>NC_050588.1:1826666-2140000 GCF_013368585.1 Megalops cyprinoides | reverse complement strand
CCCGGGGCAGAGTGGTGAGTGGCAGGAAAAGGTGGGCAGCAGGCAGGAAGGGAAGTGCCCCGCCCCTGCTGTTATGAAACGGGTGCAGGAAATGCATCAGGAGGCATCGCATCAGTAGCTCAACCAATTGGGGTTTGCCTGAAGTGCGCTGCACAACGCTGTGAGAAAAAGAGGAGAAAAAGTACAAACTGGCTCATTTGCTGTGTTTGTTTTTCCTGACAACAGAAAGGTATGCTAGTTTGCCTCAGCCACTGAAAAACATGTCCTCACAGTTTCATAAAAAGTCAACACAAATGACAAAACTCTCCTGTTTTGCCAAAAACCATAAAAGCTAACACAAACAAAAAGCCTTTCACGCACACAGGTAATGGCACCGTTCTCAAGGCATTAGATGGCAGGAATAGTGTGTCAGCTCTTTATCATAGGTCGAGGCGAAAGCTGAAAATTGAACTATTAAAATATGATGCAATGCTCTGCGCCATATTCACTTGACCTTTATTTCTCCAACGTGTTTCAGTGGCCTTTCCTTTGGCACTGCATTTATTCCTTTTCCCTGCCATGCATCTTGGGAAATAACTTGTCTCTGAGTTCTCAAATTACTCATGGGGAGAAGAAGAAGTCGGCTTGCCCAGAAGTAAATAGTTACTGTTGCTATGGTCGTTGCACTTTTCCTATACATTGTAAATAGAAAATCAGCTTTCTCCTTCTGTGTCTGTAGCTCCTAAAAACATGCCATTCTGTACACTGTAACAACCACAAGCTTGCTTTGCTTGCAATGGTATGACCACCAGCTTTCATGTGCGCACAGTAACACAGACACTTTAAACAGTTATTCTGAGTTAAAGCAGAAAAATATATGATTTTACATGTGAGAGAGGGGTGTCCACAACTGTCAACTTATACATTTAGGACACATCTGGTACTTGCTTGGGGGATGCAGCTCCTGGCAATTGCCCATAAGTTCATATTTAGCAAAGATTTTGCTGATTACTCTCTAATAGTTAAGGTCAGAAGTGTGATTGGATTGAAATAATTGTGGTTGGGGAATCTGGTCTTAGATCAGCACTTACCCTGCGTTCACACCGGCAGCGCTATGTATCGCCAAGTCGCTGTTTCGCTGTCACTAGCTGCAGCCAGCTTGTGGGTGTTACTAACGTAGTTTTCAGGAAGTGGGCTACAAATGGAGCCCAGGAGATGCATCAATTTTCTAAAAAAATATATATACTAATAAATATTTTAAATATATATTAAATTTTATATTTATTTATATGTTATATTTACATCGTCTTTGGTATATTCATCGTGGAGTTGTATGTTCGTATTTTCTTAAAGGCAGGCCTATTAATATATTGCCGAATATATGCGTGAAGCCACAAATCAGGTGCATTCCCGCTGAAAAATATGTTTTGGAGGGAATTTATTTGTAAGAGTGTGATCTTGCTTCAAGCACTACCATTTCACCATGGACTGCAAAGTAGCATTCGCAATCGCCGCTATGGGAACTAAAATGCTAATATAGGAACTAAAGATTAAGAAAACTTTTCACAGTGAAAGAATATAAGAGGAACACATCTGCCCTCTGATTGGACATCGCTCAACTCTGTTGCTGCTCATTTGCATAAAGTTGAACTTTGCGTCGCGTCGATCGCATCGCCAGGCGATGAGATTTGCCATGTCGCTCAGCGTCGCCCAGCGACCATTGGAAATGAATGACTTCCGGCCGCTTTGTCGCTCGTCGTGACTGCCGGTGTGAGCACAGGGTTACAAGCAATTTTTGCTCCAAGCAAGGATCCACCCAGGACAAGATCCCAGCTGTGATGTCACAGCAATGTCATCAGAAGTTTGCTTTCTTAGCCTGAGCAAAGACACTGCTTTCTGCACATTGTGGAGTTGCAAAATTGGGAGGGCTGAATCCACACACACACACACACACACACAACAAACATGCTAATGTAGCAGAGCTGAAGTGATTAGCTCGTGTGAGTCCTGCGTAAAGGTAGTGGGTAGCAGGTAGCCGAGTGGTTGCAGAGGCTACATCACTCCTTCGAGACCTGGTTAAGTAGCGTTGTTGCTGACAGGCTAAGGGCAATTTGCCTTTAGCTCAACTGGCAACTACGCCGGCTTTAAGTGGTTGGCAGCGAGCAGTGAGAACCTCGGTTCGAAATTCGCTCGCTCACCGACCCATGTAACATCTAATAACGCAGTAAGATACCACCCGTTACACTAACATGCAGACAAAAAATTGTCTGACACTGTCACACACTGTGGGGAGAAGAGAGAAGCCCTGCCAGGTAGAGTGCACCATAGGCGGGGACTCCAAACCTCCCCTCTAAGGGGAGAGTTTGTCTGAGGGGACAGCCACACCCCCGCCAACAGTGCATGGATGAAAACTGAGCCCCATTCTGAGGAAATTGCTGTGTGTCACACGCTGTTGCGACACAGCCATCCTTAAAGAACAAGGAGCGCATAAATTTCAGACAGACCCACAGCACAGGCCGCACATCACAGACCGCAAGCCTCCCTCAGCACTTCTACTTTATGGACAAAGAAAAACACTTCCAGGGAAGCTGCTGGGTGTGACACCCCAGACATTTCTAAATGTCTGCCAATGTTCTACTATACTCAAAATATCTGACTGATTTCTCTGGAAAACTGAATTACAAAACACAGCAACATTTTCTAGATAGACAAGGTGAATTATGACTGTGAGGTAACCTAGTGAAGATATTTCGTGAATGATCTTTGGAAACAGTATATTTAGAACATTTAGCCGCTTTCACATATGAACTTCGGACAATGTCGGGAGAAACAGGTCCGCACATTGTCCAGAGTTGCCCTTTCACACATGTAGCACACAACAGGAGATTGTCCTTGTCAGACGCGTTCTCACCTACTGGAAATACTCTGTTTGGTTTAGGCGAGGGGTGGTGGCTGGGTAGAGCGTGCAGGAGGCAGGTCATGACGCAAAATGTACGCTGCAGAAATCGCAGATCTGTATTCGAAACCGCCTACTGCATAGTGTGTACTGCATACTACACAAGTATATACTGTATACTGCATGGTATTTTTCAGTGTAGTACCCAGTGTGTGACCATTAATGATTACATTTGTAGTATGTTACATTGTCGTGTGAAATCATTACGAGTTTAGAAACATCCAGATTTCCCTGTGGTATTTTCCAGTTAGACGCCACTTGCGTTCTCACGAGTGAAAAGTATTGACGAGTTCACGAAAAGTATTCATGAGTTGAAGTATTTTCAAGTTTTTTCTTTTCAATGTCTTACCTTTCGGTGGTACACAATGTGGCACGGAGGAGGAGAAGGCAAATATAGCTATTGTAGGCCTACTTTTGGGTAGCCTATAAAAAAAATCACACATAGCCATCCAAATGGTGCTACCGGTACACATAATTTATTACTAATTACACATTTATTATAACAGAAAGGTAAGTTTTTGTTGTTCGCTATGTAATGTTAGGTCACCAGTTCACCTATCTCACTATACCTATCATTATTATTTAACTACAGCTTAGCTCTCTACTAACTAGATAATAAACTACTAACCAACATTATTAATCATCGTAAGAGACAAGTTTTGGCAGTATAGCTATAGCTAACTATCTCTTTAACAATCATTGGACTCAAAATAGCATGTATTTGGACGTATCCACAATGTCAACGAAAGAGTGGAAAGCAATATACAGGCACGCAGAAAAGAGTACGATGTTTGTATTCTTCCGGTTTCACACCATTCGCATGATAGAAACAGCTCTTCTATATGAGGGAATCCAGGCAAATGCAGACTCTGGCCCCAGCACCAGGGGCGTGAGGCTCAGGCAGTGAGGGAAAGTGGCTTCCCTGTGTGTGATGGCAGGGATTAGAAGAGGCCAAGGTAACCATGCCACTTGTGTGCAAAGGCTATTGACAGAGGAAATTAGGGGTTAAAACGATACTCACCGACACAGAGAAATGAGCAGTGGCTACTGATAAATCCAGCCTTGTAAAGCTTCTCTTTACCCCAGGCTTACACTCAACACCACCACCCACTCCCCCTGTTTCAGCTCTAGGGATGGGGATTGTCATTCAAATGAAGTCCCATGCTTCAGCTGATAAGGAAGGCCTCAGGTTTCAGGGGGCTTTATTTTCCAAACAGTGAGGAGTTGAGAGTTGGAGCCACAGAATGGGGTAATGGATGAGGGGCAATATTCAATTACAGACCTCATTAGGGAGTTCTTTGGAGGTGCAGATGGATGTTTGGACAGGCTGTGTAAGTGAAGTGTACTCAGCCAAAGGAGCAGTGTTTTCACGCAAGCACTAGTTTGAGTCTTGGACAGATCCTGATGAATGTGGATGCACTGTCCCCATTTTCTCGGTGGCTCTTCTTCATCCCTCCCCTCTTGCCGATCGTCACCTCTCTTCCCCAGTGGCCTGGCTGCTCAGACGCTGAAAGTCAGTGAAGCCGTCCTGGTACTGGATGCAATTGCTCCTTTTTGGTGGTTTTTCGGTGAGCCTTTCCCGATCCCAATTCATGACTATTGCATCACAGCCAGAGAGCAGGGCTCACGTTATGTTATGATTCGAATCTGCTGAACGAGCATCTGTCAGGCATGCAAATCTGGCCTAGTACTGCAATCTGCACCTATTTTCCCATACTTAAACATCAGATGAGTTCTGGAGAATGAATGGCTCACCTTTGTTACGGGTGATTCTGTTTTCTGCACATAATTTGGAAAAGCTATGAAACTCTGAGCAGCTGGAGGTGAGGAGTCATGGACAGTCTGTGGGAAATCTCAAGAAAAGTCTACTTAAAAGTATGCCTACTTAAAAGGAAGTGCCATCATTCCAATATTGTTAGTATTGTGTAACATGTGTATAATGTACATACGTAGTATGTGTGTAGTATGGTATATGCTATAGCATGACATAGAATGGCATGCTGTATCATAGCATGGTATAGCATACTATAACACAGCATACCATAGTATAGTATAGTATAGTATAGCAATAGTACATGTCATTATCATTTGTATTGTTTCTCTGTGGACGGGGGAAAAGTGTGAGACGTTCTAATGGCATTCCTGTCCAGATGAGGATCTTTATCCTCTTTTCTTTCCATTTGTCCCTCTCTCCCTCTGTTTCTCTATTTTTACTAGATGCCTCTTTTATATCCTCTCTTTCTCCTTTTTGAAGTTTCCCTGCTCTTGTTAAAATGCCAGACCGTTTTTGGTGGGGGCTCTTGTGTGGGAGGTGTGTAGGTGGGGGTTGAGGGGTTGGGGGGGAGGGGGGGGTGCAGTTGTGTTCAACTGGCATCCATTGAAGGTGGCAGGGGGTTGTGAGGTAGTAAAAGAGCCCTCCCCCCCCAGTTTTTTATTCATGATTGTTTTTTCTTGTGTGTGCTTGTGCTTTTGTAATCTGGGAGCTAAGGCTACAGCTGGCAGTGTAATTGGCTGCTCAATGTGACTGTGTCCCTGTAAAGATCCATCAGTTGGGCGGGGGCCCCTGTCCCAGCCATGGAGTGGCCTTTATAGGCTAGCTTATGAGCCTGGATCTCTATTAAACCCTGGCAGGGCTGTGCTGAGGAATTTAGGGCCAGGAAACAAGATAGGGAAACCGGGGGATGGGGGGGTCTCCATGTATGTGTGAGAGTGTAGCTTCATACGACCGGGTTGATGCAGCCTTATGTGTTCGCTGTGGCATATCTGTCAACAGTTGTGTGTTTCCAGCTGGTTGTACATGAGTGTGTGCATGTGTGTGTATGGTGCCTGCGTATTTGCATGTTAGTGTGGGTGGGTGCTCGCATTACATTATTACATTCTTGTTGTTATTTAGCAGATGCTCTTATCCAGAGTGATTTATAGGTTACCATTTTATCCATGTATACGGCTAGGTATTTACTGAGGCAATTGTTAAGTACCTCACCCAAGGGTACAACAACCAGGGTTCGAATTATGGGGGGGATGACCCCCCTAATTAAGACTTGGACCCCCCCAAAAACAACTGTTCGGGGGGGTCGAAACATTTATGTATCCCTCTTACCTGTAATTGTAAATATTACTATATTTTTCCCATATTCATGCCTGAAAGAATCTTCTAATACGATTTCAGACACCCCGAAAGTGGACCATACTTTGTAATATTTACAATTACAGGTAAGGAGGATATAAAAATATTTCAAACCGCCCCCCCCTCTTTTTACCTCTCTTGTGGGAGTCCAAGTCTTAATTAAGGGGGTCAGACCCTGCCGATCCCCCCCGTAATTCACCGAACCCTGACAACAACAGTGTCTCAGCAGAGAATTGAACCAGTGGCCTTTTGGTTATGAGCTCTGCTACACTTTCCACTATGCCATACTGCTGCCTGTGTTACCTGTGCCCCCATGCATGTGTTTCTGTGTGCCTGCAAGCATGTGTGTGTCAGAGAGGCCAGTCTTCATAGATTGGCCTTTCTTTCATCGCAGAAAAGGGTGACAAGCTACACGACACTTGACTGACAGACCCACAGCATCAGGGCGACTGCTGTCTTTCATGAGTGTCCCACTGCATTTGTTTGAGTATGACAGGAATGTGCTTCAATAAAGAGTGGAGCAAGGAAACAATCACCTACAGTCAGGTAGTCCAGATATGGAATGAGGAAACCAGGCAGCTGGCTGAGACTCCATCAGGAGCCAGTCTATCTTATCAGCGATCAGCTGACTGTTTGTCCTCTTCGTCTGTCTTACCCCTCTGTCCATCAGTGTTCTCACCCTCTCTTGAGCTCCCAAACTATTTACTCCTGGGGGAGAGCAAACAGATTCGGCATAATGAGGAACCTCTGTCCGTCAGCCACCACCTGTTGATTTCCACCAAGTGTAGCACAGTGCTTGGTCTTGGCATTCAGCATTGCGCTGTGCTTCCATTACATATTACATTATTGTCACTTAGCAGATGCTGTTATCCAGAGCAACTTATACAAGTTACAGTTTCACCCCTTTATACAGTTGGATATTTACTGAGGCAATTCTAGGACTACTCCCCTGCAAACCTTTGCAACTCACTCTTTTTGCCAGTTCACCTCTGTTCTGTTCTGTAAATAAATGTATGATTTATAAATGTGATGTGTGGGGTATGTTTGTATGGGTTTGTATTCACTGTGTTGATACTCCTCCTTTGCTCAAGCAGCTTACATGCTTGAATCTTTACTCTGATGCCCATGGTGAAGCAGTGTTACAGTCTCACTCACATTCAGGTCATTTGGATTTATTTTTAAAATGGAAAGTCTTTGTTGGCATAAATTACAGTGTACATTTTATGAATTGCATTGTGCAACTTCAAATGTGAACAAATAATTAACAGATGTCTCTTGCTCTCTTTTGCTGTTTTCCTCCCTCTTTCTCTCTCTATTTCCCCCTCCCTCATCTGCTCTCTCTCACTCTCTATGTCTTCCCCTCTCCTACTCCCCCTCTCCCCCTCACTCTCCCTTTCTCCCCTTTCCCTCTCTCCCTCTCTCCCTCTCTCACCCTCTCCCTATCCCTTTCCCTCCTTCTCTCCCTCTCTTACTCTCCCTCTCCCTTTCCCTCCCTCTCTTTCTCTCCCTCCATCTCCCCTCTCTATGTCTCTACAGCGGTGGAGACTCAGAGCACCAGCTCAGAGGAAATGGTGCCCAGCTCACCCTCTCCGCCCCCTCCACCGCGCATCTACAAGCCCTGCTTCGTGTGCCAGGACAAATCCTCGGGGTACCACTATGGTGTCAGCTCCTGTGAGGGATGCAAGGTACTCTCCTCCCAGCTCCCTACATCTCCACATTATTGACATGTAGCATGTGGGACGAGTGGTTCCATCGATAGTCATTAGCCTCACGCTGTGATCAATGCCCCACCCTGCATCCCCTCCTGCGCAGGCCGCTGGTGTCGTAACCTAACATGTGCCTGTGCTGCTGTAGCAAGCTGCCCCATCGATAATGGTTAGCTCCATGCTGGAATCATTGCATGTGATTGGCTGTCGGAGGGATGTCTGGATTAGCATTTTGGGTCACTGGTCTGCAGGGCTTCTTCCGGCGCAGCATCCAGAAGAACATGGTGTACACCTGTCACCGCGACAAGAGCTGCCAAATCAACAAGGTGACCCGCAACCGCTGCCAGTACTGCCGGCTGCAGAAGTGCTTTGAGGTCGGCATGTCCAAGGAAGGTGAGGACTGGGGGCAAAGCAAGGGGCAAAGGTTAGAGTGGGGGTGGCACAGGGCTAGAGTGGGGACTCACAGTGTGTCACCCAGGCAGCCTCATCCTCCAAGAAAAGGGAGTGGGTGATAGTGGGGGGACTCAATCATTACAGGGGTAGATAGCATAGTGTGTTCACGCGACAAGGAGTCTCGCATGGTCTGTTGCCTGCCTGGTGCCCAGGTTGGAGACCTCCTGGAGAGTGCAGACAAGCTCCTGGCCAGAGTGGGGGAGGATTCAGTGGCTAGCGGGGAAGATTAGGAGCAGAACCTCCACAGTAGTCTTCTCTGGAATTCTACCAGTACCACGTGCAAGCAAAGGGGAGCAAGCCTTTATATGGAGGTTTAACACGTGGCTACAAACCTGGTGTAGGAAAGAGGGGTACAGCTGCACTGGGCCAGCGTATGCTTAGGGTAGCAGAGGGTTATTTAAACTAGGGTCTGGGGGGGCAGGGACTTTATACAGTGAGATGGGTAGGGATAGACAGACTGCCGGAATAGAACATACCATGGCTAAATATTTTATTAGTAGTGAGGAAACGATGCTTGAAAATCAGTCAGAGCAGCACTGTAATAGAGGTGGTTCTGAGCAGCTGGGGGCGGGGGTGAAGGGCAAGAAATGCACATGTGGTACCCTGAAATTCCTGTGTTTAAATGCTAGAAGCATAAAAAATAAAATTTTGGATCTAGAAACCATTATGAGTAATAATAATTAGGATGTTGTTGGGATTACAGAGATGTGGCTTGGTGCAGGGGATGGGGATGAGTACACCCTCTACAACCTAGAGGGATACAAGCTGCTAAGAAAGGAGAATCAATAGAAGAGGAGGAGGTGTAACTGTAAAGGATAATCTTAATATTCAGGAATTCCAGGAATGGAGCCCGTTGGTGTTAGTGAAGACATATGGATTAAAATATTGGGGGAAAATGAAAAAGGTCTGAATGTTGGAGTATGCTATAGGCCACCAGCCTCAGACAGCAGTGTCAATAGTGTGCTCTTTGATAACATTAAACTAGCATGTCAGGAGGATGAGACAATAGTAATGGGGGACTTCAATTACCCTTCAATTAATTGGGAAGCTGTGTCAGGTCAAGGTAAATGTGAGGAGGAGTTTTTGGATGTTGTAAATGACTGTTTTTTGATACAGTCTGTTACTCAACCCACGAGAGAGAACACAATTCTAGATCTGGATCTGTGTAATAATCCTGATAGAATCGGCAGTACTGAGGTAGGGGAACCACTCGGTACAAGTGACCATAGTTCAATTACATTTGAAGTTTTTTGGCAAGTTAAGTCTGCATTCTCCAGTGCTAGAGTATTCAACTTTAGATGAGCTGACTTTATTAAGATGTGTGATTATACAAGGAATATAAACTGGGTACCTCTTCTAGATGTTAAAACTGTGAAAGAAATGTGGTGAATATTTAAAACGATTATTCTGGATGTACAGCGTAAATTCATTCCGCAAGTGAGAAAAGGGAAGCTGAAAAAGAAGCATCCACAGTGGATGAATAAGTCGTTACGGGACAGTCTGAAACAAAAAGGAAATTATTTACAAAATACAAGTTGGAGAGCTCAGATAGTAATAAGATTGAATACAGTAATATGCAAGCTCAAGTTAAGAAAAAATAAGGGAAGCTAAAAGGCGTTTTGAAAGACAGATTGTACTAGTTGCTAAGAGCAACTCTAAATGCTTTTTTCAATATTACAATCAAAAACAGATAGTTAAGGATGAAATAAGAGGTATAAAAAATAAGGATGGAGTTATGGTTTATGATAACAAAGCTATTGCTGATACACTAAACAGTTACTTTGTGGAGAGTTTCACTAGTGAAGTGTTTTCGCATATGCCTTCAGGTGCAGTCAGTTCTCAGAGACTTATGGAGGAAATTGATTTAAATGATGCAGAAGTACTAGATAAACTTCAAAAACTTAAAACAAATAAGGCAGCAGGCCCTGATGGGATATATCCAAGAGTTCTCAGAGAACTAGCAGAGGTGGTTTACAAGCCTCTGACTGTTATTTCTAAGCAATCCCTCAAAACTGGAGAAATGCCAGATGACTGGAAACATGGCAGTGTAGTACCTATCTACAAGAAAGGAGACTGGACTGATCCAGGAAATTATAGGCCTGTCATCTTAACTTGTATCGCACGCAATACTGGAATCCATCATTAGGGATAATTTGGAATTATTCCTGGAACAAATTGGTGTCTTAAATGATAGCCAACATGGTTTTTGCAGAGGGAAGTTGTGCTTAACAAACCTCCTGGACTTCTTTGAGGAAGCTACAGCATGTTTGGACTCAAACCAAGCTTATGATATTATCTATTTGGACTTTCAAAAGGCATTTGACAAAGTTCCGCACGAGAGACTCATATTGAAAATGAAATCTGCAGGAATTACAGGAGCTATCACTGAGTGGGTTCTAAGTTGGTTGTCTAATAGAAAGCAGACTGTAACTGTGGGAGGAATAGTATCAGAGCAGGGTCCTGTACAAAGTGGAGTCCCGCAGGGATCAGTGTTGGGGCCTTTGCTATTCCTTATATACATAAATGATCTTGATGCAGAGGTTAGTAGTAAAATAGTAAAATTTGCAGATGATACAAAACTAGGGGGTCTAGCCAACAGTATAGAATCAACTAAGGTAATACAGGAAGACCTAAACAGCATCCAAAAGTGGGCAGATACCTGGCAGATGGCATTCAATTTAGATAAATATAAAGTCTTGCATGTGGGGAAATAAGAACGTTAGACAAGACTACTTAATGGGTGGAAAAAAACTATAATGTGCTCAATTTGAAAAAGACTTGGGAGTAACAGTTGACCCAAGCTTAACAGGATCTAGGCAGTGTGCTGTAGCAGTAAAAAAGGCCAACAGGATGCTGGGACATATAGCCAAAAGTGTTGAATATAAATCTAAGGAGCAGTGGCGGCCGTTGAGCTGGAAACAGGGGAAGCTGAAACCTCACCTTTAAATCTATCATTACTTTCAACCTGTCCCCCTTTATCCTCCTTGATTAACAATAAAACATAATTCACACAATAACTGACAGCAATGCGTAAGTAGAGTAAATGATTATGCTCGTGAAACAGCGCAGATTGTCTGTAGTTTGTGCGCTATTGCGAAAGCTACAGCATGAGATCGTTTAATTAACAAGGATGGCAATTTGAACAATTACGTGGCAAGTAATCCCAAAGTTTATAGCTTTCTTTTGTTACAAAATTCAAATTACAAAACAGAGCTAAATTTAGTTAGATCGATTTAAATTACTGAGAATAAACTTTTAGGTTAGGTTGGCTGTAATGAACAATAACGTTTAGAACACAGACCTCACAAGAGCATTTAACGTAATTTAAATCGATAAATGCCATCCTTGTTAATTAAACAATCTCACGTTGTAGCTTTCCCAAGCACACAAACTACAGACAATCTGCACTGTTTCGCGAGCATACTAATTTACTCCATTTACGCGATTGGTGTCAATTATTCTATGAATTATTTGTTTTATTGTTAATCAAGGAAGATAAGAGGGGAACAGGTTCAAAGTAATGATAGATTTAAAGGTAATGTTTCAGCTTCCCCTGTTTCCAGCTCAGCGGCCGCCACTGCTGAGGAGGTTATATTGAATTTATACAATGCCTTAGTCAGACCTCACTTGGAATATTGTGTGCAGTTCTGAGCACCGCACTATAAAAAAGATATTGAAGTTCTTGAAGAAGTTCAAAGAAGGGCAACTAAATTAGTTCCTGGCATGAAATATAAAAGCTACGAGGAAAGACTCAAGTTACTTAACCTATTAAGACTTAGCGAGAGGAGGCTTAGGGGTGATTTAATTGAGGTTTTTAAATTAATAAAAGGACTCAATAAGGTTACCTATAATAGATTTTTTTAGGGTGAGTTCAGATCTGTAGAACAAGAGGACATAAATGGAAACTCTACTTTCCCTTTCAGTCTTGCTGTCAACCCAGGTAGCTCTTTTCCTTGCGTCTGAGCATAGTGCTCCAAACAACCCCCCCCCCCCCCCCGGCCCATCACCACCACATCCGAAGCCATGGTGCCTTCAGTCATCAGTTCTGCCTCCTCAGACTTGGGTGGGGGAGGGGGGAGGTGGGAGGTGGGAGGGGGGAGGGAGCTAGATTTTGAATGATCGCACAGTATCAGACAAAAAAAGTGTGTGTTTCATAAGTGCTGGCAGGCTGTTTCCTGTATTGCTGTGAGATGCCATTCCCACACGCTGACACTGCACACATTGGTCAGAGCTTATTTCCTCTTCCATGGAAGAGTTTGCGGTCGGAGGGGTGTGGGGTTTTAGTATGGGGGGGCGACTGGGAACACCAGTGCTGCCATGTCCCTCTGCAGTGTCACCCCAGGCACTCCTCTGGGGCTTGGCCGCTTTTTTTTTTTTCATTTTTTGTTTTCAGAAGCTGAATGATTGTGAGAGGCTCGCCTGGCAAGCTGAAATACTGTGAACGGTTACACAACAGGATCTGGGTTTCACAGTCATACACACACGGAAGCCTGCAAGCATGCACCCGTGATCACAGTGCTCACAAAAGGGGGGAGTGATGATAAAAGCTGTTTACTTGCTACAATGGGGGAGAATTATGAAAGGGGCATGATTTTTTGGGGGGGAGGGGTGGAAAGCTGGAGTTGGCATGTCTGTCAAGTGTTGCAGGGTGAGCTCTGTGCCTGGTCACTGTGGCAGCCCACTAGGAGACGGATCCCGGGGGGGTGGGGGGGGGCAGCATGTGTGTTCGTGCGGGATGTGAGCTCTGGAAGGGACAGCCATGGGGATCGTCCCATCCCTCTGCTATAAGTGGATATCCTGGCAGGAAGGAAAGGGGGCGGGGCTTCTCTGGGAAGGGGGGGTGTGTGTGTGTGTGTGTGTGTGTGTGGGGGGGGTTCCCCACAGTGCCTCACACAACTGGCCGACAGAAGGAACAGGGGAGAGGTGAGAGAGGAAATCGGAAGGGGGGTATTGGGTGGCATGTGGTGAAACTGTGTGGCTACTGTGGTGAAACTTCATATGTGGGAAAGCTTTTTTATCAATTATCATTATCTTTTTTATCGTAGTGCCAGGGGAAAGCAAGGGGACCAAGTGTGTGTATATAGGGGGAGTGATGACTGCCCCAAAACCTTCCTCTCCATGGCACATTAATATTGACTCCTCTTCCTGTTCCTCTCTGTCTCTGGCACATTAGTATTAACCAGTCTTCCTTTCTCTCCCCCTCAGCGGTGCGCAATGACCGCAATAAGAAGAAGAAGGAGGTGAAAGAGGAAACAGTTCTTCCAGAGAGCTACGAGCTGAGCAGTGAGCTGGAGGAGCTGGTCAACAAAGTGAGCAAAGCTCACCAGGAGACCTGCCCCTCTCTTTGCCAGTTGGGCAAGTACACCACTGTAAGTACCACATGCGCACACCTCACACACCAAGTATATCAGTGTGAGTACCACATATACTCAACTCACACATCAAGTACTCCATGGTGAGACCCAAATAGAGAACCACACCAGATCTCATTGCTCTCTGTTTCAATGCTCCTTGTTAGAACTCCAGTGCAGATCACAGGGTGCAGCTTGATCTGGGCCTGTGGGACAAGTTCAGTGAGCTCTCCACCAAGTGCATCATCAAGATTGTCGAGTTTGCCAAGCGACTCCCTGGCTTCACCTCGCTCACCATCGCCGACCAGATCACCCTCCTCAAGTCTGCCTGTCTGGACATTCTGGTATCTTTTTCTTTTCTTATCTTCTTTATGCCCCCTCCTCTTGCCTAGGGAAACTTTGTCTACCTTCAGCCACTCCTCCTTTATTAGTGAGCCACTGCTGGTGCTTCTGATGAGGCAACACTGACACCCAATGGAGATGTTTGGCATTACAGACATATTTCTTTTCGTATCCCTCATAGTTTCAGCAGTGCTGCACAGCTTCAGCTGGGGACCCACTGAATGTGTTGGTTTTAACTGTCCTCTCATTTTCAAAGAGCTGTTATATTGAATATTGATCCTCATTTGACCTCTGTACAAATTATCTGCTATAAAAAGAAGGAAAATTCATGTAGTGGTGTGTTCATGCAAACAATTTTCTATTAATATCTGCCCTGTGCGGGCACATGTAAATAAATAGTTGTATTTAAAAAATTAAATACAACTAATTACTCTTAATCAATAAAGCTGAATATCTGTCTGTTTTGCTAATTTGGGTCCTATTAGTCATACAGACAGGTGCTCATGTGTTAAACAGCTGTATTAAAACTAATTATCTGAGAGCTGAAATAAAAATAAACTCCCAAGATCAGGCTTGGGAAACACTGCTGTATAGATCTAGATCTATACAATCCTTACATAACTGTGTCCTCTCCCTGATAACATTAGTCCACACCTTTACATAACTCCTCTTCCTGATGACTTTGATCTCTTTCTCCCTTTCTCTCTCTCTCTCTCCCTCTCTCTCTCTCTCTATCATAGGAAACGAAGTGGCATGTCTGTGTGGTTTGCAGTGTGTTGACAGCCTTTGACTGTATTGGTGCTGCTGTAGCTCACTCCCCTGTGCTGCTCCCTCCCTCCCCCAGATGCTGCGGATCTGCACTCGCTACACCCCGGAGCAGGACACCATGACCTTCTCAGATGGGCTGACTCTGAACCGCACACAGATGCATAATGCCGGGTTTGGACCACTCACTGACCTGGTGTTCGCCTTTGCCGGCCAGCTGCTGCCCCTGGAGATGGACGACACAGAGACCGGGCTCCTCAGTGCCATTTGCCTCATCTGTGGAGGTACTGCAGCCTGCCTGTGTATCTAAAGTAACACAGTTATCCTAGACTGCTTGATTTCAGATATGATTGTATGTGCATTCTCCTTGTTGTGTGCTGTATGAAAGGCTGTTTATTTCCTTGACTGTGTGTGATTGGATGTGTCTTCACAGGAATGCACTTTATTGGATGTGTGCTTTGCTGAAAGCTGGATATAGTGGTTCATACCCTGCCCCTGCACATGACTGGGCATTGTGTCCTATGACGTTGTTTGATTGGCTGCCCATTTTAGTGGCTGCATGTGATTGGATGGTTTCTGAATTTAATGCTTGTGACTGACCGCTTCCACAGACCGCATGGACCTGGAGGAGCCACAGCGTGTAGATCGACTGCAGGAGCCACTGCTGGAGGCACTTAAGATATATGCCCGCCGCCGGCGCCCCAACAAGCCGCACATGTTTCCCCGCATGCTGATGAAAGTTACAGATCTACGGGGCATCAGCACTAAGGGTGGGTATGAGCAGGCCTGCTTCACCAGCTCTGCATACTGAAGGCCAGGGGGAGGGATGGGGTTGGAGTGTGCACGCTCGGCAGGATTGTAATGTGTTATATGCAGACTGCATCATAATGTGAATGCAGTGTGCAGTAGTCAGCATTACTGTTTCACAGAGTGCAGTAGCCTGTATTACTGTGGAGTAATGTGTAGAGTGCAGTGTTCAGTAATCTAAATTATTGTGTAGCAGGAGTGCAGTAGTTTACAGAGTGCAATGTGCACATTGAGTGTAGTGTCAAATAAACATTCCTGATCTGAGATTGTGTCTTAACCTTCCCTATCTGTCCTCCCCCGCTTCCTTAATTTGGTTTGTTCCTTGTCTGAACTTTCTGCATTTGTAGCTTGCCATGTTTTTTTTCAATTTGTATTAGTGTGAAGGGTGTCGCTGTATGTATTACTGTGTATTGTGTAGCTGCGTGTATTAGTGTGTGGTGTGTCACTATGTATAGTAGTGCATAGTGTGCAGCAGAATGTAGTAGTGTAGTGTGCAGCAGTGTGTATTAGTGTGTAGTGTGTAACAGTGTTTATCAGTGTGTAGTGTGAAGCAGTGTGTATCAGTGCATAGCGCACAGTCTTTGCGCTGAGTAGTGTCTTCTCTGCGTGCCCACAGGAGCAGAGAGAGCCATCACCCTGAAGATGGAGATCCCCGGCCCCATGCCACCTCTCATCCGCGAGATGCTGGAGAACCCTGAGGTCTTCGAGGAACCTGAGCCCACGGAGAGAGCGCCACCACTCCCTGCTGTCCAACGGGAGGTTGCGGAGGAGGGTGGGGCTGCTGAGAGTGGCGGGGAGCCCGCCCCTGAGGACGACGAGGACGACGAGGACGATGATGGTGAGGAGGAGAGGGAGCAGGGTGCAGACAGTGACGGGGAGGCCTGGGAGGGCCTGGGAGCATCCCAGAAAAGCCACGCAGGGCGGACGCAGTGATTCATGCAGCCAATCACAACTTACAATAATGCTACGGACATTCCCCTCCCCCTAAACGCAGCCCCCTCAGCACCACTCATTCAATGAGTACCTCTTCCTTTCCCCTCAGTGTTACTTACTCTAGCCCCTGGACTGTTAAAGGAGTGCAGAGCCCCTCCTCTACAGACACCTGGTGGGAACCAGGCCACAAAACCAGAGTGTGTGAGGGGATGAGAAAAACACAAACAAAAAAATTTGTAGCCCTTTACAAGGTCAGACAGCAAAAACAGAAAGGACTGCTGTTTTCATAGAAAACACACTTCTGTCTCGTTTTTTGCTGCATTGTTTGCATTGAAAAAATGTCAGGCAATGCCAAAGTGGAGGAACGCCAGCTTTGAGCCACGGACTCCAGCTGAAGCGCGCTCTCACTCTCTCTCGAGGGCGCAATGCTTCAGGTAGCCACAAGGGGTGCAAAAAACTCCATTTATGAGAAACCTTAAAATGGTAACCATTTGCCCTTTATGCTTTTGACAATTGATTTTATTTGACATTTATCTAACTTTTTTCTATTTTTTGGTTTTCTTATGGCATATGTATGTGTCCTTATATATTTCTGTATACACACACACACACATATATATATATATATATATATATATATATATATATATATATATATATATATATATATATATATATATATCATGTTCTTTTTTTTGTGAATACTTGCTTGAGTCATGTTTGTTTTAAGTGCTTTCCAGAACTCACATGCAGAGGCTATTGAACAATTCATGCCTGACAGACCTGGAGTGAATCAGACCTCCTGTTCTCAGCTGTGTATACAGGTACTGTGGCTTATCACTGCATGAAAACAATCACAAGCTCAGCAACAGTGCATTGATAACCCACCTAAGGAGTGGATGTTCGAGAACAGGGAACTAATATTAGATTGCATCATCTTGCAACATGTAATGTGACAGAACATATAGCCAATTTGGATGATGCTGTTCTGCCAAAATGATTTTTGCAGTGGTTTAGAGTAGGATTCACCAGGTATTCTAATGGCCCAGATATTAGGATCTCAGGGTGTGATTCTGCATCTTCTCTAGCTGCAGCACTATTGAGATCTTACCTTGAATGACAGCATAAGAAATGCCAAGGCAGGTGGCTGTAGAACAAGGTGGCCATATGTGCTGTGTACCGCTGAGTACTGAGTGTCATTGAGACACGCATGCGCGCACACACACACACACACACACACACACACACACACACACACACACACACACACACACACACACACACACACACACACACACACTCTCCTCATACACACACACACACACACACACATACACACACACACACACACACACACACACACACCTCATACACAGACACACTCATTTACAAATATGGATACACTTTCTCACACATACACACACACACACACACACACACAGACACACCTCACACATACACACACTCATACACATACACAAAAATGCAGCTTTTGTATGGTTCCAGTCAGTCATATATATCTACTATGGTGTCTGCTGTAGACTACATGTTCCATGCACACCACAGACTCAGGGCTACTTTGAAAGGACCAAATCCTCACTGCCTGTAGGCACACTAAAAAGGCAATAATCCTGTGTGCACAAACAGGTTTCTCAGCAGAAGCAGCATTGGATCAGTATGTGAATCCAAGAAAAGGAGACAGCCATCAGAGATTCTCTGTGTGAATGTGTAACGTGTGTGTTTTTTCACATGTGTGTATATCCCTCTTCAGATGAATGTTAAGCACTACAGTTACTTTGAACAGTGCAAAACTCCCATTACACCATTCTCCCATTATACATCACAGTGGTGCATGACATCGCAACTTTGTCATTGCTACAAGCATCTCCGACTGTAACTGAGACTGGTAGGATTTTTCATTTAACACTATTGTCCAGAAAGGCCATCTTCTTTGCCTTTTTTAATGGATCTGTTCAGTTCGTGAGGCTTGGATTTGAGTCTTCGCAGAACCTGAATGTCTTAAAAGAGGAAACAAAGCAGATACACTGAGGCCAGCTATCAATCCCATTTCCTTACAGGAAAATGAGTGTGTACAAACTTTTTGAACTGATAGAGTGCAGATTGTCTGAGTTCTCCTATTCTGTCCATGGGTGGGGCTCCACTCACACCCCACACCCTTTAATGGCCACAATCATAGTCACTGTTTACTGAGTGGACAGGCCAGCACAACAGACACACCCAATGTACACCCCTTTCTGCTTTCAGGGACCCACAGAGAGAGCACATTATGTTGTGCCTGGATAAGTGGAAATTTCAAACAAAACCACCACAGTCTGTTTTCACAGTGGGCTCTCTGGGCACCATGGACTTTCTTTCCCCTGACCCTTCTCTCAGTTTCATCTATGGGTGTTTTTCAATAGTGCCCTCCTGTCATGAAAACCATATTTAACATAACAGACATGCCTGTGTGTGTGTGTGCGCGCGTGTGTGCGCACGCATGTGTGTGTGGGTACATGTATCTTATGTGTCAGTGATTTAAGCATGCAGTAATACTTTAACAGTGTTGAGAGATATGTTAATGCAGCCATGTAGCACAGAGAGCTCAGGAAGCAAATGGAATCAAAGTCTTCCACAACACAAGCCTGTCTGGATGTTTATGCACTCAGCAAAACGCAGTTGTGTTTTTTTCTTTTGGGGGGGGGGGGGGGGGGGGTAAACAAGATACTTGTGCTATTGCCTAAACACAGATATTTTGGACTAAGCTCTCATTGGTCTCAATCTCTTCCATTGTTAATGCAGTGCTAATCAGACATGCACTGTACAATGCTGGCTAAGCCAAACTTATATTAGCTCCAGGAGTCACAATTCACAACAGAATCAAATCTGATAACTTGGAATATGTGTTTGTATTGTCAGTCATTTTGTTACTTGTAACTGTTTTTGCCATCAGTATTGGCGCTGTTAGGTTCTCTCTGTTGGAAAAGCTTGAGGAGTCTCTTGGGTATTTAAAAAGGGTCAGGAATTGCATTCGCCAATCGCCAATCGGCTTCTCAGTTGAAAGATATATTTCTTAATGTCTGTGATTTAAAAAAATATTACTGTGTTGTTGTTATTATTATTATTATTATTATTGTAACAATTTTTTTGTAAAAGCAAAATAGATTAGATCTACAAATTCAGGGATTTCAAAAAGCCTTTTTTGTTTCCATAAAAACGTGAAGTCCCCAGTATGTCAATTCAGCCATGAAACAAACACGCAGTTTGTGTTCCTCAGTTTGTCACTCCACAGCTGAAGTCCTCCTGTGTTTTGTATCTGTTTGCTCATGTGCCTTTGAATGCCTCTGATGGCGTCACTGTCTGTCTGTACAGAGCCGGTGTGCGTCTCACAGCAATCACAAATGAAATATGCAACTGTTAAAATGCCGACCCTTTGGATTACTGACCCCCGCCACTCCTTCAGGCCAAGCCAAAAACACAAAGCTGTGTTCTGTCCTCAAGCTGTTGTTCTCCCCTTTTGGACATTTTACAAATGTTATGATTTTATAAAGAAATGTTTCAGTGAAGAATGTTTCTGTGTCTTTTTTTTAATTCAAAACAATCTTTGCATGTACATCTGTGTTTGTGTGTTTGCGTGTGTGTGTGTGTGTGTGTGTGTGTGTGTAAGTGTCTGTGGGTGTGTGGTGGATGGGAGTAGGAAGAACATTTTATAAAGAAGTGTTTCAATAAGGAATGTGTCTTTCTTTTTTAAATTCAAAACGGCGATAATTGGGGGGTTATGGAGAGAGAGGCAGGAGTGGATATCTCTTTTATGATGGTGATTTTTAGCAATTACTTCGTGGGAGTGTAAGGAGAATTGATTAAAATAAATAAGGAAAACCTGATCCTTTTTGACGTAGGCCTACCTGCAATATGTTTTACTAACATTTCCACATCAAACACTACTACTGTTAATTTGCTTAAAAGACTGTCTGCAGAAATGTGCTACTCAAAGTTACGAGCTTTGTACTGCTTTAGATCCAACCTGGGCCATAAAGATCGACTCAAATCTGCCTCTAGAGGGCACCCGGGCAATAATGCACACCGCTCACTGCCTAAAGACGGGGCCACACTGTTTGCGTCGCGTGTGCCTAACGGCTGCGTCGCTGAACTACAGTGGCTCGCGTGCGTGTCTTTGTCCACACCGCCAGCGTTGTTGCTGCAGCGCTGCTACTGCCAACCCTATCTTTCTACATTGAGTCTGCCGTTGATAATGGCCATCAATAACAGAATGTTTGATTTAATTTCATTATAAATTTAATTTATATTTAGTTTGACAGACAAAGGTGGAGAAGTGTGTGCTCAATTGTAAAAAAAAATAAATAAATTAAAAAAAAATATACAGCAATCCCATCCCTCTTCACTTGGCCAGGCTCAGTTTAAAAGCCATTTCCACGGGGGGTTTTGGGGTTCTGTTCTACCGGTTTCCAGGGGTGGGCTTAGCGAGAGATATCGCGGTACCTTAATGTACATTAGGCCTATAGGCGCCAAACCAAATCTAAAACTGTAGAAGCAGATGTTCTGGGTTCAGTCTCTGTTGAATCAGAAGTGCTGTGCATTTGTCTTGCCATTTTGTTGGGTTTTCGCCATCCAGTAGTATGGAATATACACTTGGAGCATTACAGAGATAAAAACAGGAGCAATAACTCATGGCGACAAATAAGTGAAGAGGTGCCAGGTGTGTAGCCTGTTTTGTGGAATATTTTGTTAAAAGACGCATGAACTACTATGCATGCACTCTGTACATTACAGGTAACCCTACACAGCTAGCATCCTATGTTAGCTAGGCAACCTATGTTTGCCGATGTTTATATACAAACCTTACAAACCTATACCTTCGAACTTTTCACTTAGAAAAAATATATAAATAGAGTTGTACTACAGCTCATCAATCAGTTATTTTGACAGGTCCTGAAACTTTGACCCACTGGTATAGTATTGTATCGGAATATATGGTATAGTTCATGTTTGTTTTGTGTTAGCCCAGGCAAATAAATAAAATCATACAATCGTTATTGTAATGTGGAGTATTCTGAAATTGCACTGATTATGTCAATTGGCAACAACCTAATTTTCATATACTTTGTGTTTAATTTTGTTTACCTTGTGTTCTCACAGAAAATTACTGTCACAAGAAATGGAGTGACCTACATGATCAATATGTGAGGGAGAGGAGGGAAGCAGGTGAAACTATGGCCAGTAGCAGCGCTGCCAGCCACAGGAGGCCCTGGTGCTGTGCAGCCATTATGAGTTTTTTGGACCCTTTTATTTTTTCAAGGCCAACATCCTGTAATATGCCACAGCAAGGGAAGGGTCAGCGGGAGAGAGAGAATGAAGTTGGAGGTCAGAGTGTGAATGACAGATAGATGGAACTGGATAGTGAGGATGTGCACGAGATGGAGAGTGAGAGTGAGGGTGTGCAAGAGAGTGAGAGGGAGAATGAGAGTTAGAGAGAGTGGGCAGATGAAAGTGAGAGAGAGGGGCCGGGTGTGTTGAGGGAGAGGGCAAATGAGAGTGTACGTGAGGGGCCGTGTGTGTTGAGGGAGAGGGCAAATGAAAGTGTGTGTGAGAGAGTGGGTGTTTTGAGAGAACAGGTGTATGGTGGTGCGGTGAGCAGGAAGAGGAGGGTGGTAAGAGCAGAGGTCCTCAGCAACTTTGAAGCAAACCTGATGTTGGCCCTGGAAAACAGTGCAACTGCTGCTGCTGCTACTTCTACTCCTCCTACTCCTGCTGTCCAGGATGAGGATGAGCATTTTCTGCTCAGCCTTCTGCCAGCTCTGAGGCGACTGGACGTCAGACAGAAGGCAACTGTTAAATTTCAGATCCATCGCCTCATATACGAGGCTGTGTTTCCATGTAAGTAAGCAATGGTTACAATAGACCTGTTAATCGTTATTGTAAATGTTGGCCTGACTTGACAGACCTGTCCCTAACCTGGTTGTTTTGTGTTTTTTTCATTTTCCTTTTCAGAGCAGGACTCCAGTGATGGCTGGCCTGTTCACCTCTTTTGTTTAGTTTTAACTAATTATTTCATTTTTAATTAATTTTCCAATTTTGACAAAAACCCTGGCACTGACTGGCAAGCTCTCTTGTTATCATGGGCGCCTGCAGCTGTACGGCTTTACGCACTGCGTACCATGAGATTTCTGATTTGTGAGTGCTCCAGGAGAGAGAGAGAAATGTGTATGTGTATATTTGTCATGCCAATAAAGCTCTTTGGAATTGAAATTTGAAATTGAAAATTGAGAGAGAAAGAGAGAGAGAGAGAGGTGTGTCAGAGACATTAAAAAGGAGGAGACAGACCACTCATTGAAATATGAATGACATTGGCTGTAATGCTCAATGTGGCGGTTGTATTAAGGGAGTCGTGCTTTTACACCAAACGGCCAATCGCTTTGTTGGTAAAGATGTAACCCAGAAAAAGACAGGCCTATCATAATCTTAAGGCAAAACATGAACGCTCACAGCCCACTCTACTGTCACAATTATAGCTACACAGCACACAAACGGAGCAAATCTACACAATGAGTAATATTAGGTACCAAGCTAACGTCCTATATAATGTCTCTGATGGAGATTGGCGCATTATTGCGCCAGCTTTTCCGCCAAACATTACATGTAAAAGACGACACAATTTTATCTGACAGAATTAAGGTAGAGTCCATTTTTGGATTGTATGATTGTAATAGCATGCGAATTTATTAACATTTGGAATTTATTGTGCTTTATTCAATTTCTAACGAAGTAGAAATTAGCTTGCTAACTATGTGGATCAATTAGCTAGCTAGCTTGCAAGCTAAAGTTAGCTGATATTCCCAATACGCCAACTGTAGGCCAGCCGCAAGCAGTGTCTTTATAATGGGTTCCTATGGGGGAAACTTGAATGAAATGAAAACGTCAGTGTTTATATTAAACCCATGGGGTCGACGTATTGGTTCTTGAACGTGATCATGATCAGAAACGTGTTAGAGAAGTGTAGTCCTGATACGTCGCTGTTCATAATGCTATGTTAAGCTTTTTCCTTATAATGGGGGTCAATGGAGAAGAAACGGCTTAATGCAAGATAGTTACCCCTTTCATTGGATTTCAGTTTTGCTTTTTTGATAGGAGATAGTGTTTATGACATGTGAGATGTCAGACAAATTTGGTGACCATTGATCACTGTTTTGGGACATTAAGCCACATTAAACTTTTTCCTTATAATGGGTGTCAATGGAGAGAAAAACGCTTAACGTGAGATAACGACCATACTCCTAGGATTTCGACTTTGATTTTTTGACAGGAGGAGGTGTTTCTGACAAGAGATGTCTGAGAGAAATTTGGTGATCTTTGATCGCAGTTTTGGAACATTAAGCCACGTTTAGCATTTTGGAATGTCCCAAAATATTTCTGCTATGGCTAAACGCTCTTCAATTAAGCTATGTGATCAAAGGTCTGTGAGGAAGTGCTCAAACAATTCTATGTGACCGGGAGAAGGAGAGTAAACTTCCAATAGGTAGGCCAGATTTAATTATTCATTAATCAGTCAGTGGCGTTTCTCTCTCTCAGCTCTCTCTCGATGTGTGTATGCCTGCGTGCGTGCGTGGTCAAATTTCTGTGCATACACTAAGATGAAATCCTGCAGGTGCCCCTGATTGTTATATAGAGCTTACATTACTACATTATTAAAGTTCCAATTAAGATTTTGTGTGATTTTATTCCCTTCACTGATATGAAAGATAAATAGATGCTACCATTGCTCATGGGCACATGGGCACAAACAAGCAATAATAAACTTAATCAGCCAGCTAATAAGCTTCTAAATGAGCAAATACTCTAAAGCTGGGTCCACTTACCTTTTTTACATGACTGTACGCGGAACACAGTGAGGTAATGGGATCATAAAAGGATGAGTATATAAATTTTACTTGGGGTTCTTAGTGACAGCTTATGGAATACTTTGCTTTTCAGTGAGTTAAGTGGCCCTGAAAAGGGCCTTTTGGTTGTGGAAAGGGGATAGGGTCACACTATTGAATGCTGCCATGAAACCTCACCAGCTTCAGAGTTAAAGTATGTGGTGAAGGTCTCCCTCTGCTGCATCACTACCCAGGTAGAATTGCTGGCTCCTAGACGCCTGGTCCTTTCCATGGTCATTGTGTGCTCAAAGGATGGAGGTTGGGCCTCAGTTGACCTCAGAAGGTTGTGGAGGATGCATGTTGCCTTCACACATGCTTCCACATTGTTGAGATGTTACCCCATCACCCACCGGTACATGCAGAACCTAGACGCAAGGATGCCAAAGGCACACTCTACCACCAGCCGAGCCCGATACAGACAGTAGTTGAAAATTCGCTGCTGCTGCTTGGCAGATTGTGTCCAGGTTAGAGCCTCATAATGTGATGCTGCAGAGGGAAGGCCTTATCTCCAACAAACACATGGGGTACCTCACCAAGCTGGGGAGCTTCAGGAAGGCCTTTGTCAGGTGGTATGTGAAGGGTGCCGGCCTGAAGGGCTCTTCCAAAAGCAGACTCTCTCAGGGTCCCGCCATCACTCCCTTTCCCATAGGCGCTGACATCAACCATCCTGAAGCAGTAGTTGGCATCTAGTACTGCATGCAACACAATCGAGTAGGTTCCTTTATAATTATGGAAAAGGGAACCAGAGCAGGGTGGAGCCTGGATGGTCACGTGTTTGCCATCTATAGCACCAATGCAGTTAGGGAACTGCCAACGCTCCTCAAACTCTTGTGCAATGGCCCTCCATTCCTCCTCTTTTGGCATCGGCATGTACCTGCCTACAAAGCCATCCCAGAGGGCTTTGGTAACATCCTGCACAACATGTAAAATCATCATGATTCCAACACGAAAGTGGTACCCCAATGATTTGTAAGAGTCAGGTATGTAAAATGAAAATGACAAAAATAATGTAATGACTAATATTTAACTTGGAATGACCATGGACCTGAATAGAACATATACACCTGAGTGAATTACAGATATTGTGAAGCTCATATGCATCATGGCATTCTGGCATGGGCTTTTGAGTAGCCTATGTAATTATATAAATACTAGTTTTATTAATGCATGGTGCTCTGATGTAATATTTTCATCAACATTTTGTCTGTACATATTTTCTGCAATGAAGCTTTCCTCAAAAAAATTGCCAGGCGTTCAGCAGGACTGATGGCCTAGCGGTTGGTGGTATCCCGTCGGGTGATTGTTGGACCAACCACGGCAAGAACGGCATCGATTCAAACTGCTCCCAGGATAGTCTGAAATAATTCTTGAACACTTCCCCATCACCAAGCCACATTTCTTGAACCAGTAGGTGATAAGCACCCAACTCCTGACGGCGGCGCAAGTACGGCCTCACCAAAAAGAAGTGCACTCGGTGTTTCGGACAATGCCGGCAATGCAGATAATGGCAATAACAATAGCAATAACTCCCACTCGTGATGGTGTCATCGTGGAATGAATGCAATGGTGAAGCAACCTCTATTTACACTATATGGACAAAAGTATTTGGCCACACCTGTTTTTCAGGATTTGGGCCAGGCCCCTTATCTCAAGTGAAGGGCAATCTTAATGCTTCAGCATAGCAAGACATTTTGGACAATGCTATGCTTCCAACTTTGTGGCAACAGTTTGGGGAAGGCCCTTTTCTATTCCAACATGACTGTGCCCCAGTGCACAGAGCAAGGACTATAAAGACATGGTTTGATGAGTTCGGTGTGGAAGAACTTGACTGGCCCGCAGAGAGCCACTTAATGACATAATTTAGGATTCTTTGCAAGTTGGATCCTCAATGTAATATAAATATTATAGGCTATTGTAACTGTTATTAGGCTTATATATTTCTTATATAATTGACTTCACATCCGCCAAAAATAAAGTTTATTTCCCTGCAATAAATAAATAAGACCCTTCATGGAACCTGTCATCATTGGAGTGTCTGAAAGGGAACTAAAGTTACGACTTCACTGTAACCCTCTATTTATAAGCATTTTGGTCTGGTCATATATATATATATGGCGCAAAAATCCTGGTGATGAATAAAGAATGCACTATTTAGATTAAGCGTGTTTTGTCGTCTGTCTTTGCGATTAGAAAAAAACAGCCTACAATTTTTCGAAGAAGATGTAGAGTTATCTCCGCAAACCTTAATTATAGGACTAAATAAAGAGATATGCCTATATAGCTTTTATTTCACACAGTCAAAGTAAGTGATGACATAGACCTACATGGGGGCAGACATCAGGCTAACAAAATATTACTACAGTTTGGGGTGTAATGTAGGTCTCATTCTGCAGATGAGCTGGTTTAGTCTCTCCTTAAACCACCTCAGTATCAGGTTTAAGCAAATATGCACAAAAAAGTGACCTTTAGTGGCTGATATTAGATTAGATTAGATTAGATTAGATTCAACGTTATTGTCATTACACATGTAACAAGTACAAGGCAACGAAATGCAGTTAGCATCTAAACAGAAGTGCAGTAAGCAGCAAGTGCAGAGGATATATTACAGTTATATGTATGTACAGTATAAGATGACTGCTATGGACATTTTTTGTAGAGATGGATATATACAATGTGATATGTACATTATGAGGTCAGTAGTTATGGACAAATTTACAGATAGATATATACAGTGTATATAATATATGCTATGATATTTACAGTTGTATAATATATGAAATGGCTCTGGATTACAGATTACAAATAACAGACTGATGGTATGTGCAGTGGCTCTGAATGGGTCAAAGAATAGTGCAGTATAAGCTACAGTAAGCAACTGTGTCAAGTTATAGTATTACTGTAAGTGCAGATAGCCTTCTAGTAGTGCACGTGGTAAATGTATTACAATCAGTCCCGGCCAGGGGGATAAGGATGTGAGGGGCGATGAGATGTGCATAGTAGTGTAGGGAATTCATCGGGGAGCAGAATTCAGTAAGGAGATAGCCGTGGGGAAAAAGCTGTTCCTGAACCTGCTGGTCTTGGACTGGAGGCTCCTAAAGACCCTCCCAGAAGGCAGGAGGACAAACAGTTTATGAGCTGGGTGGTAGGAGTCCTTGATGATGCTTCGGGCTCAACGTAGACAGCGTATCCTCTGTACGTCCTCAATGGCCGGAAGCAGAGACCCTGTGATGTGTTGGGGAGTCTTCACCACCCGCTGCAGAGCCTTGCGGTCTGAAACCAAGCAGTTCCCATACCAGACTGTGATACTGCTGGTCAAGATGCTCTCGATGGCGCAGTGATAAAAGTTGGAAGTGTTGGTGGTCCAGGACAGGTCCTCTGAAATTTGGATCCCCAGGAACTTGAAGCTAGAGACACGTTCGACAGCCATCCCGTTAATGTGGATGGGGTCAAGCGTGCCTCCTTTCTTCCTCCTGAAGTCCACAATGAGCTCCTTTGTCTTTTTTTTGTTAAGGAGCAGGTTATTGTCAGCACACCATGCTGCCAGGTGCTTTACCTCCTCCCTGTAGGCTGTCTCATCATTGTCACTGATAAGGCCAATCACCGTGGTGTCATCTGCAAACTTGATGATGGAGTTGGAACCATACACAGGCTTGCAGTCGTGGGTGAAGAGGGAGTAGAGGAACGGGCTCAACACACAGCCCTGTGGTACGCCGATGTTCAGTGTGATTGTGGATGAGCAAGTGTTGTCTGACTTAACATGCTGAGGTCTACTGGTCAGGAAGTCCAAGATCCAGTTAAAGAGAGATGTATTCATGCCTAGAGCTTGAAGTTTGGTGGTTAACCTGGATGGAATAACGGTGTTGAATGCTGAGCTAAAATCCACAAACAGCATTCTTGCATATGAGTTGTTATTCTCCAGATGCATGAGGACAGAGTGCAATGCTGTGGAGACAGCATCCTCCGTGCTCCGATTCTTGCGGTAGGCAAAATGGTGGGGATCCAGTGTGGATGGGAGACAGATCTTTAGGTGTGCCAGGACCAGTCACTCGAAGCACTTCATAACTATGGGCATGAGCGCTACAGGGCGGTAGTCATTCAGGCACGTTGGGGTGGACTGTTTAGGCACTGGCACAATGGAGGTGGTCTTGAAGCATGTCAACAGCTGTCCGTAAAAACCCCAGCCAGCTGTCCAGCACATGTCCTGAGCACGCGTCCAGGGATGCCGTCAGGTGCGTGCGTTGATCCAGCTCAGTGCTGCATAGACTTCTGTGGTGGAGAGTGTGAGGGGCTGGTGGTCTGCAGGGAGACTGATCTTAGAAGCTGTCTCCTGGTTATCCCGGTCGAAACGAGCATAGAAGTCATTTAGCGCGTTGAGGAAGGAGACATCAGTGGTTGTCGGGGTGGCGTTGCTGGGCTTGTAGTTACTGATGGCCTGGATGCCCTGCCACATACATTGGGGGTCGGAGTTGGTGAGGTGTTCCTCGACCCTTACCTTGTAGCCGTGCTTGGCCTTCTTGATGCCCCTCCTCAGGTTGGCCCTGGATAAACTGTAGGCTTGAGCATCGCCTGGTCTGAAGGCGGCGTTGCGGGCCTTCAGCAGGAGCCGGACCTCCTTGTTCATCCACGGCTTCTGATTTGGGTATGTGGTGATCTGTTTCTGGGTAGTGACGCTGTCAATGGTGGTATTAATATAATCCAGCACAGAGGAGGTGTAGATGTCAATGTCCGTGTGAGAGTCACAGGTAGCCTGGGAGGCAAACATACTCCAGTCCGTGTGTTGGAACCTTTCCTGTAGTACAGAGTCCGTCCCTTCAGGCCACTTTGATGGTCCTCACTGATGGCTTCACACGTTGGATGAGTGGTAAGTATTTGGGGGTGAGAAACAAAGAAAGGTGGTCTGACTGTCCTAGGTGGGGGAGGGGGGTAGCTTAGTATGCTCCAGCTATGTTTGTGTAAACATGGTCCAAAGTTTTGTTTCCTCTGGTGTGGCAGGAAACATGCTGGTAGAATTTAGGCAGCACTGCCTTCAAGTTGGAGTGATTAAAATCACCCGCAACAATAAAAGCAGCCTCTGGATGCGCAGTCTGTTGTTTGCTAATAGCTGCATGTAGTTCTCTCATAGCAAGCTTTGCATTGGCATCTGGGGGGATATAAGTAGCGATTATTATTGTGGAAGTAAACTCCCTTGGCAGATAAAAAGGTCTACACTTAACCATAAAAATTCCAGGTTAGCCGAGCAGTGTCTCTCGGTGATGACAGAGTTTGTACACCAGGCATTGTTTACATACATGCACAGTCCTCCGCCTCTGGTTTTACCGGAGTCATCTGCCGTTCTATCTGCCCGGAGGATGTAGCGTCCAGCTAGCTCAATAGCGTTGTCGGGTATGCAGCTGTTTAGCGAAGTTTCTGTAAGAATCATGATGTTACAATCCATAAGTCTTTGATGCGATGTCGTAACTCGTCCATCTTGTTCACCAGTGACCACACATTAGCGAGGAAAATGCTGGGTAAAGGGAGTCGGTGTGGTGTTAGCTTTAGCTTAGCCCTTAGTCCTCCTCGCTTCCCTCGCCTTTGTTTACAGTCTCGTCGCCGTCTGCGGTGGCCGGGCGGGCAGATTGCGTAGCCTCCGATATGAGAAGACAGCAACTGAGATCAAGCTAAACCTCAGCAGTAGCTTAAACCACAGGTAGGCTACCGCAATGACACAGCTAACGACAGAGCAATTGCCTCATAAAGTTTTTACCGGCCCTGTGTGCCTATCATCTGATGAAATCGTTCAGTTGGGAGGACTGAGAAATGAACGTTTATTTCAATAACAAGATACCATAAAATCATGAATGCTTTCACTGTTAAGGCATGTTGCACAGCAGTTTTCAATGACACACATTTGTATGTAAACCTTTACTTTGACGCTGACAAAGTCACGTCACGATTAGTTCAAACACAGCTTAGTTGCATAAGCTTACCCACAACACGTGCATCTAACCTAAGTAAAATATTGCATTGTCACCGCTGTTTTTTTAATTAACGCTAAATAAAATGTTAGCTGTGAGACGTTATCAAGGCAAGCAAGCTAGCTAGCTACCTAGTGGGTTAAAGGGAACTTCAGGACCACTGATGTACTACCTAGCTAGCTAGCTGCATTAAACGCAATGATATAGAACTTGCTGCGTGACGTATATTCAGAAGAATATAATCGTTTGTAAAGTCCATGCGCATTAACTAATTAAGAGGTAGTCTCAGTTGTAGACAGAACTTGAGAATCGTAGCCAAATATGATTTATGAATTTCCTCAGCAGGCTCAGGTGGTACATCCTTTGTCTGGCCTTTGTTACCTGAGCTTGGATGTAGTTAGTCCAGGTCAGGTCCTCGGTGATATGAACCCCAAGATACCTGAAGCTACTCACTCTCTCCACTTGGGTCCCGCCAATCATGAGTGGGGTGTAAGATTGCTGCTGCCCCCTTCTGAAGTCCACAACCAGTTCCTTGGTTTTGCTGAAGTTCAGATAGAGACAGTTCACCTGACACCAGGTTATCAGCTTGTCCACCTCATCCAGGTAGGCGGTCTCATCATTGTTGGAGATGAGGCCCAGAACCACTGTATCGTCAGCAAACTTGACGATAGAAGTAGAACTGTGAGAGGACACACAGTCATGCGTATAGTGTAGAGTAGAGTACGGGGCTCAGGACACAACCCTGTGGGGCTCCTGTACTTAGGGTGATGGTGTTAGAGGTGGATTGGCCCATTCCCACTACCTGAGGTCTGCCTGTAAGTTCAGAACCCAGTCACAGAGGGGGTGTTCAGTCCCAGTTCCTTGAGCTTGGAGGCCAGCATGTGTGGGACTATGGTGTTGAAGGCTGAGCTATAATCAATAAACAGCAGCCTCACATAGTTAGTACAAATTCTGCCGCTGTAACTGTAATTAGAAAAGACGAGGCACAATATGAGCTTGTGTTCAGCTTGACCGCAGAATTTATTCTGCCATTACCGTTTTTGTTTTCTTTACTTTGCAAGACACCTTATGACTCATTGTCTCATTCGTAATAATCTAGTCATATAGTCACTGAAAGCATAACCACTTGATGTAAGTCCATAGCCAGTACTAAATATTTTCTTTAACTTATCAAATAACAATAAACAATATATACTGAAGAGAACATCTGCATTATCACAAAAAATAAAATATTCTATGTATATTTCAACTCCAATTTCTCTCTAACTGCAAAAAACCTCTTTCCAGTGTCATAACACTTAATCATTCTTTAATGCAAAATACTTTGTTTTCCACATTTCCCATTATTCTGTCAACCTAAACCACTTAAAATAATCTGTAAAGTATTTTCCTTTACCAGCTGTAAAACAACAGTATTGGTATGTATTGTCCTTGGTCTGTAGCAGTGTTTCAATTAAACAAAACATCATGAACATTATCATATGTTCACATCTTCCCAAATCATCAACATCACATATCAAATCATGAACCGTAAGAAACCCATGTACCATTAAAACCTTTTGTTCTTCTCCTTAACCTTTCTTTAAACAAAAGCTCATGTAGTTTACCATATTTGGACCATCTGTGCATGAACAACTCAAAAAAAAAAACAAAAGCGCTCTGCCTTTAAGGACGCGATGACATCACCATTCATTCTGAGCCAGTTTCCTTAGCATGTGCGCCTGCCATTTGCTACTCTTTATGTTAGGCGGAAAAAGCAAATATCTGTCCTGTTAACACAGTTAAACCGGCTCTGTTAAATAGTTTAACATGTGCACAAACCCTTTAGAATTTGTACAACTAACGGTTTTGACAGTAACGCTTTTAAATAACCTATTAGTGTCTAAATCGCGTTATTTGTCATCCCGCTTAGTTCCACACTCAACAGGTCCACTAGTTTAACATACTAGCATGTAGCCTATCCTTCAATTTACCTTATTTTCACAAAACGACTATACTCTTAAATGACATTCAGTGGACCTCTAAGATGAACAACATGCTTAACATATAGGATAAGGCATATGTACTTCATTTTGAGGAATATTAACTAACCTGTAATTAGAAAAGACGAGGCACACAATATGAGCTTGTGTTCAGCTTGACCGCAGAATTTATTCTGCAGTAGTGATGTGCAGTTCGTGAACGAACGAATCCTTTTGAACGAATCTTTGAGGTGAACTGAGTGTACTGAATCCCTAGTCTAAAAGATTCATTCCTTCCTCTTTGCAAACATGCGCGCTGATTAGCTAGCATAGCAGTTATAACTCTCCCTCCAGTATGCGGTCTGTCCACGAAGCAGCCTATCACAAAACTGTATCAGCAGTACGATCATGACAACAACTAGCCAATGGCTGAAATGCTAAAACACTCGAAGCACCTTTCACTGGCCATCTCGACACAGCTGACGATGTGGGACAATGCAAGTTCACAAGTTCATCAGTTCACCAGTTCGTTCGGACTCAAAGGAACTGTGAGCCCTCAGTTCACCAGTTCATTCGGACTCCAAAGATTCACTGACTATGAAGACCTGGTGACTACATGTTGCCAGAATCGCTAGTTCCCAGTATAGCAGGCTTGGGCTAAATCCGCCATTGACTGTGACGATGCAAAAGGAATCAGAGCGCTTCCGTGACATTATTATAGGAATTAAAAACAATATTAAATATTCATCTACAAAATAATATTGCAGGTATAATCATCTACCTGCAATATTATTTTATATTTAGGCTATATTTTTAGCAGTAGCATATTTTAGGTGCGCACAAATTATCGCAGTTCTTGTTTATCACAACTGCAATTTTACATGTATTTAATGTTGACATCACATTTCCTTTTAACGTGAATAAAGTCCTTATTAATAAATACTGACAAATCAACATAGTAGGCTCTAAAACAAAACAGAAATGTGATGCATAAGCCTATGCATCACATTTGTAGCGTACTATGTCTACATTAACAACAAATAAAAATACGACATCACTTACTAGGCCTACAATATTAAAATGTTTGGGCTTGGTTAGTTCAAAACTTGTAAAACGAAGTTTTTTTTTCTAAGGATATAAGCGTGGCTCTTTTTTCCTCAGTCCTTTTTTTTTGTTTTGGCAAATGACATGTACTTAGGCTATTATACGCGTTAAAATGTGGGGTTCTATTACCTTATATATACTTATGTATATATAAGGTAATAGAATGCGGCTGCATGATTGTTTGAATAGCATGGTGCAGCTTCACGTAATGAATATTACGATTTAATTATTATTAATTTCATTGACATTTGGTTTCACACGTGCTGTTTTGCCGCAGAGCAAGCTGTACATGATGTTTGAAACAATGAAGAGTAATTTTTACAGTGCAATAAAACTAGCCTATTTAGGCTACAGATTCGTGTAGGCCTATGCCACCCGGCCGATATGGAAATGAACGAATCAGTGAGTCAAAGATTTGAATCATTTTATTGTACTGAACGAAAGGAACCGAATCACTAAAAAGAATCGTTTTTAACACCACTAGCGTCAGTTTGTGGAAAAATAGGCCTATACCTAACATGACATTTGCGATACTGCGCTACGCGCTAAGATAAAATCCAGGTATTTAATAGTCAAAACTGCCTGTTGTCTTTTTTGTCTAAACTCCATAGCCTATTTCTTTCTAACCAGATCCATTGTTGGCGTATGATTTGGACGCTGTATGTGATGAATAGGCCTACTTCAGGTTTCACCACATTTGTTTGTGTGGAGCAGTCTGTTCCGTAATTACAGATAGCCTACACCGCATTTGTCTCGCTTTCTGCAGCTGAGGCCTTGGTGGAATGCAGATGAGCTAATGAATATTTATTCTCCTTTTTCCACAAGGAGAAGTAAACATCAATTTTCCACAAAGCAGATGAGTATGTCTTGAGAATGCGACAGCCTCCCAATCCAAGTGAGCGAGTGAACGAGTCCATGCTTCACGCAAACACAGCAGCTGTGCTAGCAGACAGATTGGAAAAGGTGTGTTGTACAGTGATGTTTAGGGGCCTAAAAATCTAAAATGTTAACACATTGAAAGGCATCCTGTGACAGGGGTGTAGACCTGGCAGAATCCTAATACTGAATAAGCACTGCCATTGCTCTTCATATAGGCTACTGTGCATATGTGTGAATATGGCGATGCTAGCTTGTATTACACCAAAAGTAAGACTCTATGGACATGTACACTGCCAATGCCACAGCCGTCTATAACGAGCTTTGGGAAATCACTATGGCTTGTAATTGGAAGTTAAATGTTGGTACTAGGGTTGCCACCTGTCCCGATTTTCCCAGGATTGTCCTCTTTTTTGAGCGACTGTCCCGGGAAATTTATAAAATTTATATTCTTTCCCGGGACACGAATTGTTTTTTGTGAAAATGTAGCCTACGTCTAATTTAGAATGTCATAGTTTCAAATAAAACCTCATTTGGTTTCCTTCTACTGCTATTCTGTTTTCTTCCTGGTTATGTTTATAAATCACATCCAATCCTGTGTCCGTAAATGGGTAAAACGGTTAAAACACAGCGACGATTGGCCATGTCTATACTTTTCTTTGATTGGTAGCAGAATGCGAAAGCTTACCTTATCGCCTAGCAACTGCCCGGGCTGTCGGTCTGCCGCGCGCATCCGCTCCACATCCACGACCTCACGGCGACTTCAGTTGCGAGGTAGAGGTAACGTTAGTTTTTTTTTTACTTAATATTTATTTTGTCGGTTTTGTGAAGTGGGGGGAGAGACGGACGAGGGGGACGACAAAACAAAATAGGGCGAGCCACCAGCGTCAAAGAAAAACGATTTACAACGTAGGGGAGCGCGGGGCACAATCTAACACATTTTGGTTTTTGCGAAATATTTAAGTTGGAATAATCATGTTTTTATACAAGCAACATACATCTCTGCTACAAACGAACACAACTTTGTTTCTAGCACCTACCGTTCATGTACAATTCCACCGAAAATGACGGGAAGTGCAATGTTACAACTTACCCCATGGGTGGGGTTAACTGTAACAGACAGAGGGTTAGTTGTAACACTTGCTAGAAAAGTCTGATAAATTAGCGCAAACAAAGTTAATTCAATATAATTCTATATTGTATGAAACAAATATATTTTCCAACCATACTGCATTATATAATATCTATCTATATGACAGACAGACAGTGCATAATTCATGGGCCCACCCCTCACAGAAGACACACTTCACCCATTGCTCCCCAGGGACAGAGGAGGCAAAATCTTCACCACATACAAGGCAATGGCAATTCTCAGAAGACTTCTTAGCTACATTTTTCTTTTCCTTTGCACTCAAGATCTTTCTTTTGGCCTTGAACTCCAGTTTCCTTTTTTTCTCCTCTTCCTCATTTTCTATCGTCTGTTTTACTGGAATGTCTGTAAGGATGGCGCTTATCCTCCTCTTCTTCACCTTTGCAACAAGTTTCCTTGGTCCAGCCTTGGGAAGGGCCTAACTTGAACAAGGCTGAATACTGAGAGAATGCTCTATCACATTCTAGTGTGACTATTTTACATATCAAAAACGCTTATACAACACCGATATGAATACTGAGAGCAAAGACAAAAAAACAACAACCATCAGTGTATTTCAACATTGTTACTTTATTGTAATATACATTGTAACATTGTTACTTTAGTGCAACATGTATTGAAACATTAAAGTTGTAACTTTATTGTGTTACTTAAGCTTGTACTTTAGTGCTGTTACGGGTATGCCACATGACGTCAGGTAAAGGGTGCACGGAAGTAGGGGTTATGGGTCACGTAACATCAGGGTCACGGGTGCACGAAGGTGTGCACCTCAGGTAATTTAAACGTCTATGGCGGCAAGCACAGTCGTCGGGGAATCTGAGTGAGTACCAGCGTGGTATATTGTGCAAATTTAGTGGTTTTCTCAGTTTAAGTGCAGCTTTATGTGTAAAGTTTGTGAGACGGTGGTGCATTTTTTTGTCGAGTTTGTTTTCTAGTTTTGTTTTGTCGTTTTGGGTAGGACGGTGGAGCCAGTCTGACAGTCTATTGCAGACTGGCTGGTCCCCACCGTTTTATTTCATTCTTTTGCACACCGATCTCCAGATCTCCACTTTTCTCTACTCCACATTACCTTCTTCCCTCTCTCAAACCACTCTTTCTAAAACTCCTGTGCACTGCTATCTCTCCAACTAGCTTTTCTCTGATCCGTATAAATACTGTTCAGCCAGTTAAAACTCCAAAGCACTCGTCGCTGCATCGTCTGCCCGGCTGGACCAAACACGGAAGAGTGAGTAGCCGGGTTGTTGTACTTTTATGGGCGGAGTATTTATCCTGCCAACTGCCCTGTGACTGCCTGTAGTCACCTTTGGCAGGAGTCTGGCCGTAACAGTGCAGTATTCATTGTAACATTGTCATTGTGACATTTTAGTGCAACATTCACTAACAACTGTATAGCAGTCCTGTGATTCATTCACAGTGAACATGAAGGTAACATTTAGAATAGAGGTAGCCTGTAGAATATGCATACAAGTAGAGGCCTACACTGGACAAAATAATAATCTCCTTTTCTACTGTTCATGGTATATCTTGAAGCACTCATTGTGCGGTGGCGCTTTGCATTTCTCACATGCATAGGTAGTGTGCATAGCACAATGACGACATCTCTGGAACCACTGCATCGTGTTGATTGGCCAGTGAGAAGCTTTGTCATATCTTGCCTGATCTTCAACAGTAGCAGCCAGTAGAGATCTCCTTCCGTGGCTCAGTGGTTTCGTGCCAAACGTTTGCATAAGAGACTGTGCCACTATTTGTGAGAAGGTGAGCAGGTTGAGCATGGTCTCTCCCATAATGTCTCTGTAAAAGAAATGGCTGTTTACGAGTGCACTGTTGAGTGACCATTCAAACATGGGCCACCACCACTTCTTAGACCTGATCGAGATATGGTATCTTGAAACCTGTAGGTTGTGAAGGTCAACACCATCCATGTGCTCATTGTATCGGTTGATGCATTTTGGTTGTGGGACTTTGTTATAGGCATGTCACTCCTTGTTCCATCTCTTGACAGAGGTCTCACTGTATTTCTCCTCCATGTTTATTGCCACTGTGACAATGTTATTGTCTTTCCAATGGACCAGCAACTTGTCTCCTTGGGTCAGAACCTCAGAGCTTCCCCGGGGTAACTTCATGAAGTCCTTCTGTGGCTTGAATGGGACATCAAACAGACGATTTTGCCTCATTGTTCCAGAGCTCCCATATCCTCTTTTTGTCATTTCATCGAGGAAAGTGAAGTGAAGAGGTTGTTATGAAAGAACTTGCAACCTTGAGGCACCTGAGCTTGCTCTGCAAGACCGAGAACAACACTGGGTCCCTGACCCAACCCAGTTTCAGGGAGGAGAGTGTGGGATCCACCATATGGCTCCATGTGATACATGTAACCACTGGATGAGACAAGGCTCCAGAGCTTGTAACCAAAACAGATTGGTTTACCTCTTATGAATTGCTTACATCCATGTCGGCCATAGTATGGGATCATGCCCTCATCCACTGACCGCCATTCCTGAAATGGCATGACTTTGTATGACTGATTGAGCTCGGAGAAGATGGGCCTAACCTTAAAAAATGGGTCGTCAGTGATCTTTGTGTTGTCAACCACATGAACTGAGGCCATTATTTCATCAAAGCGATTTCTCTGCATTGCATCTGAAATGCTTTCATTGTGTACATCACTGTCAAGTGACCAGTACATGTGTCTTGGAACAGAGCTGTACCCAGATGTGATAAGGATCCTATAGAATGTAAGGAGCTCATCCATACTCAGATACAGTTGCTTGTCCTTGGTCTGGGTGGAGTAGAGGTTGGACATTTCAAAGGTGATCTCTCTTAGGGTTGGTGGATACATTAATAGGAAAACATCCATTGGGTTGGGGCAGCTTTGTTTTACACATTCTGCAGCATTTGGGCTGTATACTATGTGTTTTGGAATCACAGCGGTGGCAGGCCTCTTTGATCGTTTGAACACTTGATCTTTATTTTTGACCACCTGCAGCTTTGCCCTTGGCTCTTCTGGCTGGCCCCTATAGCTTGTAGAGGCGCTTGGATCTTCTGACTGGACCCTTTGGTGGGTAGAGGCCCTTGGCTCTTCATTATCAACAGTGGAGGGGGTGGGGGAGGGGGAGGGCATCATCACTGATAACGTTGTTCCTGTCATGATCAGTTTGCATAAATTCGGCATTTGCATTCAACAGCCTAGCTGGCAAATGGCCTGTCTCCCCCTCATAGTCCATATCTGACCCATTGCTATCACAATCACTGAGGACAGCATCTTTCTCATTTTGAGGGATAACTGCAATGTTGCATGCCTTGTCTGGGTGGTCACCTAGATCCAACATACCCAGAATTTGACTCAAAGTGAAACTAAATGAAAGAACAGAGTAGAAAGTTAGGTAGAACAAGAACTATGTATGTGTATAAGTATGTGTATACCCAGATGCACTGTGTTATCCTGCTGGTCAACATGTTTACTCATTCTATGACCACACTGAACAAAGTTGAGCAACTGCAAATGCATATATCAATACTAGACACCTTAAAGATGATGTGTACCAAAAATCTTTGTCCTATCATGATGTTAACATACTTTAGTAACCGTTTGTTTGGGAGCCTTGATGTAGCCATCGTCTTCTCATGGTACAACCAGGAAGTAAACAGCTCTGGTCATGTGACAATTTACACTAAACATGTGACAATGCACATATTTCACCCTTTATTATTTCAATATTTGCTGGAAATGCATTGATACACCATTCAGTAACATTTTTAGAGCCTTATAACTGAAAAAGTTTTTTACAGTCACTATTGTGACCGATGGGATTAATGTACCTAAACATCGATCAATGATCACCAAATTTGTCTGACATCTCACATGTCATAAACACCATCTATCAAAAAAAGCAAAACTCTCCATTGATGCCCATTATAAGGAAAAGGCTTCATAGCTTTATTTTCCAAACGGCGATCAACTAACAAAAAAACCAAAACTGAAATCCAATGTAAGGGTGATCCAGAGTACAGGGGTTAGTACACCTTGTGTGTTATTTGTGTGTTTTTTGTGTGTTTGTTGTGTTATTTGACATTTTAGCACCTCTTTGTTTTATTTTGAAAAATAGGACCGACCTCAACACTTTCATTGAGGAAATGATTGACAACCGTAAACTTATTTTTTTGTCAACATGAAGATGACTAGTTATTGTTTGTTTCAAGTTTTTTTTGTTTCAATGTATTTGTTTAACAATGTTTCATGTTTAATAAATACTATGAAAAAATGCCTTTCACGAAACGACATGTGACAGGTGTTGAAAGGGTAATTGGTCTGCGGTGAAGAGGAAACTGCATGGAGGAACACTTTCTATTAATGTGAATCTTGAGTCTGTAATTGTAGAGTTGATTACTACAAGTCAACAAATAATGTAATAGTATTTATGCACTATATCAGCTGTATCATACATTTGTCATTCAACACATTTCACAATGTAAACGTCACAGAGCAGAGTAGTGCTTATACAGGAAAGGGGAAAACATTTAAATCTTTAAAACCTAATTTTAATCAAAATGGTCAGCAATGAGGGGGGCCAAGCAGCGAAGCAGGCCAGAGTTGCCATGGCAATGTATGTTATTATGTCAGGCATAACTATAAGCATTCACAAGCAGTTTCATGTGAAATATAAATCCCAATTTATAAACAGTTATCAGCTAAAATACTTTTTTGGTAATTACAGCGCCCCCTAGAAGCAGAATACCACCAAATTTCGTATGCATCCCCCCAATGGGGTCCCAAGTCCATGTACCAAGTTTGTTTTTGATACGTGAAAGTGTTGCAGAGATATGAGCTCACTTCCTGTTTGGCGGCTTAGCTGCTGATTTCGATTGGCTGTTACGGGCGAACGCTTTCGAAAATGAAAAATCCATTTGATAACTTTTGTGAACATTGGTCTGAAGATCACGTATGCCACATTTGGTGAAGATTGGAGAAGATTTGTGACCGGTGAAACTTTTTTCGTGTTTTCAAAAAAATCCAATATGGCGGAAAATCCAATATGGCGCAAATTGACATCATAGGGTGCGTTGAACTCGGCTTGACCCAAGGATTCCAACGGTACCTCATTTTTGAAAATCGGACAAACAGTTCAAAAGTTACATGTCTAAACGCAGGTCCAATTTTGACCGGTTGGTGGCGCTAGAGCGCTCGTGGTGCAGATATGAAACTTAGTGAAAAGAATCAAGGGAGGGTCCCGAATCAGTGTGCCAAATTTCACAACTTTTTACCAGATGGTTCTATGGGCTGCCATAGACTTCAATGACGGAAGAAAGATGTGTAATAATAATAATAAGAAAAGGTAGAAACACAATGGATGCCTCGCAGCTTTGCTGCTTGGCCCCCAATAATAAGAAAAGGTAGAAACACAATGGATGCTTTGCTGCTTGCCCCCCAAATATACCGTGCCTATAGAAAATCATCACACCCCTTTGAAATAGTTACTTTATTTACAAATTTTGCCTTACAACATCAAACGAATGAAAGAAAAAGGCGACAGTTCTGAAAATGAATAAAAAAAAAACTGAAAACTAGAATAACAGGGTTGGAAAAGTCATCAGTCCCCTGATTTAATACTTTGTAGAGCCACCTTTTGCTGTAATTACAGCCATCAATCTCTTTGGATATGCCTGTACTAGCTTTGCACACCTAAATTGGGGAGTATTTGCCCATTCTTCCTTGCAGAATTGTTTGAGTTCAGTCAACTTCCGTGGTGAACGGCAATGGCCTGCTCTCTTCAAGTCCATCCACAGATTTTCTATCAGATTTAAGTCAGGGCTCTGACTTGGCCACTGAAGGACATTCACCTTCCTGTCCATAAGCCACTGCATTATTCTTTTGGCGGTATGTTTAGGATCGTTGTCGTGTTGGAAGGTGAATTACCTGCCTATGTTCAGCTGTCTAGCAGAGGGACGCAGGTTTTCCTCAAGAATTTGGGTGTACTTGGCAGCGTCCATTTTCGCTTCAATCCTCACCAAATGCCAAGTGAAAAGAAACACCCCCACAACATAATGTTGCCACCATCATGCTTCACAGTAGGTATGGTGTGTTTTGGATGGTGTGTTGTGTTTGCTTTTCGCCAAACATAGCGCTTGGAGTTCAGTCCAAAAAGGTCAATTTTGGTCTCATCTGACCATAGCACCTTTTGCCACATGGCATCATAATCCTCCACGTGTGTTTTTGCATAGCGCAAACAAGACTGAGTGTGGCACTTTTTCTTTCTTGCCACCCTGCCATACAGGCCAGCTTTGTGTAAAGCTTGTGAGATTGTTGACACATGCACAGACCAACCAGTCCCAGCCATTGTCCAAAGCCTTGTAAGTCCTTCAAAGTTGCCTTTGGCCTCTTGGTAGCTTCTCTGATCAGTGTCCTCCTGGCTCGGTCATCCAGTTTGGACAAACGGCCTGATCTAGGCAAAGCGTTGGCCATACGCTTTCCACTTCTTAATGATGCTCTGAACGGTACTCAGAGGGATAGCTAAAGCCTTCAAAATCTTTTTGTAGCCTTCTCCTAACTTGTACCTTTCTACAACTTTATCCCAGAGGCCAAAGCACTTTCCCAGCCATGGTGAATTCTTTACAGTACCATGCACTACTAGTGGTGGAATCTTCAAGAAACAGCTGGTTTTATTCTGAAGTAATCAAAACCACTACAATTGATGGCAGGAGGGGCAATTAGTCTGGTGTTTGATCTGGAATTTGGTTGTAACTTAGCAAGTTTATAATGGTACACTCTAAGGGGCTGATCACTTTACCAAACCAGGTATTTATTTTATTAATTTTTAATAATTCTCCAGAATGTTTAAAAATGTTATTTTCACTTTGATGAAGAGGGTTATAATGTGTAAATACAGCTCAAAAAAGTTAGACTTAATTTATTTCATTTTCCAGGGGGGTATGTGACAAACGGTAAAGATTTTCACGGGGTATGATGACTTTCTATAGGCACTGTAGCTGCAAGCAGCAATGAAGGAGCCAAGCACCTCAGGGTCACCAGGTAGACAACTAATCAGAACAACCCCTGAACAAGACACCAGTCTATCACAGGGTCAACAGACACATTGACACCCACTCTTCCACTCTCGCCTATGGGCAATATAGCATGTTCAATTGACATTACCTGAATGTGTTTGGACTGTGGTAGAAAACCAGAATACCCAGAGGAAAGCCACATGAACACAGGGACAAGGTACAAACTGAATGCAGACGCACCCCGAATTTGAAACCTCCATAATGTTAGGCAGTACTGCCACCCATTTGCACCACCGCACTGCCCCCCACTACATATATGTCAAGCTTAAATATAAGCAGTGCCACATAAAATGCAGTGTGCCTTCTTGGGACATTGCAATGAGAAGTGCCAACTGGAGGCGTGCAATTTTTGGGTAATTGAATAATTCCAAAATCATGGGGAAAATGGCAGGGAAGATACCATATTAGCTGAATATAATACAATGTCCATGATTAGTAAAAGGAATCCCCATTTTTCAACACCTTTATTTGGTAAAAGACTTTTTGAAGATCAAATCATATTTTTTAAAGAAATCATTTTATTTGATATCAATTTAAGAAAACACTGAATGAAACAAGGCACAGTGACATATTTTCTACATCTTTTAGATGAAACTGCCACATTTAAATATAAATACAATGCAATCACATTTTCAAATGTATAAGTTATTTAAATAAAAATAAAAATAAACGGGTCTACTGGGATTTCTAAATACCACTCAACAATCTCAGATAAATGGCGCCATCTGCTGTTCTTAATGTATGATTATATTAAAAAGTCTAGTCCTCGCATATGGGATAACCCCACTTTTCAGATGTAATTTCTGAAGTAGAAAAAAAAACCCTGTCTTACATTCAGCCCAATATGAAAAGTCCAAATATTTCTTCAACACTGTTTAGTGTATTACTTGTGCCAATAGGTCAAAAGGTGCTGGAGATGTGCCTATTTTAAGTGCTACAAACTGATTGTATCTTAGCAGCCATGCTATTTGGACATTGAACTAAGTGTTCATTTTCCAGTTAGGACCTGATATGTAATGACCTACAAAAAATGGTGGCAATATCTGCTTTTCTTTGTGTGGTCTGTGCCTTTTGATGTCTATTGGCTCAAAATGTCATTAAAAACTAAGTACATGGACACATGGGTGTTTAAACCTGTTTTTCAGTATAGCATCCCAACGTGGCCAAATTTCACTAAACTTGCTGTGTGGCACCCAAGCCTAATTGTAAGCATGTGTATCGACTTTTATGCCAATGAGCAAAATCATTGCAGAGATATGGCCACTCTTCCTTTGTGGCGACTTCACGGGTGAATTTGTGGGTACACTGCGGCCACATTGTTCAACCTGGCAACTATCCTTTAACAACTGTTAAAGACAATGGTCCAAAGAGGTAATACACAAAACCTCATTGTGCCATAACTCTAGGAAGAGGTGGTTAAATGTGTTTTTGACAAAATGAAAGATGGATGACACACAAAATGGCTGATGTGGAGGTTTCATAAGTTCCCAGACAGGATCCTTAACTTTGATGAAGAACAAGAAATTTAGTTGAAATATCTGCTTTTCTGCCAGAATAATGGGTATTTAAATGATTTTTTAATGGTATAGCGCCCCCAAGTGGCCAAATTTCATGAAACTTGGTGCATACCCAGTATTGCTAATACCAACAAAGTGTACCAAGTTTGGCATCACTCCAACAACGCACTGCTGAGATATGACTCACTCTCTGTTTTTGTGTGTACTAAGGATGTGAATTTTAAGAAGTGTCCTTAATCGATTGTTGTTAACCTTATCAAATAATAATCAATTAATTGTCGGGTTTTTTCTTAGCCCACCCAATACTGTTTAGTAGGCTAGGCATAAATTCGACGACGATCATTGAAGTTTATTGTACTCTAGGCTATTATAAAAGCGATAGTTACCTTGTATATATACATAACACAAATGCATGTTATATTCCTCAGTTAAATGTTTATTGTAAATCAAAAATATAGGACATTCTTGTATAGCATATCAAAAAATGATGTGTAGGCCTAGGTTTCGTTTTCCTATTAAGGCCAACAGGAAAGAGGGGGAAAAAACTTAAACAACTCTGTTTCGTTTGTCTCAAGTGAACCGATAGCCTAACATTATCCCTCTTGAACGATATAGATGACAGTAGCCTAAACTAAGCCTTCTGAACTAAAGGCATACACACTTCAGAGTCTGATCTCCTATGCTCACATAGACCTAAATAACCTAAAACCTAAGTATTTTTATTCAGGAAGATCAGCATATCTACGTGGTCAGGGGTGAGTCTTGTGCGCAGTCTGTTCACAGTAAGGCCAGCTGCTGAGAATATGTAACTTATTTGTTATGGTATGTAGCGTGCGTGTTACCTTATATGGTTTGTTATGTTTTCATTTGCGCTATTAAGTTTCTCATAGATTTCAGTTAGCATTTGCTGTATTTTTAAATTAAATCGCTGTTTCCTCAAAGCTAAAATTGGTTAGAATTTCTCCAATCTAGTGATCTAATGGCACCAGTTATAGCATGTGCGCTAAACGGCTAATCACACCGGTTAAAAACATTGAAAATATCGGCTATTACGTGGTAAACTGAGCGTCTCAAGCTTCAGAACACGACTGACCAATGAAAAACACAGAAAAAACTCGTCACGTTACGTCACTTCCATGTCCTACCAGTGGAGCCTGCAGCCAGACCCTTCTCAGTCATGGCCGCAGAGGGACCAGCAGCCATGGGCACAGACTGGTCAAGTGTGGAAAGTGTGGCAGTTGTTGGCTCTGGCCTATCAGTGACAAAGCCTGGGGCAAAGTCATCTTCACTGAAGATATCACAGTTGTAGGGCCAGATGCCTGTGCATGTAAACCCTGATGTGATATTTTCAGGGGTTGCAGCCTGTGGCAGGGCTTTGCTTACAATGCCAGGGATGTCATAAATCGTGGCACTGACACTGGGGTGGCTCTTCATCCAGCAGTCAAAATGTGTGTTCATTCTGTCTTTAAAAGAGCGGAACACAGTTCTGTCCAGTGGCTGGAGCTTATGGGAGCATTGAGGCGGGAAGGTCAGCAGCACAACACCATGCTCTTTGCAAAAATTCAGTGCAGACACAGAGATGTGGGAAGCATGGTTATCTAACAAAAGGAGGACCTTGGACTCCTGTGATGGCTTCGTGCGGTGGACAAAATGGCGCAGGAACACTAAAAACTCAGCATCCTGCATCCATCCTGACCCATTGGCTGCACCAATAGATCCTGTGGGTCCATCACGGATGAAGTGTGGATGAAATTTCTTTCAAGGGAAGATAAAGAAAGGGGGAATAAAATTCTCCTGTGCATTGACCGCAACAGCAACGGTCACTAGGCTGCCTCTCTCGCCAGATGTCATGGCCCCAATCTGCCACACCCCTTTGGGGTCCAGAGTGAGTGCAACTGCGTCAGGGAGTGCGTCTGCGTCAGGACAAATATAGGTAGGAGAGGCAATAGGGAGTCCTACAACTGTTAACTTATGGTTTATCCCCCCCCCCCCCCCAAAAAAAAAATGGTGTCCGGTTTTTCATAAATCGAAGGTGGCAACCCTAGTTGGTGCCTGTGAGGAAATAGTGGAGCTAATGTATTCTGATTGAAAAACTGTATAATTTTGCATGTGAAAGAAGTTCTGGATAGTTATGTCCTTAATTGAGATTAACCACATGACCTTCTTGTTTTTGATACTACTACTACTACTAACAACAAAAACAAAATAATAATAACAATAATAATAATAATAATAATAATAATAAGGTCAACAAAGTTCACCCTCACCTCCAAATGGTGCTGACTGGGCAATGCTAATATGGTATTTTGCCATATTTTCAGGTAAAGGGTCAACAAGGACCACGATCACCAATGAAGGACCAGGCTGGGAACAGAAAGTATGCAACTGGAGCAAACAGTCCTCAAAAAGTACTAGAAGATATCCACACCAAGGGCACTCATCATAGTGGCCTTTTAGGTACAGCATCCACAAAGGATCCACAAACAAGACAGAAATGGACAAGGGATGAGTATAAAGACGTAATGGAAGCATTCCATGTTGCAACATTGTATCCCACCAAGAGCTCAACAACATTAGTCACTTATAACATCTGGCAAACAAGACATCCAACTGAACGACGTAACCTTGATGCCAACAAACTTGCAAATATCAGGCAAGACATTATTAAGAACAAAAGATTAACAGATGTGGAACTTGAAACCATCCAACAAAACATCAGACAAACCATGGATAACAACAGCAACACAGAAAAGAATCCAAGGCAATCTGAATCACTTACAGCTACAGAAAAGGATCCAAATGTAGAGAGAAATACCAGCAATGATCCTGCCTTCAATGAACAATATTAGAAAACCTTACAAGAAGAATCAGGAAGCGAGAAAATACATGAGATTAAAGAAAACATTAAATGAAAATGGGAAGCTCTAAAAGAAATACCAATGAGAGAAAGACCAAGGATACCAAAAATACAGAAAGACCAATATACCAAAGTTGTCATCAGTTATGCCAATAAAGCCACCACAGCAAAGGAAGAAAATTAAGAAAAAACAACTGACCTGGAAAGAGAGGATCGAGAAAGAGATAAAAATGCATGGAGATTTGTCTGTTCTATGTGAAATTGAAAAAGGGTGCAACAAGAAAAGAAAAGGACACTGTTAGTAAAATGTCCCAGATACCTAAACGTGTTTCGTTCCGACAAAGAAGTAGATCCAGTGTTCGTAGAAAAAGACAGGAAGGTTTACTTGCACAGCCGGCCGTGGGAACATCAGCATGTAGCAGAAGTTCAACAAGTAAGGTTTAGTTCTTTTTTATATAGTTACAGTAAGTGTATTTACATGAGTTACAATGACCAGAGGGGGTGCTGTTTTTGATTGGTTTTGGGGAGCTGTGAATTGCTAAACAGCTCCCTCTCTAATTGGGCCTCTCCTGAACCCCGTTGCATAATTGGCTCCATTTGTCAGTGCTCCGCCTCCTTAGCTGTTGTGTTTTTGTTTTCCGTGTCCATGTGCTTTTGTTTTCCTTGTGTTATAGCCCTGCCCCGCTCCCCGCCCGGTCTCCGCCCGCCTGATTGCCTGCACACCTGCTTCCCATCCCCTCGTCAGCCCTGCCCTATATCTTCCCTGCTTTTCCCTGTCCTGTTGCTAGTTCGTCATAGTGTGTTTCGTCCCCGCCATTTGCTTCTGTCTGCGTATTTCTCATTTTCGACCCTGCTCGTATCCTGACCTCGTTTTTGCCTGCCGCCTTGCCACGTTCGCCTGATTGCCTGCCTGTCCAGTTCCCGACCCTGCCTGCTCCGGTTCCCGATCCTCATTCTGTCCACGGACTGCCTTCCGGTTTTCGACCCTGCCCGTTTCTGATTTGCGATCTGCCTGACGATTTCATTAAAGACGCTTGGAACCCGAAGCTCCCGTGGTCCGTGCCTGAGTCCTTGCCTGAGCCCTGACACCATTGGGTTCAAACTTCGGAAGTGAAGCCCATATATGCAGACTGTTACCATCACGATGCGCCGTTTGGCTCCAGTCGGATGTAGCGGCATTGCTTTGTATTCAAATACACATCGCTTGTCTCCAGCATTTGTATTATAATACACATCGCTATCTCCAGATCAAACGCTGTGCTGTTCCTCAGAACTGTCTCCTAACAACACTATTATATCAAAAGCTAATAATCAAGAAAATGGAGGCCCTACTCACTGCGAAAAAGAAAAGCTAAAGCAAGAAATTCAAGCCAAAGCACAAAGATTAAGAAATTCAAGCCTAAGAAGATACATGAAGAAAAGTGAATTTGTTAAACTAAAGATCTTTAGAGAAGATGCAAAAAGGTTCTAACTAAGAAGATGAGAAGAAGAAGTTGTTGTCAATGATTCACCTTCTATTGAAGCTGTGGAGGAGTTCTGGAGCAAGATTTGGGAGAATGAAAAAAGGCACAATGATAGAGCCACCTGGATCCTCGAACAAATTGAGCAGCACAAAAATTTAGAAAGTCAAGAGTGGGCTAATAGAACTATAACAGAAACTGTTGATGCCATCAAGAAGACCAGTAACTGGAAGGTTCCAGGGATAGGTGGGATAGCCAATTTCTGGATTAAAATCTTGCCCAGCATACACAAAGACCTTACATATGCATAAAACACCATTGTCAAGAATCCAGAAAAATGCCCCAACTGGCATCGGTATCACCTCCTTACTCCCTAAAAGTGATGAGACCCAGAACCCCCAAAGCTACAGACCTATTACCAGCCTGCCCACCATGTCTAAGATCCTAGCCTCCATCACCACTGACACTTTCCTTGAATGCAATAACCTTCTACCAGCAGAACTAAAATGGTGCAAATGAGGTAGCTATGGATGCAAGGACCAGCTTCTCATTAATAACGCAATCATAGAAGAGACCAAATCAAAGAGAAAGAAGCTGTGTACTGCTTGGATTGATTATAGGAAAGCATTTAATAGGGTGCCGCACTCCTGGATCTGGAAAAGCTTAGAAATATATAAAGTTTGCCCAATTACCATCCAATTTATTAGAGAGAGCATGAAGACCTGGATGACCTCCCTAAATCTCCACTACGTGAATGGAACACTAACATCTACACTAATCAATATCAAAAGTTGAATCTTCCAGGGAGACTCACTGTCACCATTTCTCTTTTGTAATGCGTAAGCACCCCTTAGCACTTTACTTAACAACAGTGGCATCCTTTTTATATTTGCCAAAAATGATGACCAACAGATAAGTCTACTTAACATTGTAAAGACCTTCAGTGATGACATTAAAATGGAGATTGGGCTTGATAAGTGTGCAAAAGCCACCTTTAAAAGAGGAACGTTCACCAATACCTGTGACATCAACCTTGACATCAACACCACAATCAAAGAGCTAGATCGGGAGGGTACTTACAAGTACCTAGGAATTGATGAAGGAAATGCCATTCAACTCTTAGCCATAAAGAAGAAAATTCAAAAAGAATTCTGTAGAAGAGTCACGATGGTACTGAGAAGTGAGCTTAATGCAGCTAACAAGTTTGAGGCCATTAATACATTAGCTTTACCAATAGTGACATATAGCTTTAACATCATCAGTTGGAGCCTTAATGACATCAAAAGGATTGACACCAAAACAAGTAAAATGCTGACCGTGGAAAAAATTCACTACCCGAAAGGTGATGCTGACAGATACTATATACCAAGATCAGAAGGAGGATGTGGTTTAATTCAGCTGGAGTTGACTTATAAAACTACAACCATTGGCTCGGCCACATATCTATCAACTTCCATTGTGCCTCTCCAAATAATGAAACAGCATGATAGTAAGAAGAAGTTATACTCCATAAAGAGAAGCTGCCAAGTACAAAATTGAACTGGTAATCTCAAATACTATACCAACCATTAATGAGGCAGCTAACAACTATGCACAAAGAGTCAGACAGAAAGCAAAGCTACTCATACAGCAACAGCTACAACAAAACTGAGAAGAGAGAGCAATACATGGGAAATACCCAAAAAGAATAAAAGAAGCAGACGTTGACTGGCAAAAGACCAATTATTGGATCAAAAGCCATGGAGTGAAAGCAGAAACAGAAAGACTGATCATTGCTGCTCAAGACCAGAGCCAGAATGAAACACATCTGTCAATCTGAGAAACTATCCAAGTACAAGGGTCTTGAGATTGAGATCAAAAGGATATGGGAAATGTTCACAGAGATTATATCAGTGGTTATAGGAGCTCTAGGACTTGTAAAAAAAGGCATGGAAAAATTTACCAATGGGATTCCAAGCAACATCCAAGAAGTACAGAAGATAACCCTCCTAGGAACAGTGCACGTTTTGCGGAGGGTGCTCTTCATTACACAAAAGACAGTCTGTCCTATAGCATCCAAGGACCATTGTTTGGACCCAGTTCTATAGATGTATCACAAGATGCAAAAAATAATAATAATAACAACAACAATAATAATAATAATTGTATATTTATATTATATTATAGGATAATATAAATACCTTAGTTTGTCCTTGACTGTGTATCAAAGTAGGAACGTGAAACTGATTTAGGCTAGGCCCATATCTTTAATTCACACACAAATGCACACTCACACACTGCTCCCAGTACAAAATGATGAATGCTGTCACCAACATGGCCACATTTTTACTGCAAATAGGCATGGGTATGCATGCCTCTGGACAATGGATGACAACAGTCTTAAATTCTGCTTCAGTTACTGCACTTTCCAGGAAATATGACACTATTTTGACAGGCTTAGCACTAGCCCGCAGCCTGCTTCTCTTCAGCACTGTTATGTAAGTCAGGTGGAAGAGAAGAATTACATCTTGATGGCTCTTAGTCTTTAATACACAGACAAACAAGTCCACACACATAGAGAGCACAAAAATAAATGTTTTTGTCAGGACAGTCATTTTTGTAAATTCAGAGAGAGCAATGAATGGAAATGGAAATCCACTAATTAAATGATTGAGATAATTAACTTTCATTAAACAGAAATAGATAAAGTAGGGCAAGGATTAAAACAAGGTCCATACATTATACAGCATTTTACAGCGGAGCATTAAATCAAATCCTATATTTTGCCCATGGACATGTGTTGCCATGGGAACACCAGGGTAGAGCTTGTTGGGCCAGGGAATTTAAAGAGGCTGTGCAGAATTTTTATATCTCCTTATATGTCTTTCTGTCTTTATTTATACCTAATCTTGGCAGGAAGAGAGACGGGGGAGAGAAAGAGAAGGACAGAGGGAGAAATAACAGGAAAGAGAGGGACAGAGAGAGCAACAGAGACAAATGTGGAGACAGGGGGGAGCGACAGAAGGAGAGACAGAGAGAGAGGGAGTGAGAGAGAAAGAGAGGGAGGGACAAAGGGAGAGACAGAGAAAATGAGAAGGAGGGACAGAGGGAGAGACAGAGAAAGACAGGGAATGCATGGGGAGAGAGAAGGGAGAGATGGAAAACTGTTTCAGCATAATCATACAGCATTCCACTAGTGCTTCTCATTGAGAATTGTAATAATAAATGCATGACAACATGTCTGATCATCTGGCAGAATGGCTCTGTAACACTGCACTGAGAGTTGCATTTGGAGGTTGCATTTGTTCACCAAACGTCCATGCTGTTGCCTTTTGTCTCCTGCTTGCCCATGGGGACCATGGTGAGCTCACTGCCCTGTTTTCATCCAACCCAGGGGTGCTCCTGTGTGAGCTGCGCCTGAGGCCTGATATGAGTGGGTTACACTGAGAGTGTGTTACAATGAGAGTGCTAATAGTGCATTTAGTTAAGAGTGTGTTACAATGAGAGTGCTGTTTGTGAAATTGGTTAAGAGTGTTACAATGAGAGTGCTATTACTGGATGTGTGTGTGAATGAGAGTATGTGAGTGTGTATGGGTATATATATATATATGTGTGTGTGTGTGTGTGTGTGTGAATGGGTATGTGAGTGTGAATGGGTATGTGTGTGCACATGACTCTATGTAAATGTACTCTATGTGTTTGTGTGTGAGTATGTGTGGCTGTGTGTGAGAGTTTATTTGTATGTGATTATGTGATTGAGTGTGTGAGTGGGTGAGTGGGTGAGTGAGTGTGGACCCTGGCAGGTGCTTTACAGGGCTCAGAGTCTGAGGGGCAGAGGGAAGGTCAGTGGAACCTGAGGGACCTTTTCGGGATGGTCACCTCGTAAATTTTACACCTTCGCTGGAGGGAAAGGAGATGGGGAGAGAGAGAGGGAGCTGGCCTGAAATATTAAAAAGTGAGTGCCGAGGAGAGAGGGAGGTGGAGAGAATGGCACTGGGCCCACGCGGACACCTCCAGGTAAACAGCACAGGGAGCGAGAGCGCCAGCCTCTGGGTCCTCACGTCTTTTACATTTCTAATTAAAAGAGATAAAGAATCTGGGAGTCGTCAATGCCAGAGTGATTTCCCAGTTAAGGTTTTAGAGGAGGCCATAAAACAGGCAGCCTGGAACCATTGATTTTATAATTAGCTCATCATCCTGGCCTTGAGAGAGAGAGGGGTGGAGAGGAGGAAGGGGGGGGCGTGAATGCAGGAGTCGAGGACAGGAAGAAAAAGACAAAGTAGAGGTGGGCAGACAAAGGCGACAGCCGAGGCAATGAAAGAGAAGAGGACAAAGATGTGTGGCTCATAGGGTATAGCAGAACCAAGGCACAGGAACAGTTTTGTTCGGTCTGGTTCTCTGATACGGATGACATTTTGATCAATGCAGGCCTTTTTCTTTTCTCCTTTGCTCAGTACATCAGCTATGATAGAAGTGTGTACTGTATGCACCTTCAAATAAAAATTCCCACCCAAAAGATATCAGTTGGACATGACAATTGGTAAACACAGTATTTTATTACATAAATTCAACCACACACTTTTGTACAGTATTACACCAGCCAGAAAACAAACTTTATGGAAACCGATGGCCAAAAACAGACAAAAAGGGCTAAAATAAAAGCAGGCAGCAAAATATTGTTGAGCTGCAATGGCAACCATGGCCTGTGCAAACATGCTAGTGCAAGCTACACCATTTCTCAGTAGGACATTGTTGCTGAAAGAATACTCTCCCATGATCCTTTGCATGAAGATTTTACAGGCTCCCAGGAGGAACCCAAAACCAACCTCCAAAACAGCATGACCTCTACATGGGAAATCAAAGTAAAAATACATTAAAAGTTTTAACACTCATAATAGTAAAGATTTCATAGTAATAATGACTATCATGATAATGAGGGAGGCAACAACATTTGAGGGGTTTCCATGCAGGACTTTTACATGGTTCCAGTCACTGATTTCAAGTTGCAAGACATTCTCCTGTCCCAGTCAGGTCACAGCAGCATGGTTTTCATATACAAACCAGAAGAAAGCACCTGGCTAACGGATTTATGCTGAATCGGTGACAGCTGTGAGCAAACACTCTTCTACAGCGTCATTTAAAGGAGGAGGACATCCCCCTCCCTTTTCATGGGGCACTGTGTTCTGGGTCAAAACCAGACTTTGGCCTGATGTATGTATATGTAAGCAATACTATTGATAATTACTATCAATATGATCCAAAGGAGCCAGTAACATCCTGTACTGTGTACAGACACCCTTCTGCAAATGCAAAATGCAATTCATATTCAGCTATAAGCAGATGTTTTGTAGCAGTATAACAGGTGCACATTACAGTAAATAGCAAAACAACCACAGAAGGTGCCTCTAATTTTCAAACAAGCTAAAACAAAGGCATTCCTGTGGACCCCTGGGTCATGCACAGAGGAGACCCAAGCAGGCTGACTGTGCCATTCTCCTCTGAAGTCATTCTGCTTTCAGTGCATTCCTAGGACACATTCTCTGTGAGACCCCCCTCAGATTTAAGGGTTAAACCAGTAACTCCAGGATATAACAACTCAACAGGTATTGATTTGCCATTTAAAAAAATGTCTCTCCTCACATTTCCATTGATACAGGTTAGGGTTAGGGTAATTCAATACATCACCTTCCCAAAATATTCCTAGATTTTGGCATTCGTCAGGTCTTCATGCATTCTTTCAATCTCTATCAAAGTAATATTGCTTTTTATTTTATGTTCCTCTAAAACTACAAAGCACAGTACAGTCTCACTCATGGTTGTTGCTGAAAAAATTAGATTTAAACATACTATTTATTAATCTATGAGGATGAGGAATATACCTTAAACTGTGCATAACTTATGCTCTGTTAAGAAACCCTGAACCATGAATACCTCATACCTCATACCATGAATTTTTGGCAGGTAACAGTTAACTGTGATATCAGTACCCATGTAAACTGGATACTGTGAGTTCGTACAGCAGTGAACACCTACACAGAGGTCTCTCTGTACCATGCCCCCCAAACCCCCAGGATGTTGTTTAGTGAGGCTGCAGTATCAAAGCTGAAGCAGCCTTGCTCTGATGTAAACACAGCTCCATTAAAATTATCCCAGACGTTGCAGACCAAATGTCCCATGGACGCAACTCTGATCCCCGATGCTACGTATATACTCAGCCTGTTCAGTGTGTAATGACTTTTTTCCAATGCTGATTGTGATGCCACTCACACAAAGTTAACTTTCACTAGAGAAAAATGCGCATATCTGACTGTGGGAGGCTCCCTTTGGCCAGGGTGATTGCTAACAGTAGAAGTAGTGCATCACTGCCCATGCATTCCCCTGCTATGTTCATCCATCAGCGGAAGACACTGGAGAAGTGAGGGGTGGGGATTAGCATTGTATTCCAGCTCTGTTCGGGTGATCACTGTTAGCACCTCCAGGATGTGTTTCACACAGGTAACGTAGTAAACCTGACAAAACACTTCAAAGAGTGTCAACCAATCCACAAACACAAAGATTCTCAGTGGGGTGGTGGCCTCCCTCCGTCCACTGTGTGTTTCATACAAAGTGTGAATGCAGCTGTGGCTCAGGAGCACTGTATCATTGTTCACTGGAACATTACGCAGACTGTGAACGTCATGACCGGGGCTGACTGCGCGGTCAGCATGTGGCCCTCACTAAATCTGTGTGTCAATTTAAAGGGGCATACAGCTCCGGTGGAAAGATAGCACTGGCATCAGAGAGAGAGCTGGGCATCAGAACCACCACAGATACTAGACTTTTAGTGCGTGGTAGAGTGAGGCTAAATTCAACCGTTCAAAAGACTGAGGTCAACCCATTTAAAAAAAACTGGAAACACACACACATTTTACATTCACACTCAACGTAAAAAAACAAACAAAAAACAGCTCCTTTTTTTTGTTGGTCAGTCCATCAAAAATGATCACACGCTGCATGCCCTCTATGTAAGTAGTTTCTGTGATTACATTGTGTGTGTGGCAGTGGTACATATTGTATAAGTGCATTTTATAGGTCGTACTGCAGTTCCAATGGGAATACGAAGTTCATATATATGTGCAAAGAAATACTGGATATCAAATTTGCATAGTCAGTGTGTGTATCCATATGCAACAAACTGATTATCATTGCCCCCAGCTGAGCGTTCCTCTTGCGTTTCCACTCACTACCACAGGGGGGAGTCTGCAAGCTCACTGCAAGAGAGGAACAGAGACAGAGGAGAAGATAAGGTTGTACGCAAATGAAGAGGGCAGAGGCGTGAGAGTGAGGTGCTGAATGATACTTTAATGATGCTGAAAATTGGCTGTGAACTGCCCAATAATCATAATAATACTATAATAATAAATCATTGCTACAGCTGCGCTGTTGATTTTTTCCCATCCTCCGCTTCTCCTCAAGGCTGAAACCATCTCCCTTTGTTTCATTCTCTGTCTGTCTCACCTGGTTCTACACACAACACAACACTTCTACAAGGTTTGCAGTCCCTCTATTGTTAGGTGTGCCCCAGGCTTCCATGGCTCTTTATTATCCTCCCTTTGAACCATCCTCTCTGTAGGCCCTCCCATAGAGTCCGATATGCAAGACATCAATCAGACCTCTCACTGCTTTCTCTTTCTGACAGGCAAGTATTCTCACGAATCACAGACGTGCAGGCAGCTCCACACCCGCCCCAAAAACCCTGTGGATTCTTTTGTATTACCATGTACCTCAGAGCAGCACGTGAAAAAATAAAACTCTTGTTCAGAGTGCATCTAGCACTGTGTGAGCCCTTCAGGTAGGTCTAGAGCAAGAGGTGGCAGCAGTCATTACAGTTACCTAAGGATGGTGCCTGTGTGGTTTGGCAGCACCTCGCCCGTTTCCTCCCTGGAGCTCTGGCCCTCTGATTGGCCTGTCTCCTGCTCCTCCCCCTCCTTAGGTCAGACAGAGTAGGATAGACAGACAGAGAGAGAAGGCAGACAGGGGATGAACACCTTCCAAAAGACTCCTGAAGGGACCAGTGTGGTTAATGAGTGCTTGTATCCATAACTTTGTGAGTCCTAGAGAAACATTACATTACTGTTATTTAGCAAATGCTCTTATCCAGAGCAATTTACATATAATTTCATCCATTTATACAGCCGGATATTTGCTAAGATAATTGTGGGATAGGTACCACGTCCAAGGGTACAACAATAGCGCCACAGCAGTTATGCATACCGCTCCTTGCCACTACACTACACTGCTGCCCATTATCTAGAACCTTACAGGACAGTATCAGTGACCAGTGAGCAGCACCCTATCCTCCATTTACTAAATTGCTATTGCAGTTACTAAATTGTTGCTGATAAAAAAAAAAAAATCATAACGTGTCCTAGCTCTTACCGACTCTGAACTATGCGGTGGAGTGTTACTGCCTGGTTGCCGTGGTGACAAGAAGGGGGCTGGCTGGCAGATGACAACTTCCCCCTGGGACTGTTCCTTGGATGGGGATGAGTCAATAGGCAGGACCGGCACCTCCATTTGGGAAGTCTCACACAGGCTGTAGGAGACCAGGGGAGCAGCAGAGCGTGGCAGCTGCAGAGCCTCAGGATTCTCATCCTCAGCGTCTGATGTGGGGCTGCTAGGACAACCTGTGAGCATCATAAGAGTGGAATTATAACCCATGAGCATCATAACAACACAACAGAGTGCAATTATGACCCACGAATACACGTGTATAATTGAATTTGATTATGACCTGTGAGCATCATAACACAGTGCAATTATGATCTGTAAACCCACACATTGTAAGAGTGCGGGAATACAACTTGCAAGCACACATTATAAGAGAGTGGTATTATGACCTGTGAGCACACACATTATTATAGAGTGTGATCAAGACTTGCATTTAATGTAACATAGTGTAATTATGACCTGAAAGGATTGTAACAGAGTGGGATTATAAACTATGAGCACACACATTATAACAGAATGGGCTTCTGTGAGCATTTCAACAGAGTGCAAATACAAGCTGCAAGCATTATCCTACAACAGAATGGGATTACAACCTACAAATTCATACATCATAATTTAGTAGTATTCTATTCACTTAGCTAGTGACATAGCTCTGTGTAGCTGTCTTAACTGAATGTGATTAGCTAGCTAGCAAGATAATTTACAGACATACATTATGAAATAAAGGTCATGTCTCCTTGCTCTACATACGCATGTATAACTGTAAAAGATAGACCTTAATGGTCAACAGAATCAGAAAAGCATTGGTTTTTAAGACAACACTACATGACTGGAGCTTAAGCTGCCTTGGCCCTAGCATGCACCTGTCATGCTTGTCCTTTGGAAAGTGCTCAGAAGAATTGCAGCATTGGCAAACCACAAGGGAGGGTGCATTTTGCGTTGGGGTCACTTACTGCTGGAGTTCAAGGCCGTCTCCACCCACTTGGTGTCGGCGACTGCCTCCAGCCTCTGCTCCAGCTGACGCACGTAATCCATGAGGTCCTGCAAGGGCACGCAGAAAAGGACACACATGACACGTCAAGGAGATGTCAGGAACATCGCTGCCCTTTCCGAGACACCACCCCACTCCACACACTACATCACGCTCAACAAGTTAACCGTCCATAGGCCGAGCCATCTTCTCATGCTGAAAACTACCGCGTGTCAGCCTGGAACCTTCTTGATCTTAATTCTCTTAGACCTCTATAGTGATGGATGCAGATAGCCTTGCCTACTCAAAGCCATGCATGGTGCAACTTCTCATGCAAACTACTGACTCAGGCAAGGAAAGCGACTGCTTGTCTTTGGGATTATTATGAACTGAAACTGGTAGCCTCAGAAGACTCATTTCTTTCAGTTAAGAGGTGAAAAGCATTCATTTAACTGTAGGCTTGTTTTTGTGGAATGGAAATTCAGGTACCAAACACAGGGCTTGCTAACTGACTGGACAGCAATCTCCACAGTGTACGTCTTAGTATGGCAAGTGCCAATAGAGACTGATTCACCAATGAATGCGTTGTTGATTGACACACAACTTTATGCCATTTTAAAATGTTGATTTTAGGCTTTGAAAAACAATTAAATAAGGGTTCACCTAACATGTAGCACACATCTTACATATTATCTGTGAACGTTTAGCTTAGCTGGGACAGTTTAGACCATGTGCTTGCCTGAAACAGGTTATAACATGGTTTACTGTGAACATCTAGCTTAGTCAGAATGGTTTAGACTGAACATTTGGCTCAGACAGGATGGTTTTAACTGTGTAGTATAGGCTGTTGGTGGTTTAGACTCATGGTTTAGGCTGTGTGTGTCTGGCTTAGACAAGATGGTTTAGGCTGTGTGCACTTTGGTGTAGACAAGAGAGTTTACACTTTGGGCTCTTGGCTTTGACAGGATGGTTTAGGCTGTGCATTTGGTTGAGAGGATAATATAGGCTTTTTGTACATGGCTTAGATATGATGGTTTAGGCTGTGCATTTGGCTAAGACAGGATGGTTTAAGCTATGTGTACTTGGCTATATGTACTTGCCTGTTTCTCCAGCATGTTCTGCTCTTTATCCTTCTGGGCCACACGTTGACTTGCCTTCAACTCTTGCAGTTCCCTGCGTGCCTCAGCCAACTGAGCCTGTAGGGGGCAGTTTTCAGTACAATCACTACACAGAACGTGTCAATAGCCTGTGCATAGCTAGCCAGAGGATAACTGACTGTGGACATGTCAGGCTTCCATGTACCCTCAGATACTACTCGCCCCCACTTTATGATTAATGAAATATAAGTACACCTAAAAAGAGGGGACTGACCTTCAATATGCAATCTGGTAGTCTGATCTGAAGTAAACATCAAGTTTTGCAAAAGGTGTGAACCATGAGTGAAGAAGCAATACATATGGGCTATTGTTTGGAGAGGAAATGGACAAGCAGAAACCCTATGTCACTGGTCCCAGCCCAAGACTGTTGGGCCATTTACTAGAGAGATTCTCTGGCAGTAAAACTGAATTATATTCTTGTGAAAGGACTTCAGTCAGGTAGCATATAACATTTAATATAACATGATATTTGTATATAAAGATGAGTGATGCTTAGGATAAACACAAGAACCAAGGTGTTTGAGTCCTGGTGTGTGGGTTTGTAATTGTACAGTGTGTGTATGTGTGTGTATGAGTGTGCGTAGAATGTGTGTACGGGTTTGTGTTTATTTGGCATCTGTGTATGTGTATGGGAGTGTGTGTGTGTGTGTGTGTGTGTGTGTGTGTGTGTGTGCGTGGTATGTGTGTATGAGTGTGTGGGCTTGTGTTTATGTGGCATCTGTGCATGTGTATGGGAGTGTGTGTGCGTGTGTGTATGTGTGTGATTACCCTGTTGGTATCTCTCTCCTTCACCAGCTCCAGCTCCACCTTCTCCCTCTCCATCCTCTCCTCCTGCAGCCACTCCTCCTTCCTCTGCACCTCCCGGCTCAGCTTCTGCACTCTCTCTCTGTCCATCTGCAGGAGTGGAGGGTCAGGACATCCCACAGCGGCCACACATTGTGCCATAACAACGACTGGCAAGTCCAGATGGCCAATCAATGCCAAGACATTCATTCAGTTAATGAGGCCTGCATCAGCCAGTCAGCATGAAAAGCAATATATGTCCATTTTTTGTCAAATTCGAAATGCTAATATGCTTAGTGTGCTCTCTTACACTGTCTCTGTATCTACATATGTACATAGCTTCTTATATGCAACTGTTTGTATATATGCCCAAGTGCCTATGCCTACGTGTCTCTGTGCTTTATACATATGATGTATGCCCCCCTGATTTGGTGGATGGCACACCTGCCACTCAAAAACATTCAGTATTGTCTATTGTGCCATGGTACATGCGGGTCTTTGTACGGGCGGCGGCAGGGCACCTCGGCACTGTTTCGCAGGGCCTCGCGGTCCTGGGCCCAGCTGGCCCGCCCCTCCCGCAGGGCGAGGCCAGCGTCGGCCAGCTGCAGGGTGAGCTGGGCGGCCTGGAGGCGGGCCTGGTGCAGCTCTGCCTGGCCATGGTCCCGCTGGGCCGCCAGGTCGCTGAGCTCTGCCCGCAGGCCCTCCACCATGCGATCACTGGTGTTGAGGCGCTCCTGCAGGCTATGCAGCTCGCTCAGGGCCACCTCGCTCTCCATCTGGGGGGAGGGTGGGGGGGGGGGGGGGGGGGGGGGGTTGGTGCAGGACAGGGGTGCACTCTCAGTTTGTCTCTTTTCCCAGGGTTCAGTGATGTGCCTGACAGTGTGCTGGTGTCCTGATATCTCTGGGAACTCTCTCCGCTCTCTCCCGCTGTTTCTCTGTATCTGCTGCCTCTCTTTCTCTGGCATGTGCTTCCTCAGTTTTCCAGCAAACTACTACTGCTGTCTACAATTAGAATAAAAAGTATATCCAGAACTTGCATTTTAAATGTTAAATGTTGCCTTATTTCCAGTTGACAAATGCAGAGTCCATAGCCCATCTAAAAAGTTGAGGAGGGGTGGGTCCAAAATCATCACTACAGAAATATACTTAATAACTCCCCTCATGCCCCTCTGCCCAGGAAGAGGGTTGATCCATCCAAGCCAATTGCTTTACATGCTAAACAATTCTTTCATTATCAAGACATCCAAGAAAGCGCTGGCTCGGTTAGGCTGCGTGGCAATATGTGGCCATCACTATGTAAGTAACTTGTAGTTAGTGAGTTCATAGGAGATCCTGAATGTGATATATACAGTTATGGTGTGTGAATTTGTATGTTTTTTATGGTCATTCAGAAGTTGCTAGACTAAACTGTAGTTCATAATGGCTTATTCATAGTAGCTAACTTAGCTTTTACTATATGTGCAACTGAAGCACATAATGTTATTTTTATTGATGTAGGGTTGGAAAATGGAGTTCAAGAAAAACCCCTACATTTTTATATTTAGCTTTTTCTACTGGTGAAATTTAACAGCACAATGCAATATTATCAAAATAAAGCTGGAAAACAATTCAAGAAAAACAACACCCCAATATTTTATACCTCTATATTTACATATAAATATCATTATTTTTCACTATGAAGAGATCTCTAAAAGGTTTTTCATTCATGTCAGAATGTCTTTGATCATGCAGGGCTGTAGCAAGCAGTAGCACCATGCAGATTTGGGTGACAACGAAAGATTCTAGCTTTGAGGACAAAAAGGCAACAGCTGTCAGCCCTCATGTTCACATTATGTTCATTAAGATTATCAGAGAGTGAGATCATGCAGGGACACATCGGTAGTTTTTAGCCAGGGCAGGGCAGAAGTTGCTCACAGAGATCCAGCTGCAAGTACTGTCCCAAAGAAAGGAAACAGGCAGCTCAAGTGCATGTTAACAAGAAATAATGTAAAAGGACAAAATAATGCCTGCACTCATTCTGGTAAACTATATTTGGGAATAGAGGCTTAGAGTTTGGGTAGCATTTGTCCAAATTACATTATAGGTAGGCGATTATAAAGCCTGTATATATTTTTTCAGGGGAAGACTGCAGTCAAAATTGTGGTCAAACACATCACAGCCATAGTGAATTTGAGACATCTACACATGAATTGTACAAATGTGATTTAGCCTCCTTCTCCTGTTGCATTGTCAGAAGTCTGTGTTATTGTGTAGACTTTTTCTACACTTTGCTGATTCTGTTCAACAGGATGTGTTCCTACTGCACATTACAGTCTCATAACCTGACAGGACCTGACAAAACATGGTGGGTTTGGGCTGATTTGGTCCTATAATTGTGTTACAATGATCGGCTTCCAGTCAGGCTAGGCTCAGCCTTTCTGCATGTCAGGGTTTGAATGCTCTGCTATCTGAAATCTTGGCTAAAATCTAATTTTGAATGAATCACATATACACAAAGGGAATGAACAGTTTTAGGGCTACCAGATATATTAAGTTCAAATGGAGGATTACTTTATTTATGTAGTTATTTAGACAGGAAGAACTTATTTTTGCTTAAGTACCTTCTGTTTTTCTACAAATGATGGATTTGTTGAACTGTTCAGCTGAATTTTACAATTTTTATTTGTTTACTTGTACAGATATTTTCCTAACAAGTACAGATTATGTTGCATTCACTTGTTAAGCTGCTGAAGTAACTAACAAATTGTGGGATTTATTCTTTATCATTTATTTCTTTATGGTCCTTTAATCATAGAGTCCACTATGTTTTATGAAAATGAGAGGTTGGATAATTCTAATATATTTAAGCTGTTGAAGTAGCTCCTTTGGTAATTATTAGTGTTTTTGTGCAAACACAATCCCACACCCTGTGTCAGGTCAGGTCTGGACAGGTTAACAGATACAGAAGTCAACATTGCTGGGCTGGGTTTGGTTTGGGCGTTACAGTGCATGGGGTGAGTTGAGTTTTGTTACATGCTATTAACAGAGCCAGCCAACTGCAGTGAAACAGTATACATTTCCAAACATCATTAAATGTTTCTGCAATAAAATGCATCCAGTGTTTGTTGTAACTGCACTATTTTCATTTCAGAGAAACATGACTGATATTGTATCAGAGATTCTAGTAAAACACTATACTGACATAGGGTGCATGGTATGAAACATGGGAGAAATGTACAGCTGTAAAGTGAGTATAATCAGTTTGGGTAACATCTGTGCGCCTTCACGTTGGTGCATGATACCACCGTGGTTGAGTGTTACTACAGTGTGAGTAAGGCATGTGCTCTATGGAGGCAGGTGCGGGGGGATGCAATGTACCTGGAGACTCTTCCTTTCCTCCTCCTCATCTCTTCTTTGCATTGTCATCTTTTTCACTCTCTCCTTCATCCTGCAGATAGAGAGATATGATTGGCCACTGCTGCAGAGTATAGGAACAGAATGGCAGAAAGAAAGAAGGACAGGCAGACAGATGAACAGAGACTATCAGACATACCGACAGTGAGGCAGATGGACAGATAGATGAACAGACAAACACTCACTTTTCTAACTCTGCCTCTTTTTCCAGCTCTCTTTGTGTCAGAACTTTGATGTCATCTTCCAGCTCTCTGATTCGCTGCTGGCTCTGCACTTTCTCGGCTAATAGGCTATCCCTCTCTGCAGTGACCCCCTCTTGAGCTGACTGTGCACTCTGTGAGTGGAGAGAGACAAAGATGTTCTAGACTCAACAAAAGCTGAGTGAAATATGAATCATAATCAACAGAAATACAGGAGCAGCAGTGTGGTGTAGTGCTAAGGAACAGGCCTCATAACTGAAAGGTTGCCAGTTCCGTTCCCCACTGGGACAATGCTGTTGTACCATTGGGCAAGGCACCTAACCCACAATGGCTTCAGTAAATATTCAGCTGTATAAATGGATAACATGCAAGACCTGTAACCTAGGTAAGTCACTCTGGATGAGAGCATCTGCTAGCTAAATGTAATGTTAATACACACTTCATGGTGAATGTGTGTCCTGCTGATACAGCACATATTTTCTCCTAATGTGTGTATCATATCATGAGTGACCAGAGTGGTACATCTGCATAGTGCAATGTGCCGAGTGAGTTATGTAACAGAAGGTAACAGAAAGAGAGTTTATGCAGATAATTATGGAGAGAATAAGGAAATGGTAAAATCACCCATCATTTAGCTGCCTGAAAACATTTTTCTTTGACATACAGGAACTCACAGTGCTGAGCAGACCTACATGTCCACCTCCAATATTCATATGATGGTGCTGTAGTTTGGTTGGGTGTGCCAACCAACTGGTAACATGAGAAACTGGAGATATGCCAAGCCATCGGTTATATTCTGTGCAGGACTTGGATATGGTGCATTATGGAGATACACAATAAGTTGTGATAACTATTCAGTCTTCACTTCACACCTCCATGTGGACACTCAGGAGCAATCTAGCCACAGAAATGAAGCACTTGCACATGTGGGTTGAGCTTCGGGCACCTGTAGCTTCTCCTCCATCTTCTCCATGCTCTCTTGGCTCTGTCGGAGCTTCTCCTTCAACCCCGCGATCTCGGCCTCCAGCTCCCCCCGGACCCGGTCCCACTCGCCCCTCACCCCCTCTCTCTTCTCCTCCTCACTCCTCTTCTCCCTTTCCACCACCTCCCTGGCCTGAAGCAGCTCCGCCCGCTCCCTCAAGCACTCCTCCAGACGGGTCTGCAAGAGAGGGGGGGGGGGGGAGGAGAAAGAGGGGGAGGGAGGGAGGGAGAGAGAGAGCCATGTCAATAAAAATAATCAACTGATTTCATGTATGACTTGGTAAACAGTTTAGAATCAGTCACATTTCTGTTCCATTGATTGAAAAGGTACTATTTCCTTACAACATAAGTCATAATTTCTGTTTCCTTATCGCTCCCACCTGTAGAAGCTCAGCCCTGGGCACGACCAGCAGAAGGTCCCCCCCCTCCTCCGTTCCGTCACCCTCTTGCTCCAGAGTGACCAGGTCATCCAGTGGGTTGGGGGCGCAGAAGGTAAACTGGGAGCTGCGGGCACACACCTCCCCCTTCCCAGTCACATACACAAACTGGTACTCCACCAGACTCGGTCTGGGCAAGTAGCAAGCTGAAAGGTTCAGACAAGAGGAGACAGCAACCTGTGAGGACACTGCGGCACTAATGTCCTCACAATCACCCAGAGGCCTGTGTCAGGGCAGACGTTTACTGTCAGCTGTGATACATTTGGAAATGTATCTCTGCAGTGGGAAGCAACAGGACCAGTGCAGGGCTGCATGTGTCTCTGTTTGTTCATTGAAAAGTAAAATGCATAGCTGACAACAGAAACCAAATGTGCCCCAGCAGCTAAGACTGAATAACTCACAGATAAGACTAGAATAACTATACAGTTAAGTAACTATACAGTTATATAAGAATAACTCACAGTTAAGACTGCAGTGAGTAATATGACTTAAATATTTTGTCACGAGACTCAAAAATAAATCTTTTTAGTACCATGCATTGTGTTTGCCTGATTAGGCTATAGATAGCTATATTACCTTCATTTAGGCTCTAACTCAAAGTGGTGAACATCTAAGTGTTATGGTTAGGGTTAGGGTTAATTGTCTACAGTGATATGTTAATTGAAGAACGGTGAGTACTTCAGTGAGCTAATACTTCACTGGGTGGGCAAAGTGCTCGTGAGCTTTTCCAAAACTTTGACCGACCACCTGCTCTGCACACCTCAAGCAATCACTTCCCTTCCCCGTGTCCAAGGTGCCACAAACAATGAGAGTGTGGCCTTTTTGCTCCTCCTCTTCCTTCCTTCATTGCTGTGTCTCTCCTGCCTAATCATTACATTCTTCTGTTCTCAAAGCCATCGATTTGGTCTCAGGTACCTAATTTACACACAGAGAAGCACACCAAGCGGCTCTCTCCAATGCAGTGTATAAGGATGGCCGTGGTCCTTTGGGCACACAAGTGCCTACTTTGCCCCAGGAAAATGCTTTCTTTATATCTAAATCTATATTAACAGCCGCTGGTTCTGCCCCATGGTTTATGCATCTTTTTCCTCATAGACCAGACTGGCAAAGTGAGTAATTACACATGCAGTCTGGCAGGTCCACGGTCATAACCCTTAACACACTGCCATACTGTGTACAGCGTTCAGGTCCGAACACAAAGTGGGATCTGTGGTCCTGTGATGACCTCCTATTAAGGCCTGTAATTTGGCCCCTCTGCAGCAGAGATGGGGAACTTTAATCCCACCATAACCCCAGATGACAGAGAGGTGAAATAATTGGCTCAAAAACTTAAAATGCATTTAGCTGCATCACTTTTCACATGATTAATCAATGCATTTGTGAATATATGGGGTTTTTCACATGTGGTAACAAATACAAAAACATGGAAGTCAAAAAATGTGATTTTCCTTCCATTTAATAAAATTAGTTAATATTATTTCAATTGAATTTAGAGTTGAATACTGTGTACGTCTATATACGGCTGACGTCGATATAATCAGAATATCAATATATTACATTATCAGTGTTAATATCAATATATTAATCTAATCATCAGTGATAGTGTCCATAAACCTTTCTCCGGAGGGATAAATATTATATTGTATTCAGATTCTGTATTCTGATGTGTTTCAAAGAGAGGCATTTTGAATAAAAGGCTTCATTAGGCCTACAACGCATTTTCCTTATTTAGTAGATGCTCTTACCTATAGGGAATTAAAAGGTCACACATTGCATATGATTAGAGAGGTTAGTAAGTACAGGTGACTAACAAGGGGTACATGCAGATGGGGTCTGCACACCAGTGTCTCCTGCTGGTCACTCTGCACAATCACAAGCAACTCTAACCTTCTCTGCTTCTATAAGAAACAGAAAAGCATTGAAAAGCCAGTGTACGTTAACATAATATTAGTAGCAGTATTGTAGCCATTGTTTACTACATGTGAATGTGTTCAATTCCCATTTCCTTTTCTGTGCTGCATGACCAGGCTCTGTTCGCCCTGAATGACCACCCATGAACAAATCTAGGTTTTGTTTTTTTTTAACAAATGTATTGTAACAGCTGCAGAGCCACATATTAACAGGTCCCAATGGTTCCTACTCTGACTTCCTGTAAGTACACATTTATGGAGGTCACATTATGATGAATTCCAGTCAAATCTGAACCTTTGGTCAGATGAGTATGAGGAGACTGCAACTTAAATGAAAGATTTTCTCTTAATAAAGTGCTCTGATTGCGACACAGGTTGAATCAGGCACTGAAACAGATTTACTGCCAAAGCGAGTGATGGCAGATGCCTGCACAAACTATTGAACAGTCTGCTCTCCAGCGTCATGTGTGATTTATGGAGGGGATATCAGGCATAAAGCTCAAAACCACCTGCAATGAACTACAAATCATTTTGAAAAAAATGCTACAAGGTAACCAGATATAAGATAATGATGCTATCAGGTAATCTTGCCAAGACATGTTTTACCCTATCACCTGAACCCACTTTAGACAGTTTCAACTCTCTCTCTTTTTTTTCAACTGCACTTCAGATATGAGTAAGCCCAGTCACTTTCTAAACACAACAAACTGACTGGAATAAAACTAAACTCTACATACTATTTTAAGTCTAATAAATTCAAGTGACTGACTGATGCTCAGAAGCAGGACATCTTTACTCAAGACAGACAAAACTGGTAAAACCCTCAAATCAGGGTGTTGTAAATCTTCACCCTTAAGTATTTGTATCAAATACATAATCTGAGGGCTGTAAATGATGCTGTTTGAGGGGGTGGCAGCTCCAGCCCCACTGAGATGCCACAGGAGCTGCTTTTTAGTGTGGAACAGGCGCAATGATCATGCATGTACCTTGAAAATGCACACAGCAATTGGCACTGGTTCCCTCTGTGTAGTCCCCTGGAACGAGTGCCCACACGAAGGTGTGGTAGTCTCTCAGCGTTGACCAACCCACCTGAAACAGCGAGAGAGCGAGAGAGCGAGAGAGAGAGGGAGGGACAGAGAGACAGAAGGTTTTGAATTTTAACCCCTCTTTATTGAGAGGTTGTGGCATTGCATCACGGAGTGCTACATAACAGCAAGGACACGATTTATTCTGAAATTATCCTGAACAGTGCTCATGCATTAGACAGTCACTGGAAACAGGGAGGGGGGGGGGGGGGGGGGGGGTTTGCCTTCTTCAACATGGTGTCTCTGTATCAAAGCCTCCCCAAATCTGTCCTCATCCAAGAATAAAAAAATACATCTTGAAATACATCTGTCACTGTGGAACTACTTCACCTTGAAGAGTCCAATCCAATCATTGCTAGCCCAGGTGTGCTGTGTGCTTAAGCTGTAGTGCAACTCTACTCGGCTCTGCGGGTGGTAGCTCCGACCCACATTCTGAAACTCCACCTTCCACAGCTTCTCCATGGTGGGAAATCAATCAGGACACAAACCACCTGCACCAGGAGGAAGAACTAGAGAACAAGAGGAGTGAGAAGAACTTGTGAAAAAATGACAGTTACAATTTGAATCCTCATATTGGGAATCCAAACAGTACCACAGACTAACAGATGCAGGTTAACTTACATTCCTTCATTTCAAAGAGCACAAGCAAAATAATATTACACCTCTGCAACTACAGCCAGTTTAATACAAGGTTACGGTTCACACAATGGAATAGGGCTTGCAGGTATCATTACCAAAACCCAAAACATGCCAAGGCAGCAAGCACATGTGTGGGAGACAGAATGTGCTTTTTCACATTACACTGTCATAAAAATACATAAATAGAACAAGCAGGCTGAATTCATCGCTATTTCACCACCTACCTGCCTGCAGTTAGAACATGACTGGTTGCACTATAGTTACCCCTAAAAATGTCAAGGCAAAATAAAAATAAAAAAAACACCCAGCCATCTGAACAGAAACAAACTCCCTGTTCCTGCCCCACCTGTGTTTTCTAGAACACACCTAGAGCCATTTTGAACAGGTATGCACGCATCTTCATGTTTACAGCATTTGGCCTATATAGCAAAGTGGTTGCAGGGCATTGCTGTCACACCTTTTCAACACTGGATTATGCAATATAGTGTGGAATATAGTGGGAAGCACTGCGTTCAGCAAAAAAACTCAATAACGCTTGAGTCATAATGACCCAAACTCAGTGAAGATATGTAGATGTGAAGCTTTCTCCAGTTTCAGTCTGAGACCATACAGCTACCACATAAAAAAACAATGCACACATGGGCACATCTATAAGGTAGTACAGCACAGCCTCACTCCAGACAGGATTTAATGAGACATTTTATGGTCCACGGTGACCCACATAAATGTTCTGCATCTTAATCTATCAAACATGATTCTTTCATCTCTCTGTTCCCTGTCTCTTCTCTGATTCAAAAAGACTCACTGGGAGAGACTACTAGCATGACAGAATCATACTGAATTACCATTTTTTATATGGACAAATCTGATTAGAAGTCAATAAAACAGAAGATAACTATTCTGTTGTTTTACATTCAGGGGACGATACTAAGTTGAACTTCTGAAAAGTGATTAGTTAATGGAAAAAAAAAAACTCCTGAGTAAGAACCAGGCAAGGTGGAGTAACCTCTTTGAGGTCTATTCATTTATTAAAACTGTATGACATAAACAAGTCATTGCAAACGTCATGGGCAAAGCAGGGGTATGAGGACAGCGATAAGGTTACAGGGTGTTGTGAAATAACGCCAAACAGGAGACAGCGGCCCGCGAAGAATATTTGTTCTGAGAAAACTATGGGAGTCACATAGAGAAGGGGTAATTGGAGTATACTTGTTTTGGGTAAAGTATGCCTACTCAGCGAAACATGCAGGACTTAAGAAGGGGCATCAGTTATAAATATATCATAATACCCACTCGCATCATCCCCATCAATAACAACTCGAACTGGATATAGCTCTAGTATTGCGCGACAAACCGTTACTAAACACCAGCAGCGGTCACGAGAACCACTAAATAAGTAAATGCATTCACCAATAGGGGACACAGCTGTCCCCTTTACCCTAATTGTCACTGACTGTGCACTTTCTACAACGAAAACAAGGTGGCTTAACGTCTCTTTTTCATAAATGTAGTTTTAGGGTCATTTTAAAATGTTGTTTAAAATGTTTTTTTGTGTGTGTTACCTTGTCCTCTTGTGTGTTACCGTTCGTCGCCTTACACAATAATAACAAATTAAATTAGAATTTAAATGAAAACTCCGTATTCTGATGAAGTAACTCTGTGTTGACCACCTTAAGCTACCGGAACAGCACGAGCAGACACTTGGCACTAGAGTAACAAAAGTGCGTGAACAGAGAGGTGGATACATACACAGCCTGGATGCTTATAAATAGTTTGTGGCGCACCATAATGTTAATAGGTAGCAACGACAACAAGCTAAGCAACTAGCAAACTGGTACGTAAGATGATAACATGCTAATCCACGAAGTATTGACCAAATGTACTTGAAAATACATTTGCAAACCTAGCTGAAAAAAAGCGTTGCGAGCAAAATGTGCGTCAACAAGCATGCAACAACCATCTAAACCGGTCTTCTGCTACGCATTCAATATAAAACATCTTACAGATGTTGCCTGAAAATAATAAATAATAAAATAATAAACGTAAAAAACAAAAAGAAAGACATATTATACAAGTACTAGCTGTGTAATTTACTGAGACGGATTGCTACTCACCTTGCGCTGCTCCAAAGCTTTTCCGAGTGAAAGAGAAAATATGTATTAAATGGAATACAAGACCATAAGAAACTCTGTTTGAGGAATGGCAATGTTGCTAAAATATAATGATGTGTTCAGTGCCGTCTACTCAACCTCAATGTGCCAGCTGCTGCACTTAACTACAGCAACAAAAACACAGGCATGACAGCTTGGGCAGTTTTGCAGGACTGTGGGAAATGATGTTCTTGAGAGCTCCGCAAAATGGTAGTTGACGAGCATATGAACTACAATTCCCAGTGATAAATAAATAACAAGTTCCGCCTATGTCGATCGTCTTAAGAGCGTTGCATGGAGGGAAATGCTGTTTTTGAAATTAACTTGAAGTTGAACTGAGAAATAACGCTGAGCCAGTGGCACGATAAAAACTACAGGTTCCAAAAGTCAATGGGAGAGAATGGTACGATGAGTATTTTTATCTGGGAGGAGAGAGGTCGAGTTGTTGTTTCTTCACAAATAAAACGCATTTAACTCTGATTGGTCAGATTGTCTTACAACTAGGTCAAGGCCAATTAGATGCGACTACGCACTTTTTACGGGCATGCCACTAGCCGAAATCGTTAAATAAAGCTTGTACCAGTTGTTTATGTCGTCCGCTGAGCGGTCCTAGCCGATGCTCAGCGAAGACCATAAGCTGTACAAATGTCATACAAAATTTGTCCGTACATAACTCAGCAAACAGTGCACGAAATGTTTGTATATTTTTTTTCCGCAAGGTTGTGTACAACCCCCTAGACGTTGTCCGAAGTAATTAATTCAAATGACCTTTTAAAAGAAAGTAATTAAAATAGCATTTTAATTAAATTAAATTTACCTTAGGTCCTGTTCCTAATGTCTATGTAATTGTGCAATTGAGCCAGGATTTATAATGATCAAACTTGAATCAAATAAAGCCACTCCATGTGTAAACAGTATCATGTCACTGCTGAGTCTGAGTAACATGATATTAAAACGCTTGGCAGTAAAGAGGTCAGGCATATCGTATTATGTTACAATCGCTACCATAACTTGTGTCGTGTGATTATAACAGTCAACAACATGAAGGCGGTGAAGGTTTAAAATTGTGTTTCTGTAGACACATTTCTATCATTATTCACGATCTTTTGATCCATATAGGCATGGATATGGGCCGAGGTGCGGAATTGTGCAACAGTTCATGTCTGCATTCTCATCTCCAAACCCCCTCGGCGTTCTACTGCAAAAAACACTAGGTGGCAGTGCACATCAACGAAGTGTGCTCTGCGGTGGAGGCTCTCGAATAGAACTGTCAGAGGGCAGATCACCCCAGCCCAAGATTCACATGCACCATAAAGAATAAGGCAGAGGAAGCCCATTTATTTTTGTTGTTGTTAAGCTTAACTTTACAGTACGTGGCTTCTGGTCAGCTGCTGTCAGTAGTCGGTTGTTAGAGTAAATGCTTTCACTGCATTCAAAATGACAGCAATGCTGCTCCTAATTAATTGAAGGATCATTTTGTCTCACACCATGAAGTTCATTATCAGCAGTTCATTTACGCAGAGCATTAGCCTGATTAATTTTATCGCTATGGCTGAGGGACCAAGCTTACGTGTGTGGGAATTTACAACAAAATGTGGTGAAGTTATTACAGGCATCACAAATTCAAAATATGATTTATGAATGGCTACTAATAAAATGAAGATGAAGAAGCAGAAATGCGATGTAAATTAGCAACAGAAATATTAGTACACTAGAATGTATGAACTAATGAACAAATATGAGTATCAATTTTTCTTTTGTGTGCATAATAAATGACATATATGTGTGTGTGTGTGTGCGTGTAATAAATGTACCATATCAAGACATTAAAAGTGATGCATGTACAGTCACATTAATGAGTAAGCACTCGCTGTGTGACAAGCTTTTTCTGGTTCAATTTTTATGTCCTGTGTAGTACAGCTTTTGAAGGGACACCAGCAGCTGCCCTGGAGCATTTTATTACCAGATGGCCAAAGCCAAGCGAAACCGTGATTCATTTGCACTAGAATGGAAGCATATAAGAAATCAACAGTGCCTCCACGAATGACTGTCAGCCAGTAGGGGCCAGCCTTCCTATAGATGAATGTCCCAATTGCTGTGATGTGGGACATAGTGTTGCAGTATAGCCCCAAATATTTTAAGCCTAGCCCCGAATATTTGAAAAATGAGGTGTTTATAGCAGCACAACAGACAGACTGTATAACAGAGCAGAACTTGACTTCCAGCGTCCGAAAGTGTGATAATATTTATTTATTATAAAGGTAGATATAACCTCCCCAACCTACCGATGCTGACCTCCCTTCAAAAAAACGAGACAAGCCCCAGGCAAACTTGACTTAGCCCCTGATCTTTTCAATGGACAGAAATGCCCCTGATTATAACACATGGAATATGTCACTCATCTGCCCATCAGGGCATCCCAGAATTCAATGAGCTGTCCATCCCAGAACCCTCCACTGTCCACAGCAGTAAGTCTATAGGGAGGGTTGTTCTTCTGCAAAATGGCTGCTGTACATGGCCCAGGAGGATACTACAGACTGGTGGTGGATGAATGTCGTAACTCCTCACTGTAAAATGCCTTGAGATCCTTACAAGACCCCAATGAACCTAAATTCCTCCAAATCCTCTGACACTGTCACACCTGTCATATTTGAATTGACAACCCACCCCTAGAAATCAATGGTTTTGATTTCCTTAGATTAAACAATTGATCTCTATAGAGTGCAGGAGGGAAAACAAGAGGCTCTGTTTGATGGCTGTTGGCCATCCCACACAATGGCAGATCTCACTCTGGTGTGGGCACCGGTATGAGCACCCCCTCCCCTGCAGGCAGCACGGAGCAAGATTTACTGTCTCCCTGACACGTGGAGCTCTCCTGTGATGTGGGCCTGATTGCCCCCCGGTGTGGAGAGGCTCCTGTTTGGGGTGAGTGCCCCCAAGGACATCTGGCTGGGGAGGCAAAGCCGCAGAAAAAGAGCCTGGCCACCGCGGGACACTACTTATGTGCAGGCAATGGACGAGCCAGCCCAATAAAGAGCTTTGAGGTGGTTTAACTGGGCTAAAGAGAGGGACCTGCAGACAGCAGGGGTGGGAGGAGGGAGAGTCAATTCTTCCTAATTTACAGCCAGGCCAGAGAATGCCAATTCAGCCTGTCCCCCACTTCCTCTCCACTCTCTGAGAGGCGGCAATTAGTGGTGTGATGGTAGTATTGCCCTGTGTGTGTACACGCTATCCATTTATACAGCTGGATATTCACTGGCAATATGGGTTAAATTACCCAAGTGTAGGAGCTCCCGAGTGGCTCAATTGGTAAAGATGCTTGCTGTCGAAGGTGCAAGGTCAAGCACTATGGCCTAGGCTTGATTCCAATGTCAACCAATAATGACTGGGAGTCCATAGCAGCGGAACAAAATAGATTTCATCTGCTGAGGGATAGGGGAGGGAAGGTTAGCCAGAGGGGTCTGCTCCATTGCTCATCCATGATCCTCATTGCTCAGTCGGGTGCCTGCAGTTCTTCCTGCGTACGTATGAAGTACACTATATGGACAAAAGTATTCGGACACCTGACCATTACACCAACAGGGACTGTAATGACATTGTATTCAAATACATATACTTCAATATGGCGTTGGTCCCCCTTTAGCAGCTATAACAGCTTCCACTTTTCTTGGAAGGCTTTCCACAAGATTTTGGAGTGTTTCTGTGGGAATTTGTGCCCATTCAATCTGTAGAGCATTTATGAGGTCAGGCACTTATGTTGGATGAGAAGGCCTGGCTCGCAATCTCCTTTCCAGTTCATCCCAAAGGTGCTCGATGGGATTGAGGTCAGGGCTCTGTGTGGGCCAGTCAAGTTCTTCCACACCAAACTCATCAAACTATGTCTTTATAGTCCTTGCTTTGTGAACAGGGGCACAGTCATGTTGGAATAGAAAAGGGCCTTCCCCAAACTGTTGCCACAAAGCTGGAAGCATAAGATTTTCCAAAATGTCTTGCTATGCTGGAGCATTAAGATTGCCCTTCACTGGAGACACAAAAAGTACAAAACAAAAATCCCAACATCAACCAAAAAAAATGAACAAAGAAAAGAACTAACCACAACTACTCATAAGTCTCACAGCTACACTCTGTCAATCCAGTACATACTCTCTCTCATTCCCCCACCGTACTTCTCCCATCCCAGGGTGCCCCCCTCACAAGTGCTTCACCCATCTCTGGTGTCCCTCACACCGGGGTCAACCTAACCTGGGGGTCCCTCATACGGCTCACGCACTGGGCACGCCTCCGATGGCCTCACAGCAAGCCATCCCACTCTGACACCATATGTAGTATACCCAAATTGGGAGAAAAAGGGGGAAAAGTACTGGATATTCCAGAAAACAATGGGTACAACGGGTAGAAACAAAATGGGAAAAATGAATCAGCAGCATTTGGTTACCAGCCCTGTTCCTTACCACTATACTGTACTGCACAGCTTATTGTAAAGCAGAGCTGGTTACATGGCTGTCCCTCTACCTGCAGCTCATTTTTATTGCAAAGTAAGAATCCTCTACTTAACATGGTGCTTGTGCATTCTCTCCAGTGTGGAGCTCTCCCATCACACCCTGTTTCAATTATATGATAGACTACTTCTGGCAGATTGATTTGGGCAGGGGAAAGACTAGAATGTGTGACATGCATGCACGTCTGTGTAGAGGCACTTGTGCCATTGGCTCTGCTTGACATGGGTGTAGGAGGAGGCTGAGCTGTAGACCCAGCTGAGACAGACAGAGTGGTGGGTATGAGGAGTGGAGGTGGGGGTGCTAGAGAAGGGGGCGATTGGGGCCAGTGTGACACATCCAAGCCCAACAGGTCCCCCTGGGGAGCTGTCTCTGACAGCCACTGTGTCAATACACAGAGGTGGCTGCTTCACGGCTCTCACTGTAACCCGACATCGCACAGAGTCTTTCAGATGCCGTGCTGTGATGTAATCCCACTTTTCCTCGCTGGAGAACTCAAGAAGGTAAGTTCATATAACTGGAAGGAGTGGAAAACTGAGGAATGAAAGTCAGGCTCTCTAGAGAACACAATCATACAGGGGCACACAGAGAGCCATGCAATGTCCAGCCAAAGTCCTTACCCTGGAGTGGCCTTTCAAATCCAGATTCAAATCCAAATTCAAACCCTGTTGTTGTCTCAGGTACATTGAAGCATAGCCCAGATAGAGCACAGAGGCAGGTGATTCCCAAGGACCTTCGTTAGTTCTTTAAGGGCTTGGCTGAGTGATGGCTCAGTATGTCACCTGACACTCTGGTGATTGAGAGTAATGGCATAGGGGGGTGTGTGGGGTTGCGGGGGGGGGGGGGGGGGTAAACTGAGGTGCCAGGGTCAAGGTTAATGAGAGGGCCGGAGGTGAGGAGAGTGCATGGTCGTGGGACGGGGGGTGACAGTAGCGCACGGCACTGGCGAGGGATCGCCTGGGTAAGAGAGGAGTATGGGAGGAAGATTGGATGGTGTTCTGCAGGAATGGAGGAGTAAATCAAAGTGAGGGATGACAGACAGATGGATGGAAGAGGAAGGGAGTGGGGGGCTGGGGGGGGGGGGGGGGTAGACTGACGGCAACGGCAAGGGCCGCGGGGGAGAGCGGGTGAGGGATTGATCAGGGCAAGGGAGGACAGAATGGGAGTTAAAGAGCCCTCCAATGGGGGGGGTGGGGGGAAGGCAAGGGCACTGGAAGGAAAGAAGACAAAGGAGGAAAAAAGGGAAATGGCGAGCAACAGAGAGGGGTGGGGAGGGGGGTGGCCGGCAGGGAGCGGGGAGCGGGAGATGTGGGTATTTAGTATGCAGAGCTGATCGGCTCCATCTGCTTAGCGCAGCAGTCCCCATCGTATAACTGTCTCCCGGCTGCACGCCGCATAAAGAATGTCCCAGATTTGATGTAATTCCACAAAATTAATGACAGCTTTACGCGGGATGGGCCGTGAGGGAATGATTAGTGTTTGATCGTCCATCTGATCCGTGCCCCACGCCCTGCCTGCAGCGTGGGCTCCCCGCAGCTCCCTAAGCGAGCACATTTATTCACAGCGGCCACAACATATACACACCTACACATATACACTCGTTCATACCAGAAGCCACAAGGTATATACACATACACACTTACTCTCATACTCACCAGAGGCCACGAGGTATACACACCTACACACATACACTCATACACAACACCAGCCATGATATATATACACCTACATATGTACACTCATACAAACAGCAGCTATGAGGTATATACACCTACACATATACACTTGTACGCACCAGCAGCTATGATGTATATACAAGGTATTACAAGGACCTGGTATTACAAGGTCAAAATGTCAAGGGTGTCAGTCCAGGTAGAGTCTGAAGAGGTATGTCTTCAGCCCATGTCTGAAGGGTTGGAGTGAAGGAGTTATTCTCAGGGGGGTGGGGAGTTCATTCCACCAATGGGGGGAGATGATGGAAAAACGACATTGTGAGGAGTGTGGGCCTTTCGTTCTGTTGGTGGGAGGAGAGAGGCATCCGGATGTAGCAGAGCGAAGTTGTCGAGCGGGTGCGTAGGGTAGAATGAGGTCCTGGAAGTAGGTTGGGGCAGTCTTTTTGCAGCAGAAAAGGTGAGAGTCAAGCTTTTGAAGCGGATCCTGGATGCGACCACCTGTGGTAGCCCTGTACTAACCAGCAAAGGCCCACCAGGGGCCAGCTCTGTGGGGAGTCTGCCAGTACAGATTGGCTGTTCATGTGAACAGCCTGAAGTGATGGACCTTTTAATAATATGGACCAAAACCCGACCAGGCAATTCCAGCCAAGCAGGCTGCAGAGGCACACCACAGTGATAGAATGTGACGAGGCATGGTTTGCATCCGCCTGTCATCCATTTGATCGCAGGGGGAAAACGTAAGTGATGCATCTCACCCCATAGCACTGTTGGGTGGCCTAACCAGCATTCAAACCTGACCAAAGCTCTGAGCTCTGTTGCTAATGTTTCTGCCCCTGCAAGCAGCCATATTCATGCCTCTCTCTCCTTTTCATCTCTCTGCTTTTTTTTTTTCCTCTGTGCCGCTTGACACCCCCTCCTCCTCTTTCCTGTCATCCCGCCCTTCCTTCGGCTGTCTTTCGGTCCCTTCTCTCTGCCTCTCTTTGTCCCTCTCCTTCCCTGCCTTGTTTGAGGTTTTTTCTTTTAGCAGAGGGGGAGACCTTTCCTGAATCTGTGACCACAGCTCGCAAGCCTCAGGAGGGCCACGAGCAGGAGATGGATTTGGATGAGGCAGCCCCTTCAACAAGCTCCCCCAGATTCCTTCCCCAGTCTCCTTCCGCTGCTCTTCTCCTCCGTCTAAATGAAGATTCACGCTGATGAGACTTGGACGTGAGGACAGGCCTCGGAAACCCCGAGACAGACATAGAGTAGGGTACACCACCACTGCTGTTTCAAATCAGATATGATACTGTTGGAATACCAGCTGCAAAAAATGATTTACGGCAGAGGTTGCCAGGCAACTGTATATTCGACAGCTCCTTTTCCCAGATAGTGACCCTCTTCTGATGAGATATCCTACTCTTTCTGAGGTGATCACATGTTAGAGGTCAGAGTTTGATAATCATCACTTGCATACTATCCTCTATATGAACAGGATAACATCAGTGAACAGGTAGAGAGAGGACCTGAGCAGACATGTTATCTTTTCAAGGGATATTTGACAAGTCTCTCTCCATCTTTGCAAAATTAGAATTTACACATTGTTTCGTGATAGTTTTGGAAGGTGCTTGCTGAAGCAGACGGCTAGGATTCCAAACCTCCACCACCCTTAGATTTTTCAAACCTGAGGTGTGGAGAGGTGCCACTTCGTCCCATTCTCTATTTCTTCTGGGTGCTGTGCTGACAGCTGCTCTGTTTTTGGAAAATGTAGATCATCCTTTTGCTCAATGTTTGAGGCTAAAACATTCTAAGCATTGCAATTAGTGCAATAAAGCTGTAGGGGATGAGACAGAACAAATAAGTACCTTAAGCCTGTTTGATGGGCCCTGAACACAGAGAACAGTGTGTTTGTCTGTACTCCTGTGCACGCACACACACAGTGGGTGTTCTCATCACGGGTTGTATCTCCTAATTTGGGCTGTGTCTCACTGTAGGCTGTCTCTTTCGCTGTGGGCTGTCTTTCTCACCATGGGCTGTATCTCCTACTTTGGGCTGTCTCTCTCACTGCGGGCTGTCTCTTTCACTGTGGGCTGTCTCTCTTACTGTCTCATACTCTTGATGTGTTTCTCTTTTTGCTCTTGTTTTACTACATTTCTCTCTCGCTCACACACAAGCACTCAAGCATACACATACACACACGAACACATACACACTCTCTCACACACACATACACTCACACATGTACACATACACACACCACACACAAACGTACACACACACATACACACACACACACACACACACACACACACACACACACACACACGCACACACACACACGCATACATTATTTCCATCTTAGTCAAGTCACTTCAAAAGCTGGTGTGGTACAGAGTTTTCTGATGCTGCATTTCTGTAACACTACAGCATCAAAGTTACAGAAAAGATGGTGCATACAGGACACACCTGACCACATCCAAACATGACTATAACCATACAAGACTATAACAGGATGCAACTATTACATACAAGCTTCAATGAAGGCATAAGTACTAAGTATATTTAAGTGAATTACAGCAATGCAACAAAGCCTGCAATAAGAGGACGCAAATAAGGGATGGTGACTTATGCTACAGTAGGGAAGCAATGGCACAGGTGAAAGAGGTGGGTTTTCAGACCGCTCTGGGATTGGAGCCAAAACAGACAGGTGATACAACCAGGACATGTGGTAACATTAGTAAAAAGGTTGGTAACTGGCAGTGTGAATGTAGAGCCTGGTGGTAATGAATTCAATAGTATTAGTAACTGGCTGATAGCTGGCATTTGCTGGTGTTGCTAGTGTTAAGTTGTGGATCCTGCAGCTGCAGGCTACGGGGGTGCTTAGGTTGTCTCCTTATATCCCAATGTCTACATAGTATTCATGACTTTTTGTGCACCCCTGTTGTTTGCAGTTGCAATCCTCTGTATTTTCACCTGGTGCTGAGCCTGTGTAGCTGGCAATGTTGCTGGTGTTGCTAGCGTTAAGTTGTATGTCTTGTAACCCACCATATTGCTGGTGTTGCTAGTGTTAAGTTGTATGTCTTGTAACTGGCAGTATTGCTGGTGTTGCTAGCGTTAAGTTGTATGTCTTGTAACTGGTAGTATTGCTGGTGTTGCTAGTGTTAAGTTGTGTATCCTGCAGTCATGCCTCTTTGCCCCTTTAGCTGTGTGCGACACCCCTCCACACACACTCCCTCCCTCCTCTGCCTTTAACCCTTATCTGAGAAATAAGCATTTTTACAGAGTTTGAGCCATAAAGAGAGAGAAGCAGATAGCCCATAAATCTGGTCATAAAAACGTTGAGCTGTCAGAGGTGCCATCAGCTATCAACCACGCGCGGGCGGGCTGATGAAGGAGGAATAGGTGATAAAAAACAGCATTTTAGGGAAATTATGTCTGGCCCTCCATTTGCAAAGTGCTGCAGCCACATCTCCACAGAATCTTAATCACATGAGCCCCCCACAAGGGGAGACTGCAGTGTGTGTGTGTGTGTGTGTGTGTGTGTGCGCGCACGCGTGCGTATGTGTGTCTGTGTGTGTGTCAGTGAGAGTGAGAGATAGAATGAGAGAAAGAGGGAGATGGAGAGTGAAAGAAAGAGCTGCAGACAGCCAGGGATGGTGAACGAATGTTTTAGACAAAGGAATGGGGGAGAATGGAAAATTGTGCAGCTGACATAAATCACTTATACACCACACTCTTCTCTTTCATTCCCTGCTGTTCTCTCTCTGTCTCTCTCTGTCTCCTCATTTTCACTTTCTCTCCTTTATTGCCAGGTATTTTTATTTCTCTTCCACCACTTCTCTTCTCTCTCTTGCCACACTCTTTGCTCAGCCCCCTTGCCGGCTCTGTCCTTCCCTCCCTTTTAGTTATGTATTGATTTCACTCTATCTGAGCATTGAATCTTTTTTTAATCCACATTCTTAAATTGCTTTTTTTATATTTTCTCCGACTGTCTGTCAGCGATTGTTCAGGTAATAACCTGGGCTTGGAATAAACCAAAAATACAGGCTGTCTGCGCCAGGCCCCACAATAAACAGAAGCATTTTAAAAGCATCCCATCCTTTCCTTTATGTGATTCAGGTCACGTGGACAGAGTGGGAATAAGGCCGTGTCACTGTGTTCTCATCCATTTATTTTTGCAGTACCCAGAATTCACCCCTAAGTCCTTCCACATCCCCAGCAATAAAATAGTAAGCAGATTGAAATTCTGGTGGATCGTTCAAACCTCAGATAAATGATAGCAGAAAAGCTTTCCCATGAGTACCCTTCCATGATGTGTAAGGGGTGGGGAAGGGTGAGGGTGAGTGGGAGACGCTTTAAGGAAAGAAAGACAGAGGCCATGCTTGTGAGACTGAACATTGAGCTGATGAATGCACCTATTGTCTGATCTCTGACTCCCCTTTTAATTGGAGGTCCTTTGTTAATTAATTTTAATAGGCTTTTTAGCATCTTGGTAGGGTGCCAGAGACTTCCCCCTAAGTCATGTAATCCCGTGCTGAGCTGGTGAGAAAGGGAGGTGCATAGAGAGGGAGTGAGGTGGCACTGTGTCACGCTAGCATGTTTTGTGACCCATGACGTGACCGTCAGAAGTGCCCTAGTGTCCACGGTGCGGGGGGGGCTTGGTGCCCTGGGGTGCTGCTGAGACAGAAAGCGGGGTCCAGGACTGGTTCTACTGGGGAGTCTATGTGTGTCCATCCAATCTAACCTTTCATCTGGCCTCACCAAGCATTTTAACAAAATGGCAATGATTTCTGACTGACTGTGCTATGTACACGTCCATATGTCACTTTTGAAAACTTCATTTGCACCAGAAGACATTGTGTTTCAGTGAGAGCATTAAAATGCAGAGCGTTGGCTATTTTGAACACTTACTCGGCTTTGCCGCGATGCTTTGAAAACAGGCATCCAATCTATTTGATCTCCACCAGAAGCTTGAATAGATTGGATTGGCAAATGAATCCATCAGCGCCACCAGATTGGCAAATAGATCCACCAGCGCCACCAGAAATCACACCAAAAAAATGAAACTTGTTTTAGGGGCTGGGAGCTGGCAGTGGTGTGAAGATCACCCTTTGAGTTCAACAGTGCACTCTGCTGCATCAGCTAAAAAGTGCTACTGGGAATATATCTTTAAAGGCAGTCTGGCCCTCCCAGTAGGCCTGCTGGAGTAAACCCATCTAGTTCCTTTTTCTTTTTTTACAAACTAAGATATAAGCAAGAAACAGACATGGAAACAGGGGTGTGGTGTGGAGATTAGGCTTGCAGGTCTGTTACAGGTGTCTTTTTACACCATGAGCCGGCAATCAATGAGCCGAGAATCAGAGTGACTATCACACCAGCTCTGGAGTGAAGGCAGAGACTGACCCTGGAACAGTTTAACTTTTTAACACATAATTAATGGGGTGAGAATTAGGAATGAATGATCCAATCACAGAACAGTTCTCAGAGTCGCTGTCTGTCCAGAGCTGAGTGTGATGTGGGAGTTTGTATCAGGGATGTGCTGCCACCCATAGTATTACAGTGGTACTGCATGCAGTTGTTGAAATCTGGCAACACTCTGAGGCCTAATTATGAAATGGCAAAGATGAAATCTTGTTGTGCTGGTACTTTAATCAACTTTTAAAGCATTCAGAATCTGTGAAGCTGGACAGATTCCCTACCATTATATTTACAAAAAAACAAATTCTCTAATGTCTTTCAGCTGCAGATTTAAACACTGCAGAATATATATATATATATATATATTATATAATATATATATATATATATTTTTTTTTAAACCTTTATTTAACCAGGATAAAAACCCACTGACATATAAAGTCTTTTTGTGTCTCTTCTCTATATATAGGTATAGAAACATGTGTTAGAAACATGCAATTTTAATCCATTTGTCAAAAGGCTTTAATAAATTAGATATAGACCCTCTTTTGTAAAATTTTGAAGGTATAAATATAAATATGAAAGACAAGGAAATAAAATGTAAGCGTGGGCTTTTAAAATGGGCAGCTGGGGAGAGAGGAGGGGTGTTACTGTTGCTCTTGAGTGAATAACAGACAGTGAACAATCTCACAAGTTTATTGCTATTTTAACTGGGTAACATGGAGAAACATGATTGTGGGTTGTACTGAACTCATATTGATAAGTTTGTCATATGCTGTCCTGACAAATTAAGACTGAATTTCTGGTGATACAGCTTTCATCTTCTGCATCTGCCATTGCCATATATGGTGGGTCCTAACTGATGAGGTTGCATTGCTGTTGTATCCTGGGGAAAAGGTATCCTGCTGCATGAGATATTAAGGTTGTGTGTGTGTGTGTGTGTGTGTGTGTGTGTGAGAGAGAGAGAGAAAGAGAGATCTATGTTAAGCTATCTATGCTATCTATGTTGTCCTGGAAGATAGTCTCTGCCAAGGAACAAATAATAGGCATACAATTTCCATTTCTTCATATTTAGAAATGTAGTGTTCCAGTCATGTTTTTTTATGAATCACTGCACCATAGTCTTTCAGATACAGATAGTTTCTTCCTTGCTTCATGCCAGTGCACTGACCACGGACGAGGAGCATGGATGGGGGCCAAGTGCGTTTGTGAATGGGGAACAGGGCTGTGGGGGAGGGGAGGTGGAACTGTTGGAGGAGCCTGGCTTTGGAGCTGCAATCTGAGACGAGGAGAGCCGCAGTACCTCGTGTGATTGATAGAGGGCAGCAGTACACACAGAAAGATTGGCCTGGTGTCGCCGCTCCAGTAACGACGCGGGACTGTGGAATGGAGAGGCCAGAGCCTGGAGCCAGGTTTTAAGTTAACTCTTTCATTACTGATCCTTTCCTTATTTCTGCCCTCCTGTGTGTGTCCTTTGCTTGCTGTCATGCACAGCAATTGCAGAACACAAACCACTTTGACGAGAACTGAAACAAACAAATGTTAAACCCATTCGCACAGCATTGGAGCAACAGGAGTGGGAATAGAGACATTATGCTGAGAATGCCATGCATTGGTTTTACCCACGATTAGTCGCATTTCGTAAAACTCTCTGCCATATGGCGAATTTTACTTTCCCTTTTGCATCTGCAATAAATTTTGTTAAAACAATGTTTGCTATGCTTTTTCTGGATAAAATGATACAATTTTCCCAGTCGTGAAACCTGGAGCTGGTGTATGAAATGTTTGTTTGCCGTGCAGTTCATTTGTAAACAAATCCATCAAACTGTTCTTTTTGTTCCCTCTCTCATCGGATCCAGCTGCAGATGTGTTACAACAACAGCGGACGAGATTCAAGATCCGATTTGCCTCGTGATCTCTAAAACAAACTAACATGCAGACCAGTGATTTTGAAAACGATGGGGCTTTCACTCGACAGTCGTAAAAGTATGGATGAGTTCATTCGAATAATTAAAGAAGTTAAAATCATAACCAATATAATATTGTACTGAACGCCATAATGCTCTTTTGAAAAATTCGATTTCTCCCCAGCTCAGAGTTTTTCCATTCTGCAAAAATCATAGAAAACAATTAAGCGATCCACGCCTGGAAATCAAATTAGGGCGTTGCTTCGTACCCCGACAAAATCTTTCATTTTATTAGTGAGGAGGAAATGGAAACACACTATCAAATGAAAATAACAAGAGCCTATTTTCTCATATAAATCCCTCTTCAGTTTTGTTATCTGCTTTTCAAACCATGTCGCGCTAACTCTTTTTCTCTACAAAATGAATCTAAATTTATATGGAATGGTATACGATTCACTTTTCATTTTGCCAATAAATGTTTAATGTCGTTTTGTGCAGGAGAATGTTTTATTTTTGAGTGAGTAACTCTGTTACTATGTACACTTGTCCTGACTAACTCCTTCGTCTGGACATGTCCGGCGCTCTGTCTTGCACAGTCCTCTGCTTCTCGCAAAACGTCGTAAAAACCTCGTTTTAAAACCACTCTGTAAAGGAACACCTGTACCTTGACACACAGTCATTGGCGGGTTTATGACACGTAGAAGCCACAGAGGCCACACACGATCATTTGCAGAGTTTTCATACCCATCTTCAGCCAATGAGCTGCACCTTGCTCTTCCGTGAACGTGACCATTTTGGTTCATTTTATGCCGATTTTCAGGTTGTCTTTCCAAAGCAACGTGTCAATGTGAAAGGCTGTTCTTGTATGGATTAGTTTTAGTCCATGTTGAGGGTGTTCCATTGGCTGGTGGTGGGGAAGTTTCCCCTGCAAGGTTCAGTTAATGTTTAAGTCATTCTGGGGCCTGTGGGCAGAAGGACAAAATTTCAGTCAAAACTATTTGAGTACCCTCAGGTCCACCAAGTGATTTACTACTGTCAGGGACATCTGCAAAGAGCCCTTTCACCTCTCACTCAATCTCTCTTTCTCTCTCTGACTCTCTCTCTCCCTTTCCCTCCCTCTGTCTGTCTGTTTCCCTCTCCCTCTCTCCTTCCCTCCTTTTCACTATCTCTCCATCTCCCATGCTCTCCCTCCTTCCTCTCTCTGTGCTCAGCAGCCCAACAGTAAAACCTTGGGAGTGAGCTGTCCGAATGAGTCACCTTCACAGTAAAAAAAACACTTCCTGTCGTGGAGGGGCTTGAAGAAATTCCTTTCACAGTTCCCTCCATCTCTCTCTCTCTCTCTCTCTCTCTCTCTCTCTCTCACTTTATCTCCTGCTGTCTCACACCAGGTCCCATTCCCTCTTCTTCTCTGGGCCCTGACCAACTCCTTCCTCATTCTCTCTGATTTTCCTCCTCAACATCCCTTCTTCTCTTCTGTCACTCTCTATTCCCCTACACACACACACCACCCCCTGCCTCTCTCCAGCTGGACTCATCAATCACTGTGACAGCCGACTGCCATTCTTCTGTGTGCTTCAGGCCTGATGTTGGAGGAGGAGGGTGCCAGTGGGTTTTTTTACATTTTCGAGTCTGTCTCAGTTTTGCAGCACCTGATTAGGCTCAGGTTCAGAGTTTTGCTGCCGCCTCTTTGCCCTGTGGTCTGCTAGGTCTCACATGTGCAGCCTGGGTCAGCGGGCACTTGACTGATAAAAGCTATAATCTTTAGAGGCGAGCCAATGCAATGGTTCAGGTTTAAAATTATGCAATACCTTGTGTGTTTCATGTTGGCAAAAAATTGGCTCAGGGCCTGTAAACGAACCATGTGACTCCCTGTGACATCGTTGTTTTTTGCTCTGTCCATTTTCAAAGGAGCGCAATACAAAGTTTGTATTTGATATGAAGCAACTGCTACACATTGCAGTCATGTGGATCTCATAAAGTTTTATTCAAGTTTACCTTTTTTCAGGTGACCTTTATCAGAGTGTTAATCATCTTTCATACAGCCATGCTTTTAATACAAAGCATGTAAAAATATCTAAACTGATTAGTTCTAACAATAAGCAGTTGACTCGTGATTAGCCTCAAATGGTCACAGATGTGTGAAAATAATACTTTAATGCACATACCAATCAATTGAAAAAGTCAAGGCACAGGTCAGTAATTTAATAAATTCCAAAGTTATATTGATTATCATATTACAGTTCTTTACAACCGTTTTCACACTTAGGTCAAAACCATGGCCACTTTTTCAAAACTCTTAATACAGTGTGCTTAACTACCATGCATATGAGCACATCAGTTAGTCTTTCGTGCAAAATGCACTACAACCACCAAAATACTTCATAATTCACCCAAAAGTGACTCATGCTGCCATAACTATAGCAAATGCTCTCTCCCAGCAAGACTACTTTGTCACTCAAAATACAATGGACTAAAACACAGAAACAACTTGAAGCATTGCAAAATGCATATATTATATGTTGCAGTAACCTCTGTTTTTGCATAGATTAGTGCTGCATTGCAAAAGTAGAATAAAGTAAAGTAAAGTTTACAGTACATATTGTAATACCAAACAAATAAATCTGAAATGCTGCAATCTGCCTCATGACAGCTCTATGCTACAAATTCTGAGGTATACTATAGTACAACAAAAAGTCTGCAGATGCTTTTCATTTCTAGTACAGTAAGTGAAACAACAACACATGATACTACCACTAGAAGTCTGCTGTAGCCCTAATGCTGATCCATGGTATCCTCTGTATTTTGGGTCAAATTTTTATGCATTTACTGTAACATTCTCCCTTGTCTTGAACCTTTAGAAAAAAATCTTTAGCATATCTTATCCACCCCTACAATCCCCCATGCCCCATAAATATTTGAAGCCAAGCAGCTATCATGACACCAAGAACAAACTTTTTGATCTGTTATTTTGCCTGTCACAATACTGTAGACACCACTACTGAGTGTGGTAAATTTACTGTAGTTACACTCTTGGGTCGCTTTCTCTCACTGATAGCCCATGACTTACATATACAGCAGTAATAGTGGAAAAATCTCTTCAGCGACAACTATATCTATATTTTGTCTATATACATTCACATTTCAATGCAAATATGATTTTAGTATAGATGGTAACAAGGCTCCAAACAAAAAACTGAATAAACTTTCTGCTAAAATCAGAATAATCTGTCTTATTTCAAGCACATAGTTTCATTTGTCTGTGCAAATGCAGCATATTTCCATCTATAGTGATCTAAATTTTGTTTTGTTTTGAAATGAAAGTTAACTGTTTTGAAAAGAGTATCTAAATGTCAGCAAAATTTGCTGTAGTTGTACAGAATTTTGCTGGTGGTGAACATCGACTGAGAGAGGTATTCATGAATTTTGTGTGGTGGTGATTGAATGCATTTTGTATCAAAGCAATGCAAAAGTATACACAGTTTAGTTACATAGTCTACTGATATGGTGAATGTGTTAAGTGTTTTGAAAAAGTGGACATGGTATTGAGACACGTGAAAATGATTGCGAAAAACTGTAAGATGTATGTTTCATATGCCAATTATGATTAAAATATGAAATCTAACATTATTTTTGCTGTGTTTTAAATTCATAGTTACAATTAAACCCACCAGCTTTGTGTGATTTTTCCAATAGACACACGGTGCAAAGCTCATGGTTATCATCAATACTCTTGTGGAGCTGGTAAGTCAGTCTTTTGTTTGTTTTGGGCTTGGTACGTGTGTTGGACTGGGGTAGGGGTGTTAATGTGTGGGTTATATGCTAGGGGGTGGTTATGCAGGGTGTGTTGAGGGGTCCATGCACAGTGTGTGGGTTATATGGTGGGGGGAGGGGAGGGGTATGCATAATGTGTGGGTTATAAAGTGGGGGGGGGGGGTCAGGCACAATATGTGGGTTGTAAGGCGGGGGGGCCTTGCACAGTGTGCCGATTATATGCTGGGGCGGTCTTGCACAGTGTGTGGGTTATAAAGTATGGTGTGGGGGTCATGCACAGTGTGTGGGTTGTGGTGATGGCTGGCAGGAGAGCACCATAACAATCTGTTCCTTAGCCACAGGCTACAGGAAGCATTACAGACTCACCAGGCATTTAAGCGAGGGACAGGTAGGGAGAGCTGCTTTCGGACACATCTACCACAACATTGCTGTCAGCCAGAGTCAGATGAGTCACACACCCTCTGACCCAGACCATCAGACCTAGAGAATCACCATCTACATGGACACTGTGAGGAATGGGCGAATAAATGTCCCATAATTGCGCTGTATGGCTTAGAAAAACTACTGTAGTCCGCTGAAAAATGAAAGAGAGAGAGACCACAAACAAATAAACCAAACAGAATCATAAAAAAAAAACCCATCATACAAGTCTTACTAATCATACAAGATTGGTTCACTCAGTTTTGTATGATGATGGAAGTTTTGCAAACCTATATTTCTCATTTGTTGGCTGAGCAGTAATTTTGGATATTGCTAGCAAGCTTTCATTTTGAGCTCTGCAGATCAGTTAAAAGCAAGGGTGTTTATGCATGAGTTCTGATATAGTGAACAATTTCATGCAAGGGGGCACCACCTACAAAATTGATTTCTTAAGATGTAATAACTCTTTACATTGCCATTTACATTCTTACCAGTTTTTATCTGTGTGTGCATAGGTGTGTGTATGTACGTATGCATGCATAAGTGTGTGTTTGTATATTTGTGTGTGTATGTGTGTGTGTGTGTATGTTTGTTTGTGTTTGCATGTGTGTGTGTGTTCTTGTGTGTGTGTCTGTGTGTGTGTGTGTGTGTGCGTGTGCGCACATGTGTGTGTGTGCATGTGTGTCTGTGTGACTCTTTAATGTGCAGAACAATGCAGCGAGATGTGACATTTGCTGAACCGCTCCCCTGGGTGGTGTAGGGTATAAAGTACAATTAGCGGCTCTAGTGAAGGTATTGCAAATAAAACTCAAAGCAAGAGAACACATCTACGTAAATTTAACAGCTCCAAAGCAGAGGGGAATTAAACATGACAAGGTAGCATGAAGAAGTAAGACTCTGAAGAAAACATCACAGTTTTTCAGACATCCTTTTTTTTACAGACCAGTCTTATTTAAAGCACAGGAGCTCTTATAATTGCTTTTGCCTGGAGAATTAGGTTCACCTCGTGCATCCATTTAACAGCGTGTTGTTTTGGATGCATTTACAGTCCAATGTTATGTCTTCTCATAAAAATGTTTATTGAGAAAAGCACACCATTTGCTGTCGAGCAAAGACCACTGGGAAGGGGGAGGAGCTCGGCTGTTATACAGAATGCCGCTGGCCTGCCCTTTGAAGCAAAATGTCCTCTTTAAAAAATTAGGGAGCACTGTTTTTAGAGACACCAGTTTACTTCCCTTGCATATTGCCTCAGGACCGGTCCAGTGGTGCAGTGACCTTTCACAAATGCATGTCTGCCTTGCTGCTGGACAGCTTTTAACTGTTACATCTCATGTGAGGGACAGTACCAAAAACAGCTGTGTGGCAAACCATATTATTACTCTCCCAAAGCCCTCAGCTGGAAACCTATTGCTGCTGCTGATATAACATGCTTTGCTGATTCAGCCAGACTTGAAGCCTGTTGTTAGCATTACTGGGTGCTTATTTTCTGTACGATTGTTGTGGCATGATTTACTTGCCTGCCAGTACATTTTGTCCTGGACCAATCACTGCAGGATCTCAAACCTGCTTTCCAAGCTGCCTGGGTTTATCAAATTGCACAGCAAAGGAATTTCCATCATGCAGCACTAAGGGCACCACTTGTGGTTGCCAATACTTTTTAATGCAAATGTGCATTTACCCTGAGCCTCACAGAGGAGCAGATTTACTGTATGTTTAAGATGCATTATCAAGTTACTGGCCAGTGAAAGTGCAATGTAACAGTTCGTATTTCATCCAAAATTTCAAGGCCTACCTGACAATTCAGCCTGTGGGCATTCCTTTTCCTTTTCTCTGAAAACACTTTTCTTTGTAGCTACTCATGTTACAGAGGAAAGAAACTGGGAAGTTGCACTACAAAACACACCAAAATATTTCAAGATGTTAACCATTCATTAGATTTATAAATTCTATATCCACAAAATCAAAATGAGAAGAGCAGAAGCAGCAGTGTGTTGGTGCATTGTAGGTATTCAGGGGTAGGTTGTGCCACCCGCAGTGATGCAAGCAAACTGGGATGCATTCATTTTGTCCTCTAAGCATGATTCCAAAGTCAGAGGGGACATTTTTTTCTTTCAAGCTAGTCGTAATTCAGACACGTTATATTACCCTCAAGAGGGCAATGGAAATGAATTTGAGCCCTGTAGACATCCAAAAAATGTTCTAAAATTAATGTGATTGCTTAGTCTAATCTGTGATGGCAGCTTTAGCTTTTACATTCATGTCAGCAGTGTTGCAGCATTTCAGATCATACTCTGTTGCAGGGAAACTATTGACAATGTCAGTGCAAGAAGAACAAACCACAATAATTGCATGCTGAAATTAAATGTTGCCCATTTCATCTTCAAAAGTATGCATTTTATTCTAACACTTGTTAGTTACATTTTAGATATAAGGCTTGACACCAGTTTAAAGTCACGGATAGTAGTGCTGTCAAGAAAAAATATGAGAGAAACACATTCTAGAGCTAAACAGATTCATAAGGAAATAACTGTTCTAAGTGTATTATGATGTGGAAAAACACTCTTATCACAGGTTCTTGCAGAACCCAGAGAATGCTGTCTGAAATGCAGAAACAAACATGCCAGCAACACTGTCCATGTAGCTGTTTATTGAGAGACCTTTTAAAAGTACTCATTTTTGACTTGTTTTCCTACTGTCAGGACTGCAGCATCTTAAGCCGGTTTGTTTTTGTTTCCCTGTCCATGTGCTTTTGTTTATGGTTTTTTCCCCTGTGTTCCAGCCATGCCCTGGTCTCCACCCTGTCTCCACCCACCTGATTACCTGATCATCTCCACCTACCTGCCTGCACACCTGCATCCCATCCCCTCATCAGCCAAGCTCTATATCTTCCCTGCTTGTGTCTTGTCTTGTTGCCAGTTTGTCTCAGTCTTCTGTTACGATACCCACTGTCTGTTCTGTTCTGTTCTGTTCTGTTCTGTTCTGTTCTGTTCTGTTCTGTTCTGTTCTTGCCTGCCAGTTCTGTTTGCCTTGCCTGTTTTTCTCGACATTGATTTCTTGGATCTGTTTTTGATATGTTCGCCGTGTTTTTCTGGATTTGGACTTTATCTGTTTTGACCCAATTTGGGATTACCCTTTGGAATTAATAAACCCGTTGTGAACCAGTCTTCCCTGTCTGAGCGTGGGTCCCTGCCTGAGCCCTGACACCTACATGGTGTCTGTCTCTCCCTTATGTTGGCCTTGACTTTGAGGCCTGCATGATGTTGAAGTCCCATTAACTAGGGAGCACATTACCCCAGGGCTAGTAATCTGCTCTATGCTATTATTTTACATTCAGAATGATGTTGTAGAGAGCGGGACTATTTCCATTAGGTAAAGGGTCTAAACAGGGAGGGTGAGCATGCCAAAAAACCATTGGCTGTGGTGGGGTACAGGCTGGCCCCGGGAGTCTGGGGCCTGAATCTGAATGACACGGCTAGCTGATACAACAAACACGCCCAGATGTCCTTATGCACAGCTGCTGTGTGAGTGTGCTCTGTGGGGACTGTTACAGCCGTGCTTTGTGGACAATGGAAGGTACTAACTTCAGCTAATGTGCATTGAAGTCAAATGATGGCCATGCATACATGCAAAGGGTGCAAAAACAAGGCATTCATGGGAAATGAGGGTGGCAGTGTAGCATAGTGGTAAGGAGCAGGGCCCATAAAGGAAAGGTTGCTGGTTTGATTGTCCACTGAGGCAATGTTATTGTACACTTATGCAAGGTACCTAACAAAGAATTGCCTCAGTAACTATCCAGTTGTACAAATGGATAAAATGTTAAAATTGTAACTTTTCTAAGTTGCTTTGGATAACAGTGTTTGCTAAATGACAATAATGTAAAATTTCTTGCTTTGAATGGAAAAGGGAGGAAGATCCCGAATTGACACTGCGTGTTGAAATGAACACATTAATTAACACATTACTCTGTCTGTCTCTGTTTATCATTTTATACCCACAAGACACATAGTGACAACCTCTCTCTGTCATTCATTTAACTACGAGCTACCTAATGGCTTCCATGTTTCCTTGAAATGGAGGGGTGTGTGTGTGTGTGTGTGGGTGGGTGGCCAGGGCGGGGGGCAGGGGGCGGTTTGACATCAGTGCTTTTAATTGGTGCCAGATGAGAGATAATCACCCCAAGCTATGCTGTAATGGAAATTCGGCTCATGCTCCGCACACAGGTGTCAGTTTGGAGTATGTGCCGTAGAGTAATGACAGTGAATTGAGAAGCACTGCTGCTGGGTGGGAGCTGGGCACCATATTGGTCAGGAGGGAAGCTCTGCAGCATGCATCCGTGCACGTCACAGCTGCGGCTCTGGCTGGAAGAACGACTGCGACTCTGACTGCCCTCGCTCTGTTCGCCGTGTGCTAGCCCCCTATCAGGGACACAAGAGTAAGAGTACTTCTCTGCTAAAAGAAAAAAAAAACAGCTCCTCCCGCTGACTGAATTGTGCTGATTCGCTCTGGTAGTTCTCGTGTTGCACAGCATTATCACGGCTCCACACTTCCCACCATGTCTCTCTCTCTCTGTGCCCTGGCTTTAAATGTCACTGTTCATGAAGCCAGCGGTGCTACCAGGGGGCGGTCCCGAGCATTGAACATCTGAAAATCATTAACTACATCATTGCCTTGGCAACGTATCTTCATTAAACGGAGACCACATTATGCTGTAGCACTCACTGGAGCTGAATTAATCTTCCAGCTTGACACGTGAGATTGGAAAAAACATCCTATTTAAATCACTATGAAGATTTAAATTAATGACGCAATGAAGTGTGCATGTGGAGATATAAGTCAGTGCACCCTGGCAAGGGAAACCCACCAGTTAACAGAGTGTGATAACAGTTCATTTGTTGATTTCAAGATAACCTTGAGTAAAGGGATCACAAAGTTTGGTAATATCCTCAGAGGGAAGGAGTAGATCAGTTGATCAAATATTACACAATTGAAGGCATTATGAAAAATACAAATTGGTCAAAGGAGGAGTACAGATACAAACAGATATGCCTCTTTTTCTTTTCTTCATTTCCTTTTCCATTTTCCCATTTAATTGTGCTTTAATTTTCCTCAATGATTTTATTTCACAAGGACATGGCATCTGCCAGTGTGGCCTGACTGGGGGCAGACCAGTTTGCAGAGGTCCTGTGAGCCCATCCCAAGCGGGGAAAATGTATAGTGAAGCTTATTAAGTTGTCTCTTATGTATCCCATAGTGCATGTCTCATGTGTCCGTACTGCATCTCTTGTGTGTCCCATAAGACATCTCATTACCAATTCTGAGTTTCCACAGACAGATCAAACTACCCCTGATTCTCAAGTGCATGTGAGATGCCTTTTATCAAAGTTTATGATTTATTAAATTGTTGGGCTTTTGGTTAGACAAACTCTGTCTGCTCTGCTGGACAGGGTCCATTGTTTTTGTAGGACACCCCCCCCCCCCCCCCCCCCACACACACACACACACACACACACACACACATTGTGATTATAACCTCACTCAAAGGGACTCAGACCAGCTGAAAAGTGCAACACCACTGGATACACATGTAATACACAAGGGTGGGCACTGATCCCAGACCAGTTTCACTGATATAATTTTTGAAGTGTGCTTTTGAAAGGCTGTCTGAATTTTCACAGGCTTGCAGACTGCCAGGAGATTACAGGGAGCAGTCTGCAAGCCTTTAATTCCTGACAGCTCATATAATTACTTTAATAGTCTGGATATGAAATTTGACCCTTGGCTGGTTAGGAATCCCTTCCCTGTGAAACAGCTGAATCACACAAAAGACAAAAGGCCTGACATTACTAGTGACTTATGATGTCAAATCTTATTTAAAAAATGAATTCTGTGTTTCTGGTTTTCACTGGTCATATTATTTTTTTAAGTACCCATACAGTAGTCAAAACCCATCTCATTAAATACATTAATGTAGGGCATACTCCACAGGTAACATGAAGACAAAGTCTAAGGCTTACACAGACACCCAACGGACCCTCCTGAATTGCCATACAAATCAGAACCTTCTAGCCAGACATATGTGCATCTTCAACTAAATTAAAAGACCAGGCATGAGAATTTGCCTTGTATTGGTAATAGACAAGATGACAAATGTACCACTATAACCTGTGCTATACAGAAAGAACACATCCAAAAACAACACAATACAAACACATTGTTCATGTAACACAATGACTGGTTGTGCAGTTAACAGCAGAATGTTAGAAACCGGTCCTCACTGGGTATGTATGAAGTCAGGGCTGAGGATGCCATAGGAGAAGGCTAAAAAAATAAAGGGCTCTGAAAATCCTACTGTAGCTTGCAACTGTAGAACTAATAAACTAGTATGGTATGGACTGCCAGTTCCTTTTCAGTTATGTTTATAGGGGTCATAAATTAATAAATGCGGTTTCAGTGGCTCTTGCATTTAAACGATGGATAGTCAATCACTGTTTGTGTTACGTAAAGCAGAGGGTGGAGATGTCTGGCACGTAAAGAAGCTCGTGCTCAGTTTTCCATCTGTGTTCAGGCTTTGCCTTCATACTGAACATTTACTTAGAGTACAATCAGCTTATCTTTGACAGGGTCCTTCTGAAGTTTTGATACTTCTCTCTTTCTTTGCCTCCCAGTGACCTAATGGTCTTTAAAAACAAGTATCTATTCTTCTTACACTTCATACCTCATTTCTAAACTACATTTAACATACGGTATAATCATTTGCCTTCATGAAAATTGCTGAGGACCTGGATTATTAATGTAAAAGTAAGTATCAAAAGTATCAAAAGTAATTGAATTGATGAATTAATTACTTCCTTTCGGCAAGCTATGTATGTCAATAGAGCTGTGTTCAGTACCTCTAAATAAATAGCACACCCACCATTGATTATGGTTTTTCTCTCCAATCCTCTCAACACCTGCAACTCAAAGGGGTATCTTTTTAACCCCCCCCCCCCCCCAAAAAAAAGAGAAGGTTTCATTTCTGTAACATGCCCAGTTCTACCTTTGTGAGACAACCCGACACAAATTCTGTACTGCTCTCCTGAAGCCTATGGATTTTTAGGTGTGAAGGTGAACTGGTGAGGTCACAATGGCCCCCACCTGACCTTGTGAATAGACCTGAATGAAGTTTTAGACAGATGCCCTCCTCACTGTTCCCCAGATTTCTATTGTTTTTCATTTTAAAAAGGTCTTTTGAAAAGGAAAAGATGGTGCCTGGTAATGGTGTGCCTCAACCCCTGCATAGCTGTTCTCTCCAAGCACTTCACCCACCCCCTTAGGGGTGACATTGCCACTGGAAGACTGAGAACATATCTGCAGCAGGAAACAGGTTTTCATTATTTCATTGTTGATTTTATATCAGTATTCCACCTCTTCATAAATCAAGATGTTCCTCTGGGCCTACATGCTAAGTGTGCCATGAAAGGATATTACTCAGTGCTTCATAATGAGTCACATCTGAATATTTCATGCAAATGGGTGACATACTTATGTGAGGGACTGAAGGGTGCACACATAGACATTGCTGTTATGCAAGCCTGTGATCATCTTCTTTCGAGCGATGTCTGTCCAGTGATGTTTTTACTGGCCTGTGGCTTTCATCACATTATGAAACATGCTCTGTATGTATTGCGACAATGCCCGTTGTGAGGTTACTCTGATGCTGTTCTGGTCCTTTTGACAGCTTAATAATCACATTACCCATTGTATTCTTGACTGTGGGATGTGTTGTTGTTGGTCAGCAGAGGTGCTCTGTGATGCATTAGGTTAACACATACATGCTATATGGACTAAAGTATTTGGACGCCTGACCATTACATTGTAATGACATTGTATTCAAACACATATACTTCAACATGGAGTTGGTCCCCCTTTTGCAGCTATAACAGCTTCCACTTTTCTTGGAAGGCTTTCCACAAGATTTTGGAGTGTTTCTGAGGGGATTTGTACCCATTCATTCCATTTATGAGGTCAGGCACTGATGTTGGATGAGAAGGCCTGGCTCGCAATCTCCTTTCCAGTTCATCCCAAAGGTGCTCGATGGGGTTGAGGTCAGGGCTCTGTGCGGGCCAGTCAAGTTCTTCCACACCAAACTCATCAAACCATGTCTTTATAATCCTTGCTTTGTGCATAGGGGCACAGTCATGTTGGAATAGAAAAGGGCCTTCCCTAAACTGTTGCCACAAAGTTGGAAGCATAGCATTATCCAAAATGTCTTGCTATGCTGAAGCATTAAGATTGCCCTTCACTGGAGATAAGGGGCCTAGCCCAAACCCTGAAAAACAGGTGTGGCCAAATACTTTTGTCCATATAGTGTATGTTTAGGGAGAGCCTCCCCATGTGTGGTCACCCTTTGTATAGGACCCCACCCATCCATTGCCCCAGCTGTTTTTCCCTCTCCATGCACATTTGGGAGGCTTATGTGGGCTAGACCTTTAGACAAAGGAGCACTGAGACAACTTTATCAGCATCTCCAGTTACACACACCATTTAACTGCAGCTTTGCCATGCCTCCCAGGGTGAATTGCTCAGGCTCTGTCTCAACCGGTGACCTCTGATCTCTGGCCCCTCTCTTCCTTGACTTTGCCAATAATGTCCAGTTGCCGCACCAGGCAGCGCAAACAATGGACAGCTACCTCTGTGGTGTTAATGCCAAAATGGCACTTAGTGGGAGGCTGACTCAGCAAGTCTGTCCTTCATCACATCTGACACGACAGCTGACCTGACTATTGGAGTGTATGTTTCAAGCGTATATGGTGAGGGGTGGTGACAGGCCTAAAGCGTGGTGGCTGCCCTGATTCAGTGAGGCTGGCTCAGGTTGTGTGGCAGTCCTCCCTCAGCAGATACATTTTCAAGCCCCTTATGCTAAGTTTCTGTCTCGCCATGGACGGTCCCTGAGTCTCCGTGTCTGGCACTGGAAGATTGCCCCATGAACATGGTAGCCTGACAGCATTCCCTGTGCAGAGGACAAGTAAGTCTTGAATGATGTTCACCCATTCCAAAGAGAGCAAAGCAGTTTCTTCCTTGCCCCTAACACTCGTCAGGACCAAGACAACGCTCCTTCCCATCCCTCGCCATCTCCCAGGCTGGTCGCAGGTGAATGTACCCGACACCTGAATGCCAATCACAGAGGGATTTCAGTGGAGTTGCAGAAACCAGGGTTCTCAACCTGTTGATGGATGTTGCCACTTTTCTCTGGAATGAGAGGGCACAGGTAACATAAGAGTAACACAAGACAGAAGCCTCAGTTCTTGATCTTAGACACCATCCCTCTGGAAAGATGTCTTCATTCACATCAGCAGTATAACTATGCTGTCCTCACTCAGCCTGTATGATGAAGGTCTAATAAGGCCACTATCATGTCCACAGCTGCACGTGACACTTACAACAATGTAGCCCTGCCTTAGCTTGATTCTCGGCCCATTTCCATGCCCCGCGTGCCTGACCCCAGTGCTGGTTCCACTGTAGCAGAGGAACCAGATGGCCCTCAGCGGTTTAGATGACTGGTTGATATGCCTCTCAGACAGAACACTGTGTTGCCAGCACATAATGGATCAGCTCAGGAGGGGGTGGGTGGTGATGTTTGCTGGTTTGGTTTAAATGAGGCATTCCATTAATTAAGGTAAGTGCATAACAGACTCAAATGGATTTTCTTTTACAAGATACTAATATACTCCTTACACCAGCTCTCCCAGGCTGGGCACATACGTATTTTATTACTTGGGGATCTCGGAGCCTGAAATACTGCTTGCATCTTGTATCAGTGCATGTCCTTTGCATTACCCAGTTTCTTGATGCATATTTGTAGTGCTGTGATGCTGAAGTATGAGCAGTCAAAACCACAAGGATGAATGGCCTTTCCTGAGACCCAAAGTGCTTTGCTTCAACTCTGGCTCTTTATTTTTACTCTGCTTTGGTCCACATATTCCCATGCTGGTGCTGAACCCTGCAGATGGACATAGGAAAGCAGTTCTGTTAGATAATTATGATGTGTTCAAAATACTATAATATGGATGTTTTAAAATAACTGCCTCATTCTTATGATTAAAGGACATAGTCTGACAGTTGCATGGCCTACAGCATGACAGCTAATTATATGGGAATATCAAAACTCGTCCATTGATGAACCCACCTCATCATGCAAACAAGTAATCATGACAACAGGTCTGACCACTACACTGGAAAGGTGGACTCCTATCTCCCTCATTGACTAAGACGCTATCATGGTCAAGGCCACCGTTTAGCTCAGAAATCCCCAATTCTCATTCACTGACATTGAAATTTCTACTGTTTATATGCATGTGGCAGTATGACATGAACTTATTCATACCAACCCTATGATGAATCATAAGAAGCTGCTAAACTCTTACTCACATTTCTTTGGGTGTCATCTGTCATGTCATCATGGAGCCATCCATAAATTAAGATGGAATAACCAACTAATAAAGATGCTAAAATACAGTTCCTATGGCTATTTATATCAATGTGAAGATGGTTCAGATCAAATCACTGTGATGGCAAAATCATCAAACTGTCGAGGCTCAGGCAGGGACTCAGGCACGGACCACGGGAGCTTCGGGTTCCAAGCGTCTTTAACGGAATCGTCAGGCAGATCGCTAATCAGAAAACAAGCAGGGTCGAAAACCGGGAGGCAGTCCGTGGACAGAGCAAGGATCGGGAAATCGGAGCAGGCAAGGTCGGGGAACCGGACAGGCAGGCAATCAGGCGAATGAGGCAAGGAGGCAGGCAAAAACGAGGTCAGGGTACGAGCAAGGTCGAAAAACGGGAAACAAGCAGACAGAAGCATAAAGCAAACGCCGGGGACGAAACAGGAGAAAAACACTGTGACGAACTAGCAACAGGACAGGGAAAAGCAGGGAACATATAGGGCAAGGCTGACGAGGGGATGGAAAGCAGGTGTGCAGGTAATCAGGCGGGCGGAGACCGGGCGGGGAGCGGGGCAGGAAAAACACAAGGAAAACAAAAGCACGACAGCTAAGGAGGCGGAGCACTGACACAAACAGATCAATCAGATGATGAGCTGTGCATATGTATATCACTACCAAGGTTGTGTCTCTCCTGTTAATATTATGCCTGAACAAGACCATCACCATAAAATGTTCTCAGACCCCGGACATGAATCTAAACATTTACAGGAAAGCACCATGGCCTCAGGTCAATCAGACTGCCATTTTGGCTTTGGTCCCATAGTGGCAAGGAAGTACATTTCAAAGCAAGTAAGTCATTGTTAGTATTATTGTGGTGTAATTTTTTGTCATTTCACACTATCTTGCAAATACTGATTTGCTTCAGATGTTTGCATAATACAGAGGTTGCATGAACAATAAGATATTTCTGTGGTTAAAATTAAGTTGTGGTGCTGTTTTCTGAACACTGTAACTTAGGTTGACATGGTATCAGAAGTCCAATGCTTGAACATCCTTCTACCATGGCTAAGAAATATTCTAGAAATAGTAATGTTGTGACAAGTGACAAAAGAACCATATGAAGTAATTACAAGCTCTTCAGAATACCTTCATACAAACTTCATTCATCTAAACACAAGGTGTTTTACCTGGTTCATCGTGTTAAGATGATTGTGGTCCTCACATTATTTATCATGTTAAATGTTGAATTAATAAAGCAGCCATAGCAGGTGGATTTAAATATCACTGAAATTTTGCTCACTGTGACACCAGTCTTTGTGGCTTATCATAAACTCCTTCCCACAACAAAGCATTACAAATGAGCTTCTTCATCTTCTGTAACTCACATGAAATGTTATTTAAATACTGCGACTTCAAATTACATTTGGTTTGCATTTATTTTTATGAAAGGGTGTGTGTACAGAACAGTTTAAACTAAACAAAACCAATTAAACCAAAAAAATCAGTGGAAGATCTAGAGAGAAATACCGACATCCACATACAATGGAATATTTTTGGTTCTGGGTGTTGGCTTAACAAGATGACCATTTAAATGGTTTCTTGGTTGCACTGGGAAAAAATATAGATGCTTAGCCACGTGAATCTTAGACAGTGTTTTGGCCATGTAGTAGCCACTGATTAAGTTGCATTGACAGCGACAAGCTCATGACTTACTGTAAAACACATGCTGAAACAGATAACTGCCGATACACTGCTTTATCCACCAAAGTACTGTATGCTAACATAAAAGGCTTACAAGGATCACAAGGCCTCTCCTAACAGAAGAGGACACAAGCCAATATACTAAAGCATGGCATCCCACAATCACAGCTGGGACTTTTTCCAGCTTTGTTCTGACTGTGAAGACCATCCCTCATGTGAAATTGACTGGTCATGTTTTGTAACTTGCTCTCTGTGGCAAATATGCCTATAGAGAGATGTTGAATTTGCTTGAAGGACTGATGGAATGACGACACACGGTGGTGTTTCGTTGTTTTTTTACTCAACACTTGATCACTGATGAAGAATGTATACTTGCACACTGTAATAATACTGTGGTATGGCAGCAGTGAATCTGTAAGGTTGTCAGCAGCTTGAAATAAATTTCTGGTTTCCCAGAAGAGAGTGGTGTCCTTGTTCAGAGAAGCTCTGCTTCCCAGAAGCATGGGGAGGCTGAAGGAGAGAAACAGACAGGAGCCCTTGGCAAAGCCAAATCATTATTCAGTGTGTATCTGAATGTGGTGTTAATATGGGCTCAGGGCACAGACCTACAACTACTAACATTGTCTTTGTGAGACAGCCATGAAATTCAACTCCCTTCCCTCTGGACAAGCCTACCTCAGAGAGCTTTTCATCCTGGGGTACAGGTCGGCCAAGGTTATGTCATTTCTATCCATCTCCTTGATCATTTATTCAGAAATGTTACTGGGGTTGTTGCTGAAATAGGAGGTGGGCCATCTCACCTGGCTCGTCCTCTTGAGGAGCCTCGGTTCTGCTCTGGTCTCCCTTCGACGCTCATCCCCCAGACTCATAAACCGTGACTTGATGATCGTCCAGCTCTTCACAACTCCAGAGACCACTGAATTAAGAGACAGCCATCTGGGCACGATGTGCCACGGGATTTAATACTTCTGAGTGTCCAAGATATAAAACAGACCCCTGAGTGGTTCTGTTCATTTTGCCAAAATTTAGCAGAAACGGTCCACAGAAGCTGTAAACATTGTTACCTCTACTGAGAGGTCACTGACAGCATGCGGCTGCATTGTGGAAAAAAGTGATCTTAGAAGTTTCCTTGAATGTCTCCTTTTTGCTCTGACAGGGAAGATTAACTGGGGCGATGGACCCCATGGCTCACATATGTAGTGTTAGAACTAAAAGCTGAATCAGACTGCAAAGTCAACTTAAAGTGGACATGAAACAGACCAATTTTGACGAGTTCTGTACAGAATTAAGTGTGTTGGAATTTATTTTGAGAAAATTTTAGATATAAAACGATTACACATTAAATTATAATAGATTTATGTTTGGTACTAACTTATGCTTTCGCTCTGGCTCGCCACCATATTGCCGTTGCATCACTGACTACGTCATGAGGTTGGTTAGTTGGAAAGGCGTCAAGGAAGACAGCAGTTGCGGCGGTGGTATGTAGAATTTCGAGAGAAACTTGCTTGTTGTTTGAGAGAAAAGTAATCTTTTTTAAATCAATATTTTGTATCAAATTATTGATTTCTTTAGTATGTAGCCGTGTAATAAGCTGATAATGTACAGCTTCACGTCGGGGTTTATTTTGCAATAATGACCGGCTCGCTGTACATTATCCCTTACATATTATCTAATCATTATCTTGTAAACTAGATGGCTGTGCTTTGACGGGAAAAGACGTAACATAATCCTGGTCATACCTCTTTCTGCTCTGCCAGATGGGCGTGCTGTTGGGCCCTTTCCTTACGGCGCACAGCTACTTCTTTGCTATTAGACTGGGTCGGACGGTCTGTAGTGTACACCCAATCTTATAAGAGGAAAAGTCAAACACAGGGAGCGGCCTTGGACTTCAGCTTGTTGGTCCGGCGAACCACCAGTACACCTGACTCTCGTCCACATTGTCCTCGTTTACAAAGTGATCGCTACAAACCCTAGCATCACGGCTAACTGGGGATTCTATCGTTTCAGTGAAGCTAGCCAACGATAAAGAACCGCTTGCCGCTTAAGAGGCAAAGTATGAAAGTGGACAATCTTTCTTTGGTTTTTGACTCTATAAAATTCATTGCTGCATCCAGGGGAAATACAAAAGTGACCCCCTTGCATCGCTTTTTAGTTTGGCTTTTCTTATTTTCCATTGAGTCAGTGATTGTCAGTGCTGTCACTAGTTAGCTATTGTGAACTAATGAAGTTAGAATGTCCAAGACAACCAACCTCTTGTTTCAAAAATGTAATTTAGATTACTTATTATTGTTAATCCAGTTTCACTGACAGTGTTAAACCTATAAGGATTTGTAGAGTGAGAATCCATCTTATAAATTATGCTAAATACATCTAGTGTTTCATGTCCACTTTAAGTTTCTCCAAGGGGCTGGAGACAACCTTACCAGCTCCATAAGCAGATGCATCACTATTTATTTGAGGAGCCGGGAATGCTGGATTACAGCGGGTAACAATTCCCTTCATCCAGTGGTGTACTGGCCATCGGGCATACCGGGACAAATCCCGGTGGGCCGTCGCATCGGCCTTGTCTGTCTCTTTACCCGCCCTCTCTGTGTGCCTGTCACTCGGGGTGCGCATGAGAGCGTGCTGCGTGCGTGTTCCGGGACTGGGCTCACTGGCCAATCACAACCAAGTTAGTTAATCTAATAACATAATAACATCTAATGCAAAAGTATCGTGCAGCAGTGAGATGGCCAGCGAAAGCCATGGACAAGAAAATGTCAAAAAGTAAAGGAGGGGCCGAAAAAAAATAGAGAAAAAAGGAAGCAGGCATGAGAGGCACAGGCTTCCAAATGTAAAAAAAAAAAAAAAAAAATGACATACTGTTTGGGCATCAGCATCCTCAAGTGGCCAGCAATGCTTTTTTCGAGGAGCAGACTGAAGCGGTAAGATGGACGTCAACCCTTTCGCCCCTACGGTCACACCGGTGTGATTAGCCGTTTAGCGTGTATGCTAACACCAGCGCGATTAGAACACGAGATTGTAGCTAATTTTAGCTTTGAGGAAACAGCGATTTAACACAATGTAGGCCTAGCCTATGCGGCGGTGAAAACTTTTAGAAGTTCAATAACATTAATGGAAACATAACGAACCATATAAGGTAACAGGCGCGCTACATAGCATAAAATGTTAAACGCTTTAAAACATGACACAAAATGTGATAAACATACCCCCCACTTATAACTGATTTACTTGATTATGATCCTTTGTAATTCCATTATATGTAAATGACTGAAATCTAAAACTGTATGACATCTGTAATTAAACCATCAGTTGTTTCTCACAGAAAATCTTTTTATTAATAAAAAAAAATCATTCGTGAATTTTCATATATATTTTTTTACCTTTTACCTTTTACCTCTTAATTATCTGACGACATACAGCCTAACAGGTGTAACACCATAAAAAGTTAAGCTTGCAAGCTAGCAGCGTAGGCTACTTACATTGTATTGATATTAAATCAATATCACAGCCAAAATGTTTTTTTTTTTTTTTTTTTTTTTGTAACAGCTCTTCTCCTCCGTGCCACAATATGTGCCCTTACCACCGAACTCGCGAATACTTTTCGTGAACTCGCTGGTACTTTTCACTAGTGAGAATGTTAGTGGCGTCTAATTGGAAAATACCACGAGGAAATCTAGACGTTTCTAAACTCGGAACGATTTCACGCGACAATACTACAAATGTAATCATTAATGGTCGCATACTGGGTACTACTGTATAATAGCATGCAGTATACAGTATATACTTGTGTAGTACGCAGTACATAGTATGCAGTAGGCGGTTTCGAATACAGCCTGGTATGATATTTATGACACCACATCCTGCTTTAGGAGCATGTGCAAATTTCACAGGTGCCTCCAATTTAATCTCCCATTAGATTGTTGTTTGTTGTTGCCCTTGACAAAAATTCAGCCTTCAGCGTTGTTTTTCAGAATGTGTTTCAAAGTTGGAACGCCCCTTTGTCCATAACAGATTTGCACCTTTTGGTTCAATAAACATATTTGGACCCAAGGAGTTACAGTCCAAGATGACTGTCTTTCTTTAACTACATTGGCACTGGAACTGAAAGCATTTTTCTCTTGGCCTATGTAATTTACCATGGCTCAGTCTCCAATTTGAATGGAAGGGTTCTGTTTAGTTTCATGCTTGTTACATATGAGAAACATACAAGCAACACTGATGTACTCTGGCCAGGGGCGTAGGAACCGGCGGGACATGTCCCCCCCAATATTTATGTGGGCTATTTTTGCAAATCAAGGACGTAGGTGGTAGGCTAGTCTTTCTGGGCTACTCGACGCACGCTATTTTCGGTATCAAATTCTCTATAGCCTACTACTGAACAGTATTCTGTTTGACTAAGTCGTAATTTTTTATATAATGTTAGCTTGTTACTTATTTCGCTGATCGTTAATGAACAAGCTAACGTTAGCTAGCCAGCTGTTTTGTCACTGACATATTGCCGAGGTAAAGTTAGTGTCAGCTAGCTAGCTAGTAATACCGGTGAGAGAATTATGTGCTTATGTAACTTGAACATTCAAAGTATCAGCTCAGTAAGCTATGATGACAACCAGGGACCAACTTCTGTGTCAACTGTTGCGTTAGCTTGCTGGGCACTAACGTTAATGGATAACCTAAATGTTTAGACCGAATAGTTGGCTGTAAACTGACAAACTAACCCATTGTTACAGACATAGCTATTTATTTGTACACAACAAAATCCGAAACGGATGAAGCTGTGGTGTTAAGACAGGTCAGCTACCCGGACAGTAAACAGTTGCGTAGATTTGTAAAAATGTTTTGTACAATAAAATTGAACCTTCTTGTTTCAAGCAATCCTGATATTGTTTTATTCAATCAAGATATATGCTTCTTTAAGGACTGGAATTATGTATATAGACATAAAATTCATAGCAAGTTGTGTCGTGTCCCCCCCCCCCCCCCCATATCAAACTCTCTCTCTCAAGAAAATCGGCTTTGTAATTTGAAAAAAAATATTTCTTTAAGAAAAAATTACGGAAACAACATATGTTGAACTTTATGAACAGGAACGACAATTTGTCAAATGACGACACAAATCGTTGTGTAGCGTTAAACTAGTCTTCCCCGTTTCAAAAGGTCTACCTAGTCAAACGTTTGGAACTCTCGCTTAAGTGGGTGTTTTACCTGGCTGAGACGTAACAACATCTTTTTCTTTGCTCACGCGGGCGCGCAAGGTGTAATCTCTGCAAAGATTACACCTTGTAGTTTAACTTGAACATTGATGTCATTGACAGCTGCTTCACTTTAACCACAAAGGCTAATGTATCTGCACAAATAACATTATTTAATACAGCTGTAATATTCCACTGAAGTGAAGGAAAGTTGCAACATATTGCGATAGAAATAATACAAAATTCGTTATTTAAAGAACGTGCGGTTATTTACGTTGGCAAGGCTGGTTAGTGTAATAATTATTCAACAGTAAAATCTCTGACTCTAGTTCAGTCCCACAGTGTTTGAAACACACGCGGCTCGTTCAAAATGTACCAAGCAGTCTAATTACATTTACAAATGTAGGCTGTATGTTTACTTTTGAGATACTTTCAGTTGTGATACTCAGTGAAATGTTGCAAGTTAATATAAACTTTACACGAAACATACACGAACTACAAAACGTATGAATGCTTTACTATAAAACAGAATTACAAAAAGCACTGTCGTTGTGACAGGTTGTAATAGTCAGTCTATTTTGCGCTTCTTAGTGTTTAATGAATTGATTGGGTAGACGTGTTAAGTTTTAAAGTGTGCAAACAACTTTTAAGACACAGCGATTTTAAAACACAGGCCACCTAATATATCGACAGACCTAAGTAGACAGACAGTCGGCAGTTGATGTGTAGCGTGGGTAGTGTATGTGTTCGGTGATTAGCATGAATAGGTAGCCTATATTTAGGCTATGAATAGTAACATAAAACATTCCGATTGCTTGTGTGTTCCTATTTGTCCATAAGCACGTTTATCGTTTACATTCTTTGAATTCGTTCAATAGGCCTAATTCATCGTTTTTTAGGCATTAATATATGCCTTCAATTAATTTTGTGCATATTGTTTGATTTGAGTCTGTTAAACATAAATCATGCTCCTATCGCGCAAGTTTTGGCTAACAAAGACTAACTGTAAAATTATTTGGAACAGTATCCTAGCATCGTCAAATAAATTGGTATCCGCTAGTCCTAGTTCTGTGCTAGCTATAAGAAGCTGTGGCTGATCACGTCATATGATTGCATTTATACCGAAGCACCATGCATTAAGTTACGTTCTCGGGCGTTTGGTGGGTGGCGTTTAACGTCCGTTGATGGACGCCACTGTTAATATGCTGCTCCCTCCACCCAGTACAACAAAACCGTAAGCTTTTCCCGGGGGTTGCAATTTCACGATTCTATGTTTTCTTGTTTGACAGCATTTTATAAGCTGACAACAAAAATCATCGGTGAAAATAGCAGCCACAAATGATATATAATGCCATTTAGTTTCCATTAACAGCATCATCACGTGTACGGAAACAAAATACATTTTCGTTTCTTTCAATACGGGAACGAAACTAAAATCTCGAAACTTTTACATTAAAAAATCATTAAAAGCAATGCCAGCATTCATGTGAGAACTCCTAGATGCGCATTTATAATTACAGTACCGACATGTACTCATTTCTATTATCTAGAGATTGTTCGAGTGGGACCAACCAAAGTATCGTGTGCTCAGTTTACATATCTGACCCAAGTTTATTCATGAAACCATAGCCTACCCCATAGATGACGCCATCGCAGTTTCACACAGCTTTTACCCATATCAACCTTCACTAAATTTGTTTTAATCCTACCTGCTTTGAAACATGGAACCTTATTAATGAAAATGATTATGCATGCATTTCTAAAATGGGGGTAATTAATTGATCGCTTGTAACTCCAGGCAACCTTTGCCGTAAAAACACAAATAGGCCTACTGTTATTGAATGTTTGATTTTAATTAAATTAAAATTGCAATGACGGCTAGAAGGAAAGCACACTTCAAGTGTGTTGATTTTAGGTAAGTCATATGCGGCTAATTTCTAGCAATCCAGTTTGAAAGGAATTGTTGGTGATTTCAATGAGACGACACTTCGGATGAACGCTGAAGATGAGTCTGACGGCCCTTAGTTATTCATAGCATTACTGGATTTGGGAGGTTATCATAATTTGTGAAGCGTCGGAAACGAAAAAGCTCTGGATGTTCATGTTCACAATTTATTATGGCGTTTTCCAGCATGTATACTTGCGCACAAAATTATGGAGGAATCCACTGTTCCAAATATCAGGAGTCAGTGCTGGCATATACCTTTGAGGTGCGACAATCGCAGCATGCATGGAAGCATACTGTATCCACCTTTGCCATTCCTATAACCCTTACCTTCTTGAATGTAGCGAAGCATTTACATTCAAAGAAATGTGAAGCAGTTGAGCTCAACCCTATGCCTGACAGTGCATTCTACAGAGAGCACATGTATGAAATATACAAATATGCATGAATTCTGGAACACAGCCGATCTCTAGCCTGTGCCCTAATGTATTATTCAAGGGAAGGTTACTCATTTCATCTGGCTGCAAGGCATTCTAATGGGTGTACACACCATCTACAGTATACACTTCATTCAGAATAATGAGGCTCTTTGAACGCAAGAGCACAGGGTGCAGGAGATTCACTGTGTATGCTTAATATTTTACTGTCTGCAATTACGTAGTAACAGTAGCTACATTGTTTGGTTTGGCAGGTGTGTCCATCAAAACAATCGTGTATGGTTTTTTGTATTCATGCACATTAAAGCAAGCCAAAATTTATCATTGCAACACCCAGATAGCATGTAGGCAATTAATTCTGTAGCAGTTGCAATTTGGGCCAGATGTGGTTTGCCCTCCCTACATTAAGTTGTGATGTTCAGTGATGTTACATTTGTGATGCTCCAATAAACCCATCAGGAAAACACAGGTGCATGAAGGTTATACTTCAATGGTTTCAGTACTTCTCCCTGTCTTCATTCATGAAAACATGTTGTTCCAGAAGGACCCCCGCTAAGACTGGTCAGAGCAAAAATACCACTAAATTGTTGGTTTTACCTGTTCACATACACCAAAGGGATATCAGCAAATCCTGATGTTTGGTGTCCTTTTGCTTTTGTGTAGCAGAGAGGACACCATTTTCTTGTTGCAGTTGCTGTTCTGCCAAAATGGCTAATGACCATGAGATCGTGTCAATGTGTGAATGAAAAGTCTATGACTGAATCACAATGCTGTCAGTTTTATCAGCAATACAAATACAAGCAATAGGACCTGGCAGAAAGTATGTCTCTCTTATTCAAGCTTTATGATTAACTGAATATTGGTCTACAATATGCATTATTGACATGCAACATGGCATTGCATGTATGTAGTGCAATTTTTTGTCTGTTTGTTGTTTGTTTGTTTGGCTCAGAGAACACTGAAACAGAATTTTAAGGCTTTCATAAATAGGCCCAAGACAAAAAACTCTTGGGTGAAATGACAGTATTCACATGTTGTACTCTGTTCACACCAAACTGAATAGTGCAACATTACTGGTATATCCCTGTAACTGGACCTAATGTGCATTTAATGTTTAGGTACTGGTCCTAACGTGAAACCTGAGCATACCAGAGACATTCAATTGCAAGCCCTTTCCCAAGATGGTAGGATGGTTGCATACAAATTCCATCAGCAACAAAAAAGGCTGGTGCAATGGCTTAAAGCCATGGTCTGCATTAAAAATATATGAGAAACTGCACATTCTCTTATTTTTTGAGAATATAAACAATTGATTGTATTAATGGAAAAATATGTATAATACACAGCGGTTTGTGATCTATCAAATACCAGAAACATTTTTCATAATGGACTACATACTATTTTGTGGCTGCATCCGCTACCTTTAACCCCTGGATGAAACAAAATGAATAAAAGGGGAAACAAAAGAGGTTATCATTATTTTAAATTCTTCTACTTGCAACCACGTCTTCCAACATGGAAGAAAGCATACATCATTATTCTTCAGAGCAGCAAATGTTTCTCTTTTAACCAATGAGAAGCCAGGCAAATCGGGTGCATATTCGCATCAAAGTGATACATAGAAGGCATAACGGTAGCAATGAAATACCAAAAAGGAATGTATGAATATTATACAGGTTCACATTTTTTCTTCAGACTACTATTTCAATCCTGTTTTGATCACCTGTGGATTTCTGTTTACCCACCCATGTACACAGGGTGTGCATATACTGTTTCCATGCAGAGACAATACTAATTATCACTCCATTCTTAAAGGTACAATATATCATTTTTTATTGTATTTCATCTATGAACTTACCTGCAGTGCTGGAGAGTATATACTGTTGCCTGGGTAGGACTCAAGGTCCCTTGGCAATAAAAACCCACCTTCTTCTTCATTTTGAAAAAGGCTGTCTGAGGTTGCAGTGCAGTCTGCCAAACTCTGTGCTGTCACTCAAGTGTGAGTTGTTGCACCATTATATTATTTGCCAAGGTGTTCCTCACACCATTTCATGACTGCTGTGGGCTATAAATATATACTGTCTGTTATACATAGGGTTGTTGACTCCACTTTTCCCCTATCATATCACAATCATTTTGATGTTTTGTTGTCTGCTAAGATGTATGATTTATTGATGTCTTTAAATCTATCCAAAACATCCATCCTTACTCTTTTCATGACTTGTGTGATTCTGTCACATCATTTGGCTGCATGTCGAACTTACATTTTCACATTTTATATTAGGGAAATATATAATGTCTTGGTAGAGGGGTATTTTTCCTGATCTGTTACTTGTATAACCTCCAAAACTTGGTAAAACACATTGATAAATCACATGTCATGTGGTAAATATTGCTTGTATAGAGCACTATTTCTCCTGATGTGTTTCTCATATAAACTTTACTGGTTGGCAGTAGTTTCATAACAAAGCATCGTTTTGAGTTTTTAATGAATGGCAGACTGGTCATATTTCTTGTGAAAAATACGCATTAATGTGGTGAAAAGATCTTTCACATGATCAGTGAGTGACACAACCCTCAAACATTGGAATTTCGTGACATAATGAGCCTCATAGATTTGAATTATAATTGGCTGGGTGGCTGGCTAAAGGCATTGGAAGGCAAATTATATGGTGCAAATTTATGTTTTTGTATATGCACATGGTGGTAAGCCCAAGGCATGGTGTAATACTGTCCGATATAAGACAGACAGGTCATTAATGTTGTTGGGAGCAAATTTATTTTTACAATATAGGAGCCAGAGTAACTGCGCTCTAAGGGGGCAGAATAGCTCTTTATATACAGTTTACAGGGATGTAAGAGTCCGTGGTAAAACACAAACACTAACAACTGCACTGAATGCCGGGGAAAAAAATCTTGAGACAAAGCGGATTTTAGTGAATGAATTAATCTGTCTAATCCTGGATAGACTCTGCCAGAAGATCACAGAATTATTGGTTGATAGTTATGACATCTCAGTTGGTGGTTAGTCCCATGAGGTCCCACTGCCATCTCAAGAATGTCAACTGTATAGGTAGCTTCAGCCATGGGGGCATCTTGCTACCTCAAGGGGTGCATATTTGTAAAAACTTGATCTCAGCCTCTTGGAATTTAGGATTTCATCATACTCAAGGAGAAGCAAACAGGAAAATCATACTCTCTAACTTACTAGAGCCACTTTTAGAGCTTTCTTCATTGCTATGGCACCCTGCAAAGTTGGGAACAATGGGAGGTTCTCCCTGTGGACAGCTGTCTACTCCATGGCTTCAAAAACCTCAAATGACTCTGCTTTCTTCTCAGAAAGATACTGACCTGATCAGATAAAACCTTGCAGAGCTTTTCTAGGTGTACAGGGAAACTCCTTAAGGTCATCAGGAGCCCAAGCACTAAGGGAGTTTGAGGAGAACAGCTGGGGCGGTTATGCTCTTGAAGATCATGCCTCAGCACCTTGCTGTGTGGCAGCTAATATTTATTATGAAGAGCCTGAAGCAAATCACTCCAACAGACAATAACGTCAAGATGAACAAGTGGACTTGACCAATCTTTGGCTCTTCTGGACTGACACACCACCTCTGGCACCACTAGAAGGTCTGCTGGGGGCATACAATATCATGTCTATGAGGAATTTACAGGGGAGAGATGGGGCAAACTGTTTAATTTATTACCATGAGTGTCTCTGCACTCAGGGCTTAAAGCAACAAATTTTTCTGAGCCTGAATTTTTTTTTTTTTTTTTTTTTGGGGAGGGGGGTGGGGGTTGGACGACGACGACAAAATGGGACGCACGTACATTTAGCGTTACCATAACAGCTTTAATTCAAAATTGTAAAACAAAAAATACATTAATACAATTTTGTATTACAAATCAAATTAAAAGCAAGATGCTGTGTTACAACTTTGTTCAAGTCGTCATCATAGAATCGGACCAATACATTTACATTGAAAATTCTGTCCATATTGCGGTTTGTGGACTCGTCAACGTTCTGTGAAAAAAATTGTTTTGACAGCTTGTGCGCTAAACATTGCCTAATGTGACAGGCAATGTCGTGAGTGGATAGGTAGCTGGCCTGTGTAGGCTATTTGACACGTTAAGTTTGGAGAGTGCAGTTCTGTCCTGTGATGTTTTGCACAGGTCAGCTAGCACTGGCGCTATCCTGAAAGACAGATCATGTTCCGCTATAAATGCGGACTTTATGATTGCACGCGCGGTCTTGGATGGATGAAGCGGCAGCAGCTAAAGTAGCCACATCTCCCGGCAGCGTTGACGTATAACGAAGAGCCCGAACAGCTGCTTTTTGTGAGGGATCTGTATCATGCCGAGACAATACCTTTTGCTGCTTGTCCCATACTGTATTTTTTTTTCGAACACGTGGTGCCAAGCAGCTCCCGGGCTCGTTTAATTTGTGACAACATACGCCGAACGTTTGTCCGTCATTACCGTTTTCATCTAAATAAACCTATGGCCATTTATTTTTCATCCCCCGTTCTATTGTGCTCGTGTCTGCGCCAAGATTTACAAGTTTCGCTTCCATGCTCCATCTATCTGAATGCATGCTAGCCTATTGTGCAGTAATCAACTGAGGCTACAGTCCCCGCAAATGCTTACTGGCACCGCCTCAAAGAAAGCTGGAACTAGTTTCCGATTGGATAAGAACAGTGCTCTCGTGCCGGTACGTCGCCTAAGCAGGCTACCATTGGTTAAAACTCATCTGAAAAATACCACGTCAGTGATTATTTTTAATAAAATTGCGTTCCTGCCTGGTAATATCAGAGCCCGTATACGCTAGTAATAATTAATTGCCTCGTCTAAAATGTCTGCACGCTGGAGATCTTTAACCCATGTGCACTATTTATTAATACATAAAGTGCACACAAATAAGTATATATTCCAATCATCATTAGTGAAACAAATTTTGTCATCTGCCACGCAAAAATGATAAAACAAATTCATATTTAATACTAAAAACAATTAATCTGATCTAATTCTTTAATCTATATATGACCCTTCATCAAGATACCTGCATGTTTGTAAAATACTCTCTGAAAACACTCTTAAGACAGCAGGAGTTCTCATTGGTACTCCTAGCTTAATGCTGTTTTATGAGTGATCTTAGGGTCCAAAAAGCAATATAGATGACTGGGGACAAATCCTCACACTTTGCCCAAGGTTTGCTCTCAGTCTTAGAATTTTTACACTTAAGTGTCATTTTTATGAATACTGGCTCCAGTTTTCAGGCTCTTCAAATGACTATGGTGAGCTAAGCCTAAGTGCTCGGTCATATTCTGACTGGAGGGCTTTAGCCTCCTCAGGGAGACATTCCAGCTGGGTCCTCCTGAATCAGATCCAGCCTTGGCAGTCCCTCTATGGAGAGTGGTGGCCTTAACCAGATCAATCTTTGTGTTGAACTGATAGGGATCTGACATGGTTGCACCAAGGATGATGCTGTAGAGGGCTGACTCACTAGAGTGTTCATGGGGAGCGGAGGATGGCATTGTTAGGCAGGTAAGGGATGTCTGATGCTGGAATAAAGGACTCAGACTCCAACTGTGTGAGTTCTGGGAGAGTTCTTACCAAGGTGAATACCTGATTATTCTCCATACCAAATGTTCAAGTGTTCTTGTGTGCTAGTAAGCCCCCTGAATGTCAGGAACACAGGAGCATATGAACACCTTTCTCCTGCAGGCCCTGGATGGCAGACAGGTAAGGACAGTGCTGGAAATGCTCCATAGGATCATACGTCTAACCAGCTTTTGCAAGTTAAGTTACAATGAGGGCAGCACAAAGCTTAACATGCAGCATTGACAGCTACTGTTTGGGAATGACTCATGATCCAGTGCTAACTCCTAGAACCCAAAACCCAGAAACAGTGGTCATATGAACTTATCTCATTTCCCAATGAACAGCTCAGTCACTTTTCCACATAGAAATATCCAGCTTGTTTTGTTGTGTGCAGGAGGCTTATCTCTCTCAACGTATTGAATAAATCATTACAAAATGCAAAATTGGCTCTGCAATAGTGGTGGAAAATTTGTGTACATTTTCTCAGTGGTCTTCTTGTTTATTTCAAAATTCACTCCAGTTCATTTCCATTTAATTTCACAGTCATTTCAAGATGTATAAACATTTTATTCATTTTTACCTGTTGATAGCTGCAGTAAATTCAGATGTGTTCCTCTTTCAGCTCAGCTGATCACACAGCCAAGAAGACCAAAATCAACTATTATTGAAAGCTGTGTTTCTTTTTATTGATGATATAACTGAAATATGAACTGATTTATTGTTACATCTATTTGAGTGATTGAATTGACAAATTGAAAATGTGTATACTGCAATTATGCCTTGTTTTGTACTGATTTTATGTCATTATTTATGCAAATAGTTATTTATTGTTGCGATCGGTAGTTGTTTTGAATCTATTTTATCTCAGTAATTATGCAAATATTTATTTATTTTTGACAGTTTATTAAAATTTAACTAAGAGACAAGTCTTATCTAACTTTAAAATTCATGACCATAGCATTGCCTAGCAGTCAGCTGACACTTTTTCACATTACAAAGCAAGTATATAATCCAGACAATCTGTACTATCAGGCTCTGTAGGGATAACTAAAATGACACATTTGCTTTTGGAGGGCCAATCAGGTAAACCCATTTTTTTCAACAAGCAAAAATGAGTTAACTTATATAAAATGACATTTCAAACTCCTATGGCCAGGGCCCTTGGTGGCATTTCCTGGTAGACAAATTCTGAACAAAATAATATATGGCATGTGTGAATAGCTACTAAAGATCCTGAGTAATCTGCCTAAAATTGTGCCACAGTAAACTGCAATAAACAAGAAAAATAGGGCAGGGTTCATAGGGTATAAGGAAGGCCACATGAATGTGGATGTGGTTATCTTAAATACAGTGGTACAACAGAGGCAAACTCCAAGAAAATGTGGATGTTGCATAGCTGGCATAACAGAACACTTTGGAACAAAGCACCTGTAGAAGGTGCAGTTCACCCTCCCAGGCCAGCCATGTCTCCAGCAAGGTTAGGATTATCCCAGTCACTCTTCCCTTTCTAAGGTTTTGAATGAGGAATATGTACATGTCTAAGTCAACATATAATACAACTAGACTATAAAACAATCAGTATAAACCTTAAACCCTATAAACCTGTGTGGTTGGAGTGTGGTATTAGATATGTAAAACACAGATGCAAAGTTTGTTTGCTAAACAAACAACACAGGATTTGACATCATGAACAGGACATAAACAAATTACAAAGGCATAAAGGCATTTTGTAATATGAACATTTTGCAAAAAAAATTGGAAACTTCTCACAAACATTTCATGTTTTATCAATTATCTACCAGTGATTTTTGTGCATTGTACAGCAGTGATTTTCCATTTCACCCACGGACTCTCTTTGATCCTTTTATACCTTTGACCTTTGACCCTTAAGGACCAAATGAGACCCTCAACTCTTTTTTCAAAGCTATGAATATATTACAGCTAAACATAGATTGCTAATGATAGGCCACAAACTGTGAAATCAACATGTGGCAAAGATGAAGATATCATCATGCTGCATCTTTGTAATGATTTTTGGTTCTGCTACAGCCAAAAAATCAGTTTGTGACAAGGTGCCCATACAGTCATCATTTGCAGACCAGAAAACCACAGTTTTCCATTTTCCACCAATGTTTGGGATGATATGGAGTCAACAATACCCTGGGTAGAGTTGCCAGCCAAGTCATTTTCATTAATTCATGAATTGTCTGTGTGATTAACTGATGAATGTCAGTGACTACAGTGCAGGCTTGCAGAATGTCATGCTAATTGTTGTGTACAGCAGTTCATCCATTGTGGAAGTCCAAGCTTAATGATCTGGACAGGAGTGCGTTGTTACCATGCGAATCCAACTGTAAAGATTATTTACCACACAGCACTACACTGATCAGTCGCAGGACCTCACTTGCTTCCTTCCTGGTTAAATTAATACAGTTCAGTAAAGGTAGGTATGGTTTGATATGAAACATACGGTTTGAGGTAAGCAGGCTGATATACCACTGAGAGAACTGAGTATGGGGTGTAAACCTTTAATGGTGCAGACAGCATCATTGAGTACATTCAGTGAAGTAGAGAGACATCATTAGATATCATTGGCTGTAATTAATAAACACCCAGTGCCATTATGTCAAACTAAAAAAACTGTTTTAGCACAAGCCATGAATGTTTTGTCCCAAAGCCCAAAAAATATCTTGTAAGTGAATAGCGTATTCAAATATGCTGACAAATGATTCCAGCTATGCGGTGCTTTAAAATGCAGGGACCAACCTAAGTAAGGCTGGTAAGGCTCGGTCCTGATTGGTCAAGCAAGCATGACTACATTCATAATGACTGCAGTCTGAATAACGATGAGGAAAGTCTGTCTGACGCAACTATGATTTGATGGAAATGTGGAGGGGTTCAATAAAACACATCAAAGAAGATTTAAAGTTATTAAAAACGTGACTGAAAATAATTAATTTTGTGAAGCCAGTAGTTCCCGCCGGATATTGTTCCCGCTGTGGGGTAGCTGCAGATTGATGGCTTTGCGTAAAATTGCGTTTTTTGTTGTGTTTTCCCACGTGCTCGTGAGATCATGTACAGTTTTCCGTGGTTTCTCTGCAGATGTCAGGCATGGTCTGCGGCTAGGGATATCCATCATGCTCATTAGCATCACTTCTACAGGACAGGCTCAGATCTCCTCTTTCCATTGTTTCTGCAGGGGAAAGAATTTTTAAAATGCTAGCGAATGAACTGAAAAGGACGTCTTTTAACATGTCAGTAGGTCCAAGACATTCTGCGCCACTCTTGCTTTTGTGGTGTTAAATGAAAAGTTTGGCTTATATTTCTGTTCTCAGTGTTCTTGCCGTCAACCTTTTGATTTATTTTCTCCAACTTAAAGAAGATGTCCACGATTATTACAACAGACTGTGGTTGATCCAGTAGGAAAATTAAATAAATTACTGGATTTAATACTATTATTTTATGCAGTTTTAAAATTCCCCACACATTTATTTCCTACATATTCAGGGTTGGGAGGGTTACTTTTATAATGTATTCCACTAGCCTACAGATTAATGAATACTTGCCCTAAAATGTAATTTGTAACGTATTCTGTTAGATTACTCAAGGTAAGTAGCGTAATCTAAACACTTTGGACTACTTTCTGAACACTGTGTTTTTAATTTTTAAAAGTATGTAAGTAAAAGCGTAAATATGGCATACTGGTTGGGTGATTCTCACGAACTACGTATGTCCAAGTGATGTCAAAATGTAAATAGCTAAACCTGAGTGATTTTTTTTTTACTGCAAATCACAAAATACAGTCTGTATTTTTTTTTTTTTTTTTTAATTATGATAACATTTCACATGAAAAAATTAAAACATTTTATGAAAGTTTTATAAGGACGTGCACCAGTATACTAAGGTTCTGAACGGTTATTTTTAGAATGTTCACTCAGCATTGCTTTGGCTAACATTTTGGCGACCCCATGTTAAGTCTATGGGGCATTTCATCGCAGTTTCTTCAGAATTGTAAATGTTAATTCAAAAACTTTACACATACATTACACGAAAACATGAGCTAGAAAAGGCACGAGCCACCCTAAATACATTGGGAGCGAGAAAGAAGTAGCCTAGCTTAACATTAATGTGTAGTGTAAAATTGCTGGAGCAATCGCAGTTTTGAACATGTGAAATTTCACTTGTTTTGTCACTGTATCTACTTGTTAGCTAGTTAGCTTTAATACTATACCTACTAGCATACTAGCTGAATAACTAATCCAGTGCAGCCAAACTACGTAAGATAGCGAGCTAGCGATCAATATTAGCTTAAACAGTAATGAAAAAGAGAACTTGGTTCAAGATGCTTTTTCAGGTTAGAGGTCGACTCCCTTGAAGCGGTTAGCAGTTTGGTTGCTGGCAAACACAGCTTGCATTGTATTGTTATGTTGCGACCTTTGCCAAATTTGAAAGTAAAATGGTCCCGGTGTTTCCATGACATAGGCTACGCGGTGCGCTGGTTGCTTTCTGTCTCACTCTCCATTTTACTGTCTTGTGAGTCAGGCAGGCTGTGCGCTTTTTCTTCTTTTATTTTTTCGTGAGGGGCATATGGGAGATACACCCCGGAGTTGCCTATCATTGGATAGATTTTCCAACTGAATAAACATTATATGAAAAAAAAAGAAATTAAATGGAGAAAAAAATTCAATGTAATCCCTTCAGTAGCCTAATCTAAATATTTTTAAAATGTAACTGTAATTTGATTACTATCAATTTAAATGGTAACTGTAACGGAATACAGTTAGGGCCTACTCATATTTTGTATTTTAAATACGTAACGCCGTTACATTCTGTTACTCCCCAACCCTGTACATATTTTATACTATGTTGTATCGAGAGCCGGTTGTGTATTTGTTTGCTCTTTTCCCGTCTATCCTCTGTAATCACCTGGTGAGCTGCCGCTACTGGCTGCTGCTAGCCGTGCTAGATGAGGCACTGGGATTTCCCACATAATATGCAGCTATTACAATACAACGGCCCGCTCCAATGCTGGAAACACCCGCTCTAACCGAAAACGTCATTTATTTTTATTGCTCGGTCTACGGAAAGTATGGGCTCATGTAGATGAAATAAATCAATGATATGAAGTATATAATATGTAAACACATTATATGCCTGTGTGTGTGTGTGTGTGTGTGTGTGTGGGGGGGGGGGGGGGGGGGGGGCTACATTATTTTAGATCTGTGATGGCTGGCTGCACCTTTGAATTTAATGTTTCAACACTACCACACGAATCACACCCTCCAATGGCATTAATAGTAGAGGTGAAAGATTTTTGTCAAGAAAGAAAGAACAGCTTCAGCAGGGTACAAAGCAAAGTTTATATGTTTGATTATGTACCAGAAAAGTGGGTGTTTGTTCATATCCCAGCCTTTCATCAGGAGAGACAAGAAAACACTGACAGAGAGCTGTTTTTGCAAAAATAGTACGTCTACTTACAGAAAGAAAAGAGATCACTTCTGTGGATGCAATTCAAATGAGCTTTATTGGGGCAGAAGATACAAAATAAAACAAAACAATAGAACTTCACTTGAGGGATTAAAGTTAGACTTTGAAAGCTGTAAAGTAAGTTATAGCGCATTAATAGCGTTTTTGGATCTATTCCCTAATCTTTTGGACAAGTCTAACTGTAGGCCTACCCTAACATTAACTTCCAAGTGTCTTGGTGGGGCATTTAAATATCCCCTTGCCCATCTTTAAACCTTTAACAGGTCGTGTTGCAATATGACATAGATCGTAATGGTACTCTTCTGACTGTGTTGTTCTTGCATTTGAAGTTATAATTATGATTTTAACAACGTGGGGTACAACAAATCCATTATATTGTTTATGATTTGCACCTATCATGATTGCTGCATAATACTTTTGTAGTTTTGTCAATTATATATAAAAAAACAGAAAAACTAGGCCCAGCTGATGAATCCAGTATGGTCTGCATTGACTGTCCCGTTCCGTGTGAAAATATTCCAGATCAAAGGATACGTGGTGAATTTATTTGTACAATCGTGTTTACCGTGGCCAGTGGTGTTGGGTTGTTTGCCTTTCGTTGTTGTTGTTTTCTTAACAAGCTGTATCCACTAAAACAAGCAGCGTTCTGATGCTCATACAGCTGGATTCTCGGGCAGAGAAATGGCCAAACTGGTACAGTTAGTTCACCTCGGTCTCTCTGTTATTTATTTATTTATTTATTTATTTTGTCCATTTCTGAGATTTTTAATCTGTAGCTGGTTTGGGGGAAGGGACAGATCTGTTATAAGTGATATGACGTTTTTGTTGTTCTTTTCTTTTTACTAAATGTGCATTGCACCCATATAACACGCACTCGTGATAAAACACTCAGCCCCATCGAAAAAGTGCTTCGGTTTTTATGTAAAGTTATAAGACTGAAATGCTTAAAATAGTTGCTCGTTTTTCATCAGCACGTTGCATTTCATTTGGCGCAGTTGCAGAACCAAGTGCTCTCATAAATGTTTATGTTTCTACAGCTTTTGCACCGTTTACACTGAGCTACGCCTCGCTTAGTAAAGTATCAATTTGCCCCATTGTGTTTCACGTGGGTATATATGTTTGTATTGCCTTATTTTTCCGTCGTGCATTCCGTATATAACACTATTAATTTCAAAATGCATCAGTCCAACTCATTTTATGCAAGGTCGTGTGCCATTCCTGAAGATCTGTATGTCATGATTCGATTTCATATTAGAGCTCAGTCACTATTTTTATCTACACCTCGCAAAATCAGTAATATCTGTAAACAAAAATTACTGATGTGTTAGTCTTCAGTGTGACAAACGAATGCCTGCTGTACGATGTTTGTAATTAAACCATGTATTAAAATGAAAGATGACATAAATATACCAACGTTCTGCAGCTAAATTAAACAGCATTACACTACATATGAAATAGCATATTTCACAGGGCAGCAAGTCAAGGGATATTAAGAGCATTTCACTACCTTCCTTTCGCGCTGTGTAACACTGTACTATTGTCTTCTGTTAAAATGTTAAGTAATTAGAACATCTCAATATACAAGACATAGCCTAAGTCTTATCGACAGACTAGTGTTTGACGAGGCAATGTTAAAAATGAATTACATTAGCTTTTTGTGTTAAATACAATGTACTGTCGCTCTATTTTAGGCAATAGCCATCGCGGTCATGACAGCAAGCCTTCCGTATTAGAGGGTCAGGGGTTAAGGAACAAACGTATCACGTTTTCGAAATTTCCGGAGTCATTAATTGTGGTAAACTGAATGAAACCTCAAAGTAGCAAGGTGCTTTACGATATGCAGTTGATTCGCTTTCAAATTGGCCTATGTGCCAAAATAACACTCTCAAGTAAAGCAGTTACCTCATTCGTCGAAGCAGTGCTGTCGAGAGATTGTGTTTTCCCTCAAAGACCGAGCTTCCATCTCGAAAGGTCATAGGTTAACATTTAAATCTAATCTATATGAAAAATGAAACAATGGTCTTCTCCTGGAAGGTTAAATGTAGGCTATTTGTTGACGTTATAAGCGAGGAAACCATATTCATCTTTAAAACAAGAATTAAAAACATAGCACGGGACGACAAAGCAGATGGCAATTAAAAAGGGATGGCGCCTATTGTTGTGGTGTCTGGACGGAGGTGCTGGACGTCTCTTTTAACTTGAACTTGGACTTCCGACGCGACAGGTCTGTAACTGGTTTGGGAGACATTTTCTGTCTACTAATCCTTAACACGTACGTGCAAACGTGTACTGAATTGCATTATTCGGATACATTTTTATTTCCACTCATTTTGTAGTCGAGATGTGTAGGCCTTGACAAATGAGTAGTTCATTGCAAAAAATAATGGTAGATTACAAGAGAAAAACTGGTGATGTTATGCAAAATTTTGAAAACGGCAAGTGCCATTTCTTGTGTTGGCTGAGGATTGTAATGAAATACCTAGCTAGCTATTGGGCATGAGGGTAAGCACTTGTTCATCCAATGATCGCATTCATATTAAAATGCCACAGGTGTTTAATTTTTAATGAATTCCAATAATATGATTCCATGCAAGTACTGCAGCTTCATGATAGCTTTTATGATGATTCGGATTTCTGGCCGTCTAAAGGTTTATTTGCGCGTATGCCTGCCCACACGCCTTGGTTCAAACATTTAAAATGCTCTCACATTTCAGTCTAATCTGCTTACACAGATGTTACTCTCTGATGAACATCAAACATCTAGTTGTCGTTCATTTTATGTTCAAAATTCATTTTCCGGGCTTTTTTTGCTGTTACCACACAGACAAAATAGCCTCGCAAGTGAAGGTCTTATATAATATTTTCATCTTTTGTTGCTCTGAAATAACTGCCATGCGTTTGAAAATTTGTTCGTCTAATAATTGTGCACATAAAACTGCAAGTGTATGTGCGAATTAAACGTTTTTTGTTACGAGACGACCTGGTACTGAAATTATTAATCTGATATACAAACTGAAACACCCAGGTTATTCAATGTTATTTAGTGGGCAAACAGTATAACATAGATTTTATTTGTCATTTTCAGCAAAGATATTATTAAAAGACACTTAAAAGACGTGTGGGGGAGACTAAGATTTATATTCATAAATAGACAAACAGAGGTGCTTAAACTCGATTCTGGCTTGTCTCAAGACTAATACAACTTTGGAATTAACCAAATTCACGTCATTGCGTTGAGATAGCCTAACTTGACACGCACGACATCCGACAGTCGATTTTGCTAGACGATTTCAACATACTAACGCAACGTCCCATTTGGCTAAATGACGTCAAATGCCAAACGCAGCTTTTAATATCAGGAAGTCAGAGGGTTTTGCTTTTCGGCCGTATTTCACCGATGCTTCGCGTTGCTAAATGCAGCCATTAGATAACAATCGTGTTCTGCATTAAAAGCATTAAATTGTGTCGCTTGTTATGTTTGCTAGAATCTGTAGGCTGAGTTCACTATAATTGGGGCAAACATCCACATAAATGAGCTAAACAAGCTATATACCTTGTGAGTCATTAGGTAGCCCGACCTGATGATGATCATCAGCAAAATGATGACAGATCGGAGACATGGCATCATCATTAAAGCGCACATTTACGAAGATCATTACTTTCTCTGGCGATCTCGGATTATTAACCAAGACTATGAGTATGCAACATAATCGGATGGACAGAAGCAAACAGAAAAGGCTCATTTTTGATGCACAATCTGATCAACCATGTCATTATCACTGCGGTTATTCGTAAAACCTGAGTCATTGTTATAACCTGTGAGAATTGTTATAAACTGTCTTTACAAAATGTGTTTAATCTATGTTGGTTTTTATATTAATATATAGTCAATAACACGGATAAACCCTAACATTTTGCTGTGCAGCAGAAAGTGTGTGTATACCAGTTATGATATTAAATTAGGTAATTTGGCATACAAGTGTATTACAAGTGGTTCGGAAGAGTTCTATGTAAAGGGTTCGCGTACAAAATGTATGGTGAGTGGTCAGACTCCCTACATGAACTTGAGTAGATTGGCCTGGCTTGATTGGGTCCTCTCCTTCGATACTTGAAGAGTGCTGATGTGTTACTTTGCTTATTGAAGAATTCTAACCAGTCCCATGCAATGCCAAAATTGTTACAAATAGCACCCAGTTCGTATACTGCGAATGCTTTTTGAGTAGTGTTACATACATATTACATACAATTGTCACGGAGTACGAAATCGTACTTTCGAAATAGCATTTTTTTCTACAGGTTTACACTGTTACTATGAATTAGAAAGTGTTACTGGAAATATTTTAATAGTGGGTTGGTAACAAACAAACAAAATTAAGGGTGTACAGAAATATGGGGTGTTCAACATCTATATATTCTGAGTCTCCTCTTTTACGTGATCTATACTGAATAGATTTTTTCTTATGGTGTTTTTTTGGGGGGCGTGGGTACTCACTGTACAGATGTGGTTGACAGACTACCCTGAGCGTTTTCTCGGCTGCATTATTTATTTTTGTGTTGGCAGGTTGCTGTTCAGCGTGGGCTAATTGTCATCTGCGTGATGGGACATCGTTGTATTCATTGTGTTGCCTGTGTATTTTGTTCTGTGCGCAACCGTGTCTTTCCCCATAAATGTACATGCTGTTTGATATTAATTTGCAGCTACTTTCCTTGGTTCTACCTTGGTTCTTGTCAATTTCCTTCTTAACATTTCTAAACGTATGGGTCTGTTCACAGATGAAGGACAATATTGTACAAAGTATTAAAAAGGAAAATACAGTAACTCGCTATTATTGATATTCATTTTGAATTCTGTGTAATGTTTATGTCTCAGAATATATGTATCACTGTAGAAATGAGAGTACTGTTTACTGAATATGGACATTTTTGCAGGCATACAGACAGGTTTGCATTATCTTGCAGAATTGTGTCTGAAGAATTACAGTAGACATAGAAATAACACTGTACAACAAATGTGCATAAACTCCTGTGGTGCTGTTTGTTACTCTGTTGCCAGTAAGTCGATGTGAATTGTCAGGAAATTGAATAAGGGCTATTCACATCACATATTTACTTACATTTTACATTTCTGGGCTCCCGCCTGCAGGATTACAAAAGTCAGAAGGTTTAAGACAACACACTGGTTGTAGCAATGAAACTTTCTGCCTCTTGAAACAAGTTACTGAAATATGTTTTTTCATATCTTTCAGACCTTTCAAATGGTATTGTTTTTTAAGGGAGATATAGAATTAGGGAAATAAATCTAACTTACTGCAAGGCAAACAAGTTAACCATTTGATGCAGCAGGTCCACAAAAACTGGTCAACTGTTCAAATCAGTGAGTGCTGACTTGGAATACAAGCTCTATTTGTTTCTCCAGCTCTCAACATATTGGATCTTGTCCCCAATTCAAACTGACTTCCAGTTTGCTCTGAACTTTGAATAACAGATTTCAGATTTTTTTATTTCTTATACAACAGTTTGAATCAATTTCAGTAACTACTGAATGTTGTAAATGGTTGTCTATGCTCCTGGGAGCTTCAGGACTGCTTTACACTTAGATATAATCAAAACTTTAATATCTGAGGGTGTGCTGAAATATTGCTTGCAGTGAGTTGTCTCATTGCTGCTAGAATAACAATATTGTGCAGATTCAAAAATGTCACTTTTCATGTGCAATAGCCTCATACAAAAGGGAACATTTCCTCACCTTCCATTAGAAGCAACTCAGAAACAAAGCAATCTACAAGAATGGTTCCTCACATTGGACATTTTAGCTGATGCTTGACAAACTGAATATAGGCCTGCATTCAATTGCCATCTGTCTGTAGCTTTAACTCACAAGGACATGCTGGTGTTACTTTTATTCTTCACAAATTTATTTTGGTTCAGTGGTCACCAGAATGAATAAGAGTTGTGTTTGTAGTGAAACAGTAACACCTTCATTTATTTAATAGTCAAAATTAAAGATGAGTGTTGATTGAATCCAAGCTAGACTTCTGTGGGTGATTCTAGAGATATTGTACTTTCGAGGTTCTTCTGCAAGATGTTTTCACCACAAAACACCACAACACCACAAAATGCATAACACATATGACAGCCAACATTCGGTGCAGCAGTCATTAGGACATTTTGTATCATAAGTAAAAGAAACATGCAACAGAGCATGAAATCAAAATTCTCGAGGGGCCCTTCTCAACTCAAGACAACATTGATTGCAAGTCAAACACACTGACCCATTAATTTTCATGTATACTGTATCAACATTGTATCATGTATCAACATCTTCCTTGTCCAATATGTACATGTCCATGAACATCTTCCTTGTGCAATGTGAATACCTCAATAGAAACCTATACTGTGCAATATGCAAGGCAATATTAGTAAGACACTTAATGGTTTTGCAATACTTATAGAAACACCTGGTTGTGCAATACCCTACCTGATACTTGAATATTTCATTCTGTATTTACTGTCATTCTTACTTATTTATATCTTTTACCCTCTTATATATTATTTATTGCATTGCTTGCCTACTTTATTTTTATTCTTATTTTAATCTTCATTGTTTCTGATACTGTAATGTGAACAATCTCTGGCAAAATAATTTCCTTTGGGATCAATAAAGTCTTATCTTATCTTGTCTTACTGAAAATATTAGGTAGTAAGTAAATGAATTCTGCTTACAATCAAAGTGTAACGTTTCACAGGTTATCATGAAGATGGTTTAGCAGGTTTACTGAAAATGCATACCAGGAATGGGGCATGTTCACTAGAAATCACTATCATCCCTTATCAGAGAGAAGTTCCCATTTCAGATCATGTTTTACACCACAAGTTGCGTCATTCTCAACATGGGACCAAGACATTGAAGGAAGATGGCACCTAACATCAACAAGGCTCTGAAAAGTATTCTCATCCTTATAAATGCCAGCAATGTTAACAGCCTTAACAGCTTTGTGCAATTCTGGCATGTCAGTTTCTGACATTTCCTAAATGTTTTGCACTCTAAAACATAAAAATGTGAATTTCTGTATGTTTTACAGGATGATATTTGTATCTTCAGATAGCAGCAGTTCTTTTGCAAGCTAAGTGAGCTAACATTTGTACAATTTTGCATCAGATGATAAGCCATTGGTAAAATATTGGCTTTTGTGACATGGAACAGATATCCCAAATGTACCAAATTCTGCTTGCATTTATATCAGTAATGAGTAAATGCGCATATTCTTTAAAATGTTATTGGAATTAGTTAACATTTTACATAACATTTAATATATTAATTAATAGTATTGTAATTGTTCCTGGAAAACACAAACCCATTTTTTATCTTTTTTGAAAACAAATTTCACTACTTCAGGGAAATTGAATCTTTTCACTGCTTTAAATTGCAAATTGCTGCCCCAATCTAACCATTTCTTTTATTTCCAGTTTCCCTTGATTTGCTATGTCTGTCAGGGCACAATGGCTGTTCAATTACATGACATAGCCATAAACCAATTGATCTCATCTTTTCTCAAACATGCATGCTACTGCTATCAACAACATGTATTATTCTATATTCAATATGTAAATAACTTTTATTTTTAGCTCTGCATTTCAGTCAGGGGATGAGCCATACTCAAATATTTTCTCATACACTCATGTAATTTAATTTAGCACAGAGCCAACTTCATTTGGAACAACAGCTCTTCAAATATTGAATATTTTTCTGTATTGCTACTGTAACACAGTAGTCCTATATACTCTCGTTAATAGTCACATAGGCTGGTGATCACATCATCCAATATACATATATAGAGGAGCCATTTAAAGTGAACATGCCCTTTTCCACCTATATATATATATATATATATATATATATATTCCATTTCAGGAGAGGAGATTAGAACTTCTTTCAGGACCGGAGATTAGAAGTTCTAATCTCCGGTCCTGAAATGGCAGTTACAAATCAAGTTGCCTCAAACATTCCTCTAGTTTTCAAAACCTCAGTTTCTTGAGATTGAACCATATATACTGGCCGAACTGACATGTGTGGAATGACATATGATGTATATGTTTGGAAATGGGTTCTATAAAAGCCATGGGAAAGTGAAGTAAACCCAATTCCTATTAAAGGCCAAATATAAAACAGGAATTTTCCCCATTATTTAAAGAGGAAGCATGAAACTTAGAGGAGTGGAAGAGTGAAGAATATGGTTCACGTTGGTGAGCTGGGATTGAACCAATCCACACATGTACATTACAGGCCAGTCTTTTTTCCTGCAAAAAACAGGTCCATTGAAGGACTTGCTGCTGTTCCCTAAATAATAATTTGGTAGCTACTGCGCTGGCTAGTTTTTGTTATTGTTGTTGTCTTTATCTGGATTTCTTAATTGCTGCGGAGCACAGTTTTAGATATACAGATATATATATATATATATTTGTGCAGTATACGATGCACGAGCCCCTAATATGATTTTCATGTCAAACTGATTTTTAAAACTTGACATATTTATGTTCTGTACCTAGTACTCAATCTGTGTAGACTAAGATGTGTACTAATTAACCGACATGTGCTTAAGTTACATTAACATTTAGTCATTTAGCAGATGGTCTCATCCTCTTAATCTGTTTTCAAATTTGCCTGGGGGGTGGGGGGGGGCGCTTTCTGCTGTTACACCTCCGTGATGGTTATAGTTATTAATATAATGGTCACATCAGCACTAACAGAATTGACCATAATGTACCATTGGCTGAGGTGGGATTACTTCATTTCTATCATATACATTCTGAGAGCATAAATGTACTCTTTGATATTCACCATGTATGATGCCTGAGTGTCAAATATTATTTGGGTGGCAGTGCAGTGTTGTATGTCAAAGGAACGACTGTGCAGTTTCAGGTTAAACTCACAGGTGCGTGCCTTTAGCCAATAGCCTGTACTTCACTAGAACTGCTCCAGACAATTTGAAGCTCTCTTCAGACAACAGGAGGATGTGTAAGTTGCCCTGGGTATCTCCTTTGCCTTCATTTGTGAAGTATTACTTTTAAAGCAGTAACTTGGCAAGAACTGGCAATAGTTAGTTCTAGATGTGGGGGTAGTAGTAATTCAAGGGGTAGAGGCTTCCCCCCTAGGTCATTGATCACGAGACGATTTGGCTAGTGTTTCTTTGTGGGGGCATTGCGTGCTTGTACGCTGAACGTCTAATTTGTTGTCTAATTTGATTAGGCAGCCATCCTGGTATTCAGGTGAAGCACAAAAGATCTCTTAATGTGCAACTCTGAATGAACTGACAGTGTGCCTGTTTCATGACATACTGATTTCGTTGGATGGACAAGGCGAAATAACTTAAGGTCGCATGGAGCCCATTAGTCATTGAACTGATGGGCAGGTTTGCAGTTTATTGTATTCATATCACATACTGCGACATCAGAATTTGCATTGCATGTGGGTTTGGCAGCCTAGAAGCAACAGCCAAGCTACAGGTACAAGAAGCGGTCACTTTAACTTTAAAACGGAAAACGGACTTCTATATGAGTGTTCTGTTCGCACGATTTTTTGAGAAGTCATTGTTTTAGACTTATAATGTAGCGTTTTTGACAACCCAAGCCTTAAGATTAAGATTATGCCATTTGAAAGCTTTTTTTTTGTCCGAAATCGCGCATTCTCTCTTCAGAACAGCACTGAAACAGAACTGAAAGCCTTTAATTCTCGATGGAAATTCAACAGTTGGTAATAATTCATGAAAAGAGAAATCGAAAATGCAAGCAAACAATTATTGATAACGAAAAGTACGGACTAATATGAATGAAACGCATTTGACCCTACTTTGCACGTTCTGGAAAAAAAAATTCTTTCGTTTTGCAGTGTTACTGAATTATTTCTGATGTATTATTGATTTCTGGTATGACGTACTATATTGTGAGTAATTTTAAAATCCATGAAATTACCATCACAACAAGGTAAGGTATCGCACTGAATACATTTGATTTACGTCATTCTTGATAAATGGGGAAAATCCAGATTAGTTAGGTTTTGGTGTTTACCAAGCCTTGCCTGAAGACACCACGAAATTACTTTTCAGATTTTTTCTAGGCCTCGTTAAAGCAAGCAGCATATTTACAGTATATTTTGTATATTCTCTTCTATTCACACAAGATAAAATAAGATTCGTTTTAAGACTGTTTGCATGCAATTGGATCAAGGTATTTCCGCGCAAAACATCACCTGTTCTGCTTCCATTAGAAGTATTTGCTGTCTAACCCGCCATGACAAATTAGCTATTAAAATAAGAGAACACTTTTTAGATGCAATTTTTTTTATCACACCGGGGATGTGTTTTTCGGCTGGTCGCCTAAAAATTGTATGTTAGTGCACTTTATCAATTTCGGTATTAAAAACTGACACAGCAACGGAATGTCTCTCCGTAGGCTCATTTATATGTGTCCAAACGTTTCTTAAAACCATTGATTCCAAATACCGTATGTGTTTGATTTCATATTCTGAGAAAATAAAGTATTTCCTCAGCTGTTTGTCACTTGAATTGGCTTAAGATGCATTTTACAGAATATTCCGAAAACATAGAATAATAATTACATAGAAGTGCGTTATTTCGGGTGATGGTGAGTCTCGAGGCAGCTTGAGTGTCGGTTACCACACCACCCCTTAACACATGCGCACAAAATGTCACCCCCTCCTCTGCTCACCAGGCAGGCCCACATACACGCTGCACTCCTTCGACACTTCTCTTTTTCCACAATTTGTTCTATTAACAATTGTTTTAAGAAATGTTCATTAAGATAATCACGGAAAGACAATGACTATGGATAAAACATCGAAGCATTACCTGCTCATTTGACCTGGTCTTTACGTGGATGACAAGTTTTTAAAAATAGTTTAACCAGTTAACAGCCTTTAAAATCATTATTCTGATATGAACACGGTTACATTAGCCTGTTTGAAACATAACATCATACTCATTTACAAAACATGATCCATCCCCAGTGTATGTATGGAGCCACATAAGTTCTGTCTATAAGCCATGCAATCAACGCAGAGGCCTTATCAAGCACAGCACAAAGGCATTGGTTAAGACAAGGAATGTGTAGGCCTCGCTGAATATCAACTACAAATTTATAATACTGTCACTTAACTTATGTCACTTGAACTTGTAAATTAATTTTGATGTTTATCTAAACTCAAAAAGAAAGCATGCATGACGTGTCGTCTTAATGGTGAACCGAGAGGTGCCTGCGCTTCTGCAATGCACAGTGCAATGCACGCTAGAGGCAAATTAAATTAACATTAAACACACACACACACACACACACACACACACACACACACACACACACACACAAGAAATCATTTATACATCTGATTTTGATTTTTTTTTTTTGCTTCACCCAGCCAAGAGTGAAAGGACAGACAGGCAGTTACACAGACCGATAAACAGACACTTGGATACACAGATCTAATCGAATACAATCAATCGTATTTTGAACCTTAGCTGGCCAGTTTCACATTTCACTTCAGAACTGAATTTTGGTGCTGAACGTATAATTAGTTGAATTTGTGTAGGAGACAGCACTTCTTGAGACTGAGACGACAGAAACTGCGCGACAAAGCAAAATGAATGATTTGCGCTCAACGAAACATATTGGAATTACCACTCATTCTCTACGTAACTAAACATTTCCTTAAATGCAGACCTAACGCCTTCTTAAAATATTGAATTCTGCTTCTTCGGTAGACGGTTTGATTGGTAATGAGGTGTATTGGCGTGCCTGTGCCAGAGACGATCTGCCGGGCCGTATATTGAAATAGATGTGGTAATCTATTTAACCCGAGTGACACGAAACTACACAATCCAAGCACAGTAAAGTAAAATTGTATTTAACTGCTTCAGACTGATAAGCTGCAGCGTGTCCAGGAAACTACTCTCCGTTTTAATTGAAACTATAAATAAAATGAATCAAACTGAATGAGAAACTGTAATTGGAAATATGGAAGGAGAAAAAGGCTATCAATATTGCTTTAATTGGAAATTTCTGCAGATGTTACAGGCCTAATAAATGAATGTTTTATTTTGTTTTCCGGCCTGCGTAGTGTCACAGACACGTAAGAATGTGTTGCAACTGGCATTTTGACTTAATGTGATCAGAACGTGATCGTGCGTCGATGCAGGTACTGACTGCCGTACGAGCATTTTTATTCATTCATTCATTGTTGCTGGGTGAATATTTAATTAGTAAGCAAAAATCAAACGTCGAAGAGGAAAACAGGTTGAAATTCATGTATTCATCATACACCGAAACATTTTCGGTGGACAACATGCAACTTAGTAATTCTTAACGAATGGCTAATTATTGGTTAAGATCACACATTTTGATGACATTTGGCGTTCCGTTGCTGAAAACAGCTGAATTTATTTCCCAAAATCCACCGATAAGAAGCCATTTCTCCTTTTTTTTAAACGATTCACCCATTGTTTTTGACTTTCCAGTCCCAAATCACTCAAATATGATCGATAGGACCGTGATGCACCACAAAGAGTCATACTAATTACATTTCGATGAATAAATTTTGTGTCACAGTATCAAGCCGCAATGCATAGGCCTACATATGTACAAGTATATCCTAGACAAAACAAATTTAATATGAAAAATTTCTTAACAGAAAGGCAGTGTCCATAGCATAATAAAAACTTTGGAAAAAAAAAATTGCGTACCCACTCATCTGAGCTTTCTTTGTCACCATCCTTGAAATGAATTATTGAACTATCTGGATATTTTTAGTGTGGTATGACAAAGAAAACGATGAGGGTAACAATCGATTATTCATTATAAAATACATATAAATGAATGCATGCAGGAACGTCTTTGAGTAGTTTTATCTTTTCCCAGCAGAACACTCGGAAGCCTTTTTGTGCCATTGATAGCTTTCTTAATTGCACCACGTTTGCATGCTAAGTCGACAGTGCGGGTGTGAAGTTCATTCTTGTCTGTCTAGACTATGATTACGACCATGTTTGTCTGCGTTTTTTAACTTGACCTTGGACTTCCTTGCAGCTGTCACTTGTAAGAACCGTCAATATTTGTCAACTATCTGCGCCACCAGTCGAGAAATGACCGTTTCCTCAGTCTTAGAGTTCAAAGAACCCAGTATGGGACGGTAATATTTTCTATAGCTTTATTTCAGTTACCATCACTACCCCCAGATTAAAAAAAAAAAAACAGACGCTTTGTAACAAAAAGCCTACACCTGTAGAAGTAATTGCTTCCGGGGTCGAGATATTATGTGCGTATTTCTTGTTGTTTGATGAGGAGTGCTGGCTGTTGGAATCTGGTGTTGTACAGGAATATACTCCTGATAGATAAGTGAAATAACAGCAGCCTATTCGCTTAAATATGTGATTGTATATGATTTCTAATGGTGTCTAGTTATATGATGGAGTTGTCGATCAGAGGCTTTCAAATCCATTCTTTTGACCAGACAAATGTTAAAGATTTAAAGCAGACATTGCAGTTAAGTGAATATCTGAGCGTCGAACGGTGCTCTTTGGGGAGGAAAAAGTATTTTCCATTATAAATAAGGGATGATTTGGATTCCATCTGGGTCTTTATCAGTTATTACATACATAAATACGGACATTTATTACCTCCACAGATAAGTCATACATTGGCGTATACCAAACAGTACAATCGTTTTCGATAATGAAGCACATAGTTATGGTTAGGTTATAGTCGCACACTAAACATGTGTCTTTAAATCGGAAAAATAAATAATTTATATTTCCTTGTTAGTGGCTCTCGTCTAGAGCGACTTACAAAGGAAGGTATGTATGTAAAAATGATTGGTTACATGAAAACAGTGCTTTCACTGAAAAAAAAAATGTCTACACGTTATACAGTGCTAAATGACCGCTACCAAGTTCAAAATACAAGCTAAGCAAAATGTTACAAAACTCAAAACGCCAATAACACGATAGTAGTGTCCTTATATAAATCAACTCTATAATACCCCTGAAGTGTTGCACAAATAACAACAGCAATCAAGTGATGAATCATTTTCATGAAGCACTTTGCTTGTTGAATTGTTGATTGTTGTTGAATTTTAAAAATCAGGTTGCGACATCAGTTTACATTTTGTCTGTTTTCAATGGAAATAATTTCATTTTCCGACGGTGGAAATAACAGCTGTATCAATCGTAACAGTTGTCATTACAAAAATGCATTTTACCGTTTTCTTTTTATTACAGACACCAACTGCTACTTGTTTTAGCCTGAACCTGTGCGGTTTAGACGAGTAGCCTAATTAAAGGTGTTGCCCTCTCCTAAGACTCGTGTTGTGTTACTATAAAGGAAAAATACATTTTAGTATATTTTATCTGAAAAGCAATGAATATGGTTAATTTTCATGGATTTTTATGTTGGTTTGTCCAATGTTAGTTAATCTATTGCACCACATAGACATAAACTGTAAGATCTTTTTGCACAATTACACTTCCAAATGCCAAATGTTTATTGCCAAAGCTTCAGGAAAATGTATAATTATTCCCTTACCGGTAATTGCAATTTTCCAGTAAAACATATAGTTCTACACGCATCAACCTATAAAATAAAAACAATCAGCTCTATTTTGGCAAAAAGGAAAAGATGTTTACTTTAAGATAAGTTTTCCCATAGTCGGCCAAAATGTGTCTATCGCTTGTCTTCTTCCTTTGGATCGTCGTCTGTATCTTACTTCACCTTTAAGGATTCCTGACTTTAAAACGACTCCAGCCAATGAGAAGATCAGTTGCTCTTCAAAAAACAATTAAGTAACCAGCCGGATAGGCTGTTTAAAGGGATGAGTCCCCTCCTCCTTCTTTTCGACCTCGTTATCATGTCACGTGTCCCAGAGCCCGGGTCTTAATAACGAACCGGACACTTGGGGTCCTGGGTGCGCATGCGCTCGTGTAAAAAAATGTGCTTGGAAATGAGGTGTCTGTCTTGGAGTAGTCGACTTTTAAAAAGCATCGGCAGCTCGTGATATGACGACTTCGCTGGTCCTGCATCCACGCTGGGCGGACACCTTGATGTACGTGTATGAAAAAAGCCCGAATGAAAACAATTCGAATAAAAGCCAAGCCATGGAGGGACTAAGCGGGAATTGCCCCGCTACCCACTGCAGGGATCTGATCTCGCACCCAGCGCTGGGGCGGCATTCCGGCAGCATAGCGACACATCAGGGCTCAGTGTACTCGGATATATCCTCGCCTGACGCCGGTCGGCAGTGCCCCGCTCCCCAAACTTCATCTAGCGCCACTCTGGGCTACGGCTACCCGTTTGGAAGCCCCTATTATGGGTGCAGGTTGTCTCACTCGCACAACGTGAACTTGCAGCAGAAACCTTGTTCTTACCATCCTTCCGAGAAATACACGGAGCCCGGCAACGCGCTGCCCACTGAAGAACTGTCCAGCAGGGCCAAAGAGTTCGCCTTTTATCCTGGTTTCGCCAGCTCATACCAAACTGTCCCGGGTTACCTAGACGTGTCGGTTGTGCCTGGTATCAGTGCACACCCGGAACCACGACATGAGGCATTGATTCCCATGGAGGGTTACCAGCACTGGGCTCTTTCGAATGGCTGGGACGGACAGGTGTACTGTTCTAAAGAGCAAACACAGTCCGCTCACCTCTGGAAGTCACCGTTCCCAGGTAGGAGAATTAGCATGTTGCTGACAAATGTGCCATTGATTGTTATCAGTATGGCAACGAATAGCTGGTTTTTATTTGAAACACAATAGGACATATAAACCGTCGAAATGTTGTACACATGATGTACGCTTTCACTTTAAACTTTGCGATTCTGTGTTGAGGTTACGTTTATTTACCTTTGATCTGGATTTGTAGTGTTAAATAAAGCTCAATACCATTGCCATTTCTGAGATTTGAAATTTTATTTAGAGTGCTTTCTTAACCTATTTAATATGTATGATGTGTAAATTCATTTGTAATTATTGTAATTTGTGTGTTGGGGGAAAAAACACAATCAGAAAATTATCGACAGGAAAACACAACCAATGCGCTTATATAGCAAATAATAGGTTAATGAAGATGTTAATAGGAACACCAGTGGAGAAAACCTATTTGGCTTTAGCAATGCAAAGGCACCGAAAACACGGAAGTTAACAAGTTTTTTCCGTTACCGATCGGGGATGGATTAATAGCAGTGTCTTTCAAAATAACTTCTGAACGAATTCCTGGCGCCGCTCCAACGATAAATAAGCGCTACTGTCGGATCCAATACAGATACATGGAGGCTAAGCAAAACCTCAGCCACGAGACCGCAGAACGAACTGTCGTATCCCTCTCCCAATAACAATGTGTCTCAAGAAATCAGAAAATATTGCGATTAAATCTCCTTAGTGCTTAATTGGTTTGGGGAAAAGTTTTGGAATTAAGTCAGTTTTGGACACAGTACGTGCGCGATTGTTTAAAGTTAGTAGTTATGCGGATTGGAACGGGACACACTAGCATTCCGTTGCCTTCACTGATACAATATCTTGTAGTGCTTGCACACACTCAGAGCCAATAAATCTGTGATGCCTGTCTTTGTCATCAGCAACCAAGATCTCTGCCCAGAAGCATTACATATACGTTTTACCTATCTACCTCATCTTTCATTTGCGTTCTGTGACACATTTTTATGCATATTAACACACTGCTCACTGGCGGTATTTTTATGCACATCTCGTAAGGCACTTTCAAAATCGGAGTTTTAATATAAGGAAAGTGATACGCTTAGAATTTCAAACGAGTATGTCTGTTAAGTAAAGTTTATTGGCCATCCGTATTTACCGCGGACTTTATTAAATTTATTAAATTCTAACTTTCAATTAACACATTGCCATGGTGAGTGGATATCCACCGCCATTTCAGCTATGTTTCTGCCTTTCGACTGTTAGAATACATGCACACTCCATTTCAATGACAGGTCGCGTCGGAGGCAGTTTAAGACTATAGTAACTGTAAGTCAAGCGCTGCGATTGCATTGCGTCGCTACAGTAGTTCAGCAGACAGGCCTACTATGCCTATTAAATGAATATGGAATTTACAACGAATTATTTAACGTGTCATGCTATTTTGGAATAGCTCCTTTGCAAGTGTGTGTCATACAATTGCTATCCTCCTAGCATATACTGCCGTGCGTCACGCCATGGTGCGCTCTGCGCGCGAATACTCGACCTTGGCGACCGTCACCTTATATGTGTTTACGCCTTGAAAATCATATCTGACAAAAGAGAGTTTAAAGAAAAACATGAAAGCACGTATAATGTAAAAATGTACATGATGGACCACCTTCGTGTTTATCAGTTATCTTACTTTTCTTTAGTTCACTTTCAGGCTCGGTTCTCGTAAGAGGCTGTCCCGTTAATAACCCTCCGAAACAAGGTGGTTAACGCGCCACTGGCCTTCTAATTCACTCAAAGCATTGGTATAAGTATACTTCTGGTATACATGGTCTCACAGTAACGATAGCAGTTGGAATGGCATGCCGTGTACTGGCATTGCTACATATGGTTGACATGGGTATGCTTCACAGGTTACCTTCTAATCCATTTTTGTACTGTAGCCTGTTGCACCGATTGAATGTCCCGCAATGCATTCAGCAGCAGAAACACTAATCCCATGGACGGATTTACTGCACTGTTATTACTAATTGCATATCTCGTTGCATTTTGAAAGAGCTGAAAATTGTGGTTGGCTATGTCAAACGCACGAGAGACTGGGAAGATTTTAGACAATATTGCTTCTGAGACAAATGATGGAATATCAATATCTTTACAGCTATTATAGTTGTATTTATTAGTGACTGTATGGTAATTTGTAGACACAGTTCAAGTTAAGGAGGCCGATTTGGTTCGACTCCTAAAGACCATTCCTTCTAACTCCTTGTGTTTCCGGCGCTCTGCACAGTTTAAATATATCATAATTTTTCAAATTCATCACCTTTATGTGCGTGGGTTCCTTGTAATGACAAAATCATAATAGCCGTTGCTTAGGTAGTTGCTTAGTAGTCCACCATGATACAGATGGCGCCAAGGTCTCCAATATTCGAAATTCAGATTGCATGGACTAATGTCGGCGTACTAATTCGATGACTGCGGCCGACCGTTTAAAATAATTCCTTAGAAAAAATAGAATCGTGTCAAGGACTGTCCCAGCTCCAAGAGGCGGTAACTGTCTGTTTAGATAACAGCTGTCACCCGGCGGAGATGGACGCAGGATTCGCTTGAAATCATCGTGCAAATGCTGACAGTTAAGTTGAAAAAACGACAGCACAAGAACACGTAGAATTTCATTACTTCTACGAACACATCATCGTCAGATTCTTGTTGATGGTGCCCTCACAGTTCATGCATAGAAAATGCTCAATAATAAATACATTTGATTGATTGATTGATTAAGTAGTTCTTGCTTCGCGGTTTTGTGTTTTGACGTTCTCTGGCCTATGTACCGGTATTCATTATTATTATTATTGTTATTATTATTATTATTATTATTAGTAGTAGTAGTAGTAGTAGTAGTAGTAGTAGTATTCACCTTACTATTTCAACGCCTATTTCAACTGCCGTCTGAGTTGTAGCGGTCACTGTCTCATTTCTCCTTCCGTTGCAGATGTGGTTCCATTGCAACCTGAAGTCAGCGGTTATCGTCGAGGTCGCAAGAAACGGGTTCCGTACACAAAGGTCCAACTTAAGGAGCTGGAGAAAGAGTACGCCGCCAGCAAGTTCATCACCAAAGACAAGAGACGACGTATCTCCGCCACGACTAACCTCTCAGAACGTCAGGTCACAATCTGGTTTCAGAACCGTCGCGTGAAAGAGAAGAAGTTTGTCTGTAAATCCAAGAGCACTACACACATACATACTACTTGATACCTCTTCGGTCAGACATCCATCACTCATCTGATCCCTCAGATCAAGACCTCAATATCACATTTCTCATTAGAAATGACATCTGATGAGCACCGGCACCAAACTGCACCTGTCTATCTTGGTTTTGTGGTATTGTTAAAGGAAAATAAGTCCCAACCCACATCCATCACCTCTCTTGGCTTTACAGAAATTGTCTGAACTCCATAGTGTTAAAATCAACATATGCATATATACAAAAAAATTTTATACTCTCGAATATTCGTGTATAAATTGGCCTTTTTCAACAGACACGCGGATTATATTTTCTTCGTCTCCGTTAGTTTACAAACTGAATGGAAATTTCCCAGATCATTTATTCTTGCGATGACGAAAATCCCCTTTCCGAAGACAAACAAAATTCAGAATACAGCTCGTTTGAACCAAGGGGAGATGGAAGGACTATAATCAAGATACAGTATTAAAAAGAGGACGGCCTTCACAGGACCAGAAATGGACTGGTGGTTAACTGCAAAACCTCTTTCTTTCAGATAAGCGTGTAAAAATGACACTGTGTGGTCTTTGGTTAGTTTTCTTGTCCCAAACAGTTGTCAGCCTTGACTAAACTCATTGGAATAGAGGACTAGAAGACTCAGCTCACCTTTCTTTGATATATGGCTTCCTCCTTTTGGTGCTTAGGATATAAGCAAGGCTGCTAACGTGAAAATGTACAGTACGATGCATTTATTATTTAATTAATAATCTCTCGTATGACAGGGGTTGTAAATTGGAATGTTTTATGAGGTTCATATTTTGTTCTTTTGTCAGTGAAGGATGTGTCTCTGCCATGCAACTGGAATGATTGTAATCAGTTTTAAGAAAATGTACTATTACACATTAATGCACAATTTTCTTTCTCGTCATTTTGTTTGTAAAGTAATGTTGGTCTTAATGCATTCGAGCTGTGCACTCGCCTTGCAAGCAGTTGGCCCCTTTTCTTTGTGCAGTTTGTGAACTGTGATGTGGTTGATTCAAATGTACTCAACGAAAACGTGTTTCATAAATAAATGAAAAACATGGCCTTGCTACTTAGGGGCCACCTTTATATGTATAAAATGATTGTGAGTGTCTTTCTATCATAACACACCACAATATGGCATTTTTTCCATCTCTCTCGCTCTCTCTCTCTCTCTCTCTCTCACTTACACACACACACACACACACGAAGTAAAATCACATGTATTTTCCATTTTGGCTTTGAATAGCTATTATTTACCACAGATGCAACTCAAGCTGTGTTTTCAAAGAGTGCTGTTCCGTATCATTTATGAAATATATTTATTGTGAATGTATTTTGCTAAAACATTAGGAGAGTATACCATTTGACTTGTCTGTATTTTGAACTTCTTGTAAAATACACATATTAAGCAGGTGTAACACATCATTAGGACACGACGCACAAGAACCAGTGAAGCAACCTGTTTTGAGCAAAATTCGATTTTTGCTTAAAGAGTCTTGTTACGATTCATGTCCAGTTCAATCTAACCGTAGTGTGTTTTATCCTAAACTTTTACACATACGGCAAGTTCAGATTTAATCGTTTCCTGGCGACATTGTGACATCAAACTGAAGGAAAATTATTGTGCAAGAAATAAAACTTGGCTGCGTTGCGCACATTGAAGGTCATAGCATGGTCCCCTGTCTGGCTCTGCGTATTGCCATTAGGGGGAGAGTCGATCAAAGCGCAGATTGATTTGGTCTTAATGTTGTAGATCTGTTCTGACAGAGACACATGCTATTCATTGTTGGTACATGCTTTAAGCGAATGGAAGCCTTTTGCCCAACCTGAACCCTACCCAATCCCAGACGTCACTTTAAGATTATATCATACACCTCTTTTCAAAGCCAATATTCAATTGGATTTATCTAATTTTGTAGAAATGCACCCACGACAGGACTATTTTACTGCTTATATTTTTCATGACTCGGCCCAAGACAAACAGAAAATATTGTGTGACAGAAGCATTGCCTTAAATGATTGAAACACAATTCCAGACCGCTGTCTATGTGATATAATCGGCCCCTTTACCTCCATGTAACATTGAAATGTACTTCGCAAGTGTTCCTTAAGAATAACAGGTGTAAGGGTTGGATAGTTGGATGCTTAAAACTTGCATAGTTTTGACTTTAACCGTATGGGGATTTTCTCACCTATGCAACCGACCTGATGAATCACGGAAACAAGCAAGTTCCGTATCTATTTGTTACATTATTTTTCTGATCAATTTTTGAAATAAGGCATGTTCTTACCAAATGCAATTTGATACACGCATTTCGTGGTGCAAGTTATACACATTCATCATGGTCCATTGTATTGTTTCACAAGGCCCAATTTGCATAAAGCTGTATTTCTTATTGTTCAACAGAGCAATGTCAATGGAGTAACTGGTGCCGCAAATTTGAAGATTACCAGCGTTCGAGCTCAACCAGCGGTAGAGTTTATTTATTTATTTATTTAAACTTTGACCTTAGGTACACTTGGATGTGTGAGATAGAGAGGGAGCGAGAGCGATCTGAATTGGGGAAAAAGCCGTCAAGTTGAATAATACTAAATTAAACCTTGTACAGATTCCCTCATATTGACATCCATATTGATTGACATGTCTGTCCATTGTCCATTGACTATTTCCGAAACGATCCAATATATGTTAGTCGCTTCAGGTAATTCTTTGGTTTTCAAATGTGGTGAAATGCACTTTTTATGTAATCCCCACCAGAGTTTTGGTGGACATGACTTATGTATAAATTCTCTTGTTGTTAAAAAGTCACCTATTAACATTGAGCTACTTCTGACAATATATTTCTGTTATGCATCACTGTACGCATATAATTAGATGCCCCTGTTTCAGAAAAAATGACCAAAATGATATTTATGTATATGCACATGTATATATTTCGATACATTTGTATTCGAAAGAAGAGCTCATTTACTCGAAATGACAAAGTGTATGTGGGGCGCGCGGCATGTGTTGAATGCATCCTCCACTCAGCGGTATCTCTCTGGTTAGTTAGGTGTGGTGAGTCCAGCTGGATTTTGCATGACAAACATTCCACGTGCTTGTCTTCCCTCTCTGTCGAATGTAGGTGTGAACCTGATGGTCTTTATTAGATATGGACAATGGCACCTTTGACGTAGTTTCAGTGGGGATATTTGCGAATTATGGTCTATTAGGATCTTGGTAGAAATGTGGATTACAAATAAAACAGCTATATACCCTCCACATTTTAGTCAACTTTGTGTCAAAGTTGCGAAAACTTGCCTTTTCAGTATCCAGCATGGGGGATAGAGACAAGTTATGTCTGTGCGGTATATGACATTTTTTTCAGGACACCAACAAAGGTGAAATAGGTAGAATTAAGACAATGGTAATTCCAATCCTTTCATTGCCATTTAGAAATTTAATTGGTGAAAATAAAAACAAATCGGTCGTTTATGAGAACATAAAAGCAACATACACGCGCTTGCCGATCCATTGTATACATATGGATGTGTGTGTATGTGTGTGTGTGTGTGTGTGTGTGTGTGTATTTCGATTTCTGTTCTCATTTATGCCTTTTAGCATAACAACGAAGTTTTAAAACATGGCAATAATGTTCTGTTCTTACATCATCATGTGTAACAACATGAGCTGGTGTAAGTGTAATTCATTATTAACATTTTAATATGTTATGTTTACACTTACAAGTACTTGGGTGATTATTGAAAAGCCTACAATCATAACAAGACAGGAGCAAGTCCCCGCTTGCTAGGACTAATATAATGATTACTCGAAGGCATATATGCATTTCATGCGCAAAACGCTCAGAGAGAGACTATAGAATCACAGTAAAAATAGTTCTCATCATTTGATATCAATAATGTGAAACAAAGTTGTACGACCAGTAGGTCTGTGTGCTCACAGAGTGCAAGAGCGTGCGTGTTGTGTTTGTGTGGTATTACGGCTTCATCTGTATTTGTGTCCTTCTGCAGCGAATGAAAGTAGTGCAAAATATGAATATTCCAAAGTGCAACTAATTTACTGGCTACTTTTCAGGAGTATTTCAACGCATTTATGTGTCGTTATCGGTTGCATGAGGTGAATTATACTCGTGTAGGCCTACAAATTCAACCTGAAAATAAGTCAAAACATTCATTTTGTGTATGTGTTGTTACTGTTTAAATAAGCATTCAAGTGCAATGGCGAATTAGATTACAGAATTTAAAAGGTTTAAATCCCCCAAATGTCCACGAAGATTATGGCTGGCATCTGCAGTTCACTCCCACTTCGAAAATCTTTGCAAGCTGTTTTTGTGATAACAAGGTGTCTGCACGACTGTCTACACTACGTGACACGTCTATGGTTTCCTGACGTCACTTCTTGGTTACCCTTGACCGTGACTATGCAGTCACTTTGACCTTGACATCACAGCAGATCGTGCATAGTAAACAGGGAAAGGGTGGGATTTTTTTCTGGTGGGGAGTACCAATGTGCCGCTGTTTGTTTGTTTGCAGGCTATTTTCAAGTCCAGACAGCGTCGGTTAGCTAATGACATGCCATAAAAGGAGTAAATGCAAGGACATTGTCTGCCCCTTAAGATTTGAAACTATCCTGTGGTTGAAACAATAATATTAGTAAGCAGTCTTGCTTTCTTTCTTTTGATTCTTCTAACTCTCTCTTGTGTTTTGCATGCAGTGGAGTATCATATATTACCAGTTTCGGCCATATAATATCATTCACTCACTATATGAGTCTGTGGTTTTTTTGACCGTAAATAAAAGCTTGGACATTGTCTCACTTTAATGATAAGGTGAGCTCATTGACATGAGTAGTGCATTCTACCGCAAAAGGAAAAAGACGGTCGCTCATAAATTCATTTTGAAGGTATGTAGGTTGCTTTATTTTTACCACGTGAGTGCTGAACAACACGGAGGACTTTATCCGCACATTAAAAGTTACGAGAACCCCAGTACATGCTATTTCTATGTTTTGTCTAATAGCTACACGTATCTTTTATCTCACAAAAGACAATGTGGTGACGATTATACTCGCTATCAAACCAAACCTAATATAAGAAACTGGCACTGACTTTCTTCGTTGGTCTGGCAGCAGGCAATACATTGTGTACATTACAATAGCACACATTTGCATGCTTAATATATGAGTTATAGTTTAAGTTGTATTGATCGACAATGTCGCTTTCATCTTATTTGCGAAATCTATCAACTGTAAAAAAAAAATAAAAAAATCGACGTTTCACTTTGTTCAAGGACAAATGAGCATGTGAGCACTTTTAAAAATGCCACATAAATACCTTTTCTGTCATATTGCCACACCACAACCGGCAAAGAATCAATTTTAATATTTCATCTATTAAAAATAATTTTATTCGAGATATCGCAGATATATATTTTTTCAAATTCTTATAGTTACTCATCTACCTCTAATCACATGACCCCATCACATAAGTATTACATTTCAGTGCTGAATACGATCATTTGTTCTTTTTTCGGTAAAAGATACACACATGCGATCTCTGATCCGTTTATAAATCGAAAACAAAAATGTTACACGTCAGCACATTATGTACTGCTGAATATTTTGTAAGTAGATGCTATTTCATTTCGAAGTAATAATAATGGTCACCGATTTGATCAGTGTAGTACTTTAAATAATTTACGTAATCGTGTTTTATTTGTATGTACTATGTGGGGTAAAGGTATTCTTGTACCAACGACAACGTACATTTATCTCAATTTATAATATTCTTCTCTTTTTTTGTAATTTTTCGTATTTTGAGATTTTAGTTCTGTACATGTAGACATACAGACACGGACATTAGAATGATGTTTAATACCAACACTTTGAAAACATCTTAATGGACATTATGTTCTGGATATTGAGAATCTATTTCTCTGTCTCTCTCTCTCTCTCTCCCTGTCTCTCTCTGTTTCTCGCTCTCTCTCCCCCTTTCTCTATAACTTCCGTAATTAAAATGAAATTATTTAAATTAAATTATTAAAAATTAATTATTTAATTAAAACGTTTGAACATGTAATGTTTCAACTCAATTTATGTCACTGTAAAACACTTCTTACACACATATGTGGTGTGTGTGTGTGTGTGTGTGTGTGCGTGTAAATTACTTAGATTAACATTAATAATAATAATAATAATAACAATAATGATAATAATATTACTAATAATAATACGTTCCTGCATTCGGCTGTGTCAAATTATGCTTTCTGACATTACGGAAGTTATTGTTTTTAATGGTTTTATTATTCAAACAAATGAAGTAGGCCCTACCGTAGACACATGTCATCGCTGAATCAGCGAAGTATAGCCTTTTTATCTGAAAGTATATTTATTTAATCTAAACTGCATTGTAAAAATTATCCGTCATTCGTCTGCAAAACGACCAGCATGTCCATTTAGAACAAAAGTACAAATGAAGCCTCGAACAAACAGTCCCCTCTTTCGACATTGGATTATTGGCACAACGTTTCGTCTTATGTATGTTGTTCAGATGCTTGTGGAGGTCCTGTGGGATCCATGAACTCTGAATTTTTTAAGTGAATCGACAACAAAGTGGATATTGTGTTTGTTTCGGGCTTCATTGAGGAATATGCACACCGTGGGCGCCGGTGAAGCTCTCCGAGGCCTGCGTCGTTACTGCTCGCTTGAGCAGGCCCCGCTTTGATAGGCTACGGGCAGAGCAGAGCAGCGGGCGTATGATAACCTCTGGTGGCTGCAAGAAGGAAATATCAGGAAGTAGTTCTGGAAAGAATGGCTCTTTCTGCAGGCTATATGGAACCACGGAAATGAGTGACGATTGACGAAAATAGAGTACTGTGATGTCCCATTTGAACTGAAATATTGAAGGTATCTCTGGTATGTTTGTGCATTATCTTCATCTCTGTATATGGGAAATGTGCGGCTGAATTATATCTGAGTTACAACAAATTCATACAAACATGATTCCGATTCTTGCAATGTGTATTTTTCGGCTATTCATGAAAAAACTTTGAATGTAACTTTGGATGTAATATCCAGACGTACGTCAGCGTATTAACTGAAAATATTACTGTTTCCCTGTGTGTACATCGCTAAATCCACGCATCTGTAAAACGGCATCATGGAGGAGAATTATTCTGTACAAAGGAAAATAGAGTAGTTAAATTGTTAGATCAGTCTTCGTTTCGTTTAGACAGATCTTTATGAGTTTTGTCCTGTATGGTGATTTACAACATCGAAGTGCATCACAGCCTATGCTTCGCCTTGTTGCTTCGTCGTCCTTAAACACACATTGTCGCCACACTGTGCGCTTGCACGTGGCTGTGTTTTAGCCAGTGTGGTTTAGCATTCTTTGAATCTTTTGAAAGTGCGATTTATTTTCAGTTAGAACACCTCTATTTAGTTGTTCAATTCAGTTATTAAATCAGTTCGTTAGGCTTAAATTATAATAACTGTTTTTAAAATGTTAGTTGCGTTTTCGGCGATTGCAGAGAATTGGAACACTGTAGGGGAGCCATGGGAGAGTTTTAACATTAAGATCAAGTTCTGAAAATATGGAAAGGCTGTATGCATACATTTGAGGACTTTAAAGGATGGGATATTTCTTTATTAGGCTGTATTTATTATGTATTTCAGAATTATTATTTCAGTGCAAATGATAAATCGATTGAAAGCCTCGAACATAAAATAATCATCCATGACAACTCAAGCATAGTATTAATATTTCCAATAAGGCCGTTGTCGTGTTAGTTCTTTAATTGTTGTCAGATTATTTATATCAGAAAAAATCTACACAGGCACATTGGATATGTTATGATACATGGTTATATATATATATAAGAATCCAAGTATCGATATTGTATTTGCTTTAGCAGGAAACCATTCAGCAATGTGTTTATTTGGGGAATGCCACTGTGTTTGAAAGTCGAATTAGCTGTTTTAGATTTGATCAAACAACATATTTATACCCATCTGAATGATGGGTTTGCTTTGTTTAATCTACATAGATAATAAACAGGAGTTTTAACGAAATGTTTTAAGTAATAGAAATAGTGGGATTTTTTATTTTTGTTTTGTCGATTTTTTCTCTGTGACTATGTTTCGCGTCAGGTCAGTTATATGTGTTTCTTTTGATGTGAAGTTCAGGTATTCTCTCATCCTTGACTAAATCTACGTTCATTTAGGTAAGCGACTTCCCTCCGCCTTTGCACTGGCGTATACATTCCTGATTTTGTAGTTTATATCTCCCAAAGAATTGTCCTAAGTTTAACAAAAGTGCAATAAAATATGCATTATGATTGATTGGCGAACACACACACACTCACATGTATTATGTATGCGTGTGTGCGTGTATTGTGTATATAATTTTACAGTGTATATAATAGTATATAGCAAATAGCACTACATAGTATATATAGTAGTATATTTAATATGTAGTTTTTATACATACATATACCTATGTACATGTATGTGCATATATGTATATAACTATATGAAGGTAAAGTTCAAGCTACACTCATCTACACTCACTACAATATTCTGTGGCTTGCCTTGTCCACTGTTTATTTTAGATTTTAAAGCGCTCAAATACACCATCATTGTTTTATACAATTCAAGACGAATAAGCAAAATACGCGACTACGGCAAAAAGTACCAATAAATGTTTTACGTTTAAAGAGCTAGTGTGACTGACGAATTAGGCAACTCATAATTATAAATTCTTTTGGATTTACAATGGGCATTACAAAGCCAGTACTTACACACAAATTAGATATTAAGTGAACCGAATTTTCTATAGGCCCATGGGTGAAATCCGCAGTTTGGTACAAATGGCACAGAATGGAAGCCCGTTTAGCACTGGATGCAATGTTTGGGTTTCACTGGTGTGCAATATCCCTTGAGAGGATCTTTCGAGTCTTATTGCAGGGCTATAATTGTGACAACGTGTTGTAACGAAACCAAAAAGGGAAAAGTCTCTTTTGTTTATGCTAGCGCGCTGTCAGTGCGCAACAGGGGATTCCAAGACTGTCATTTCAATAAGGTGCAGACATCAATGCACTAGACAGTGACCTTGAACTGCCAAGCGCCAATTGGTAGCGTCTTTTCCCTCAAAAGGAAAAAAAGAAAAAGAGAATGAAAGGGAGAGAGAAAGAGAGAGAAAGAAAAAACTTTCGGCACCTTTTACAACTGTTTCTTGAAACGATTTGAGGAGCTGTGGTCTTTTGTAAATACCACCGTGTTTCTAAACACTAGGGTTTACCTGTGAATAAAAGACGATAAGAGTTCCTTTTTAAAATATTTTTTTTCTTTTGGACTTCTGCGATGAGCAATGAGTCATCCCGCAGTGTTTTGCCGGTTTGTGTAAGGATTTACAACGACAAGGCCCACGTCTCTTCTGCTCATGAAGGTAACTCTCACTATTCTACATCATGCAATTGCAACCAAACTGCAATGTGCGCTACAGTTAATAGCTACCACGGCTGCGCTGTTTGACACCCAACTAGGGATGTAAACTAGGTAGTTTCATATGGTTATAGTTGCTGTCTGCGATTTAATTACAGATTTGGATTGCGTAGCATTGTGCATAATTTGAGCAGTTGTGAGTTCGGTCTGACCCGAACCACTTAAGAGGGTGCGCATCACCTCATTCGTTTGCATTTTAAAGTTGTAACGGTTTATTATTAAACCGATCGGCTTTAACCGAAAAGGAGAGGTATGACTGAATAAACATACAGGAAGACATTAGGAGAGGACGAAAGAAAGTTGGAGGTTGAAAACGCTGAAAATAGTATGGAAAACCTCAAATTGTCTAAATATTCCTATTCCTGTTGACTGTCTATCTTGTTGCCAGTGGGCTCGTGTGGCCATTTGTCACCGTGATTCGCAGCGCTTTTTTTCCCAGAAACTGTTGGATGAATCGGATTTATACTTTGAATTAACTTATAATTCTGGAAAAGGACTGGGTTAATACCTTCGGATGGGCCAAACAATATGTCTACGTAAAATGTTTTTTGTTAGTTTTGAATTTTCTTTGTGTGCACTGGCGAACGATGGTGTGTTGTGGGCAGAACGGAAGTAGCGCAAAGCGTTAGCTCTGGCTGTACTAAGTAGAGTATGAGTATGAAAGAAATGAGTATCACTAACTCATTTAAGGAAGTATTCATTTCATTTATTTAAGAAAGTGCAACGGAGAAAATGGTCACTCATACTTCGTTTTCTGTCCTGTTAAACAATCACTCTGGTTTTAGACAGAAGTGAATTGATCCACATTTTAATGGAATGATGGTATAGAGGATATTCGACTGACTTTGAGTCAGTAAATTAGTCATTTGTTTCCCCTTCCCGTCTGTTTCGTTTTTCTCATTATCATGCCTTTGAAGTTAAAGCAAAAAACCTTTTATGGTAATACACAACTGTGTTTTAAGTTAATTGTCGAACGCTAGGAGCATTCTTCAGAACCCGTTTCTTTCGCACAAGTAGTGCAGACATACAGCTTATTAAGATTGTATTTTTATATATTATATGTGTGTCATCGAGTATCCCCCAAATGGGTATGTATCGTTTTGTCTCTACCTTCGCCTTCTTGCAGTAGCAGTAACCTTCAATATTTGACGACACTCTTCGTTCTTTACTCGAAGTTGGCTTCAGTTTTGAATTGAGTATGAAATTAATATTAAATTAATATTAAATATTTTTCCCTTAATATATAATATTCACCCCACCTGTCATCCTACGTTTTATCTCTGGTGCGGACCTGTTAGTGATATGGAGAATACACTGCCCAGAATTACCTACACTCGCTTGTCACACAGCTACTGGCTGTTGTGTGATGAGAATGATGTTTTTGTGATTACCTCTGTGTACCACGTCCTGCCACATTGTTAGCCAGTCTACCTGCGAGTCGGCAGCATCTTAGCAGAGGAGCATTTTGCAGAAGTAGGATATAGGTTTTTAAATAGTTAATTTAACATAGCATAAATCAATCATTCACCAAACATTCATTAGTCTCTCCCATCTTCTCTCTCTCTCTCTCTTTCTCTCTCTCTCTCTCTCTCTCTCTCTCTCTCTCTCTCTCTCATGAACACACACACACACACACACACACACACACAGGCACGACAGTTGCGAATGAATAGGTCCCATATCATAGATAACGTTTATCAAATTTTAAGGGAAGAATAAGGCAAAATCGTTTCACATCAGATAATCCATAATCCCATTATATTTACGAAATTAAAACTATCACGACTGGTGCGAATATAAATAAGGATTGATACAGCTATTATTTCTTCTCCATTCTGGTAATTGCAGGCTAGGTGCCTGTAAGTAATGTTAGTTATGTCTCAGGTTGTCACAGGTTCAGTCATCTATTCCTGTGCGGCACAAGCAGACGTAATCTACGAGGTGTGTTTTGTTATCCTGTTGATCAAATATAAAGGACTTACCTCATGCTGCTCTCATTCTTTTATTATAGTTTATCCATCGTTCGGTCATCCATTCTCCAAACGATTCATTATATACTAATAATGACCTAGAATACATATTTTCACAATATTATTCTGACCTTTTAAATGGCTCATGAATTATCAGATGTCTTCATGCTTCCAATGTATTCAGCTTGTTTAGACGTAACAGATGCAATTACAAATCAATTAATAAAATGCGTTGTAATGAATTTCGACTGATAAAATCCCTTTAAGCCTCTTCGACTCCCTTGTAAAACCCTTATAAAAGAATTGTCGGGTTTATAACAAGCCTTTCAGTATATGGCGACGAGCATTTAATGGGGGCGTCTGTGAAAGTTGCTCCTGTGAGGTGTATGGGAATTGTTTGAAATATACGCTCTTAAAATAATCTTATTGAAGATCGTCTTATTTTACAGAGCCAATGGTTTCAACCTAGTGACCCTGTTACTGTAAATATGAGCAGCGTGCGGCTGTGAGCATCAGTCTTTCCTTAAAACAAGGCTGTAAACGGGGATATCACAGCTTTATATGACATTGAATTCAACTGTAAATTGCTCGAAAATAGAGTGTAATAGATGCACACATACATACAACTGCACAAGTGTGCGTGAATGTGTGCATGTGTGAGGGCGAACGCGCGCGAGCGCGCGCCTGTGCACAACCTATTTTGCTTTAAGATGCCAAGTAAACGTCAACGAGCCTTTGATTCGTAATAAAAATATTTGGAGACTTTTTCAGCTAAACAATTTAAACTCATCTTGGGAGAGTCCTTTCAAATAAAAAGAGGAAATATTTATATTGCAAGAGAACAAAACAGGGCCAGGCCAGCTATTTTTAATAAAAATGTTTAACAGTATTTTACAAAGGCATATAAAAGCCGTAATACAGAAGTTGGTGTTTTGTTTTGTCTGAAATAGACCTGGTGGGTGGCACCTTCCGTAGCGCAAGTTGGCCCCAGCACGTGACCCAAGGGCGACCAATCAGGCGCACCTCTCTGTTTAACTATGTTAAATGTCAGATTGCAATAAACTAGAAGCTGTTGGTCGGGCCCGCTGAAATGGGCGAGCATAATCTCCTTAATCCCGGGTTTGTGGGACCTTTGGTAAACATCCACACAGGAGACACATTTTACCTCCCAAATTTTAGAGCTTCTGGGGGACAACTGGCGGGGCTACCCTCTCTCCCCTACCCAAGACGGGACAATGTCTGCTCTCTGCCGTGGAACCCATCGGAGCCGTGCAATGGATACCCTCAATCTTACTTTAGCAGCCCCGTGTCCATTAACCCTTCATTTAACCGAGCGTGCGAAATAACACGGCAGGAGGAAGGCAAATGTTTTTACAGTAACAGTGGCGGCAGCAGGGAGACTTGCGCAGAGGGCTCAAGCCTCAAACGAGAGGACAGATCCAGGGACACTTCTTCCATGTCGTCAGAGCACGGACTACACAACGGAATGGGCAGCGGCAGTACCTTTTCTAAATATGACTATGCGGCTGAGCAGCTGACCCAAGACCCACCGTCCTGTCAATCCATTGAATCTGATTCCAGTTCGTCGCTGCTCAATGAAGGAGGCAAGACCCCTGTTAGCATCCCACAGACGCTGGCATCGCCTGGTAATCACGCTGGCAGTGTGACTGCAGGCGGAGGTGAGTGTTATGCATACCAGCACGTTTATGTCCCAGCACACGGGGACGATTACAGGGTGCTGGCAATAGAAGACCCGCACAATCGTTTCTTTCATCTAAGCTTTATTTGTTGGTTTGTTGCCATAACTGCACGCTGTGCTGAGTTGATTATTGACATGGTGACATGCAGGGTGGACAAACGCCGCTAGGGGTAGCCCTTAAAAAAGCTTCACATTTTCAGATGTTTGCACTCTGTCTTTTACACATCTAGTAAACACTTACAACACCATAAAACACCACATTGTTTGTGCGTGAAATGAATATGTTTCAATTACAGCTAGTTTAAGGTATTTTGCCCCGGGGTGGTATGGACGCTGTCTTGCTGTTAACGCTTAAGGCTTTTAATTTTAATGCAGGAGAGCAAGACTACAGTTCTGCATTGCTTAAAGATATCATCCGTTATAGCATATTGCACCGAAGAGAGCAGTTTTCAATGACTCATAAACGTAATTATATCTGTTGTCGTTCAGAACTAAGCCGGTTTACATATCTTGGGAATATTTGTAAGAGATACTCAAATTTTAACGTAATATCGGTGGCATTGGCAGGCTAAACCGTCGAGTGAGAAAGAATAGGCTACTGTGAATAATTATAGGGTCATAGTGCATATATACATACTAAATCACAGGATATATATATTAATATTATGGTCATACAGTATGTAACATCTTGTGAGAAATACAAACACAAATATTTATGCAGAGATGGCATGGAATGCAGGTTTCTTGAGAAGCGGGGAAACAGTTGGACACAGCCGATACCAGAGAAGCACGCCGAGAAGTGTCATGTCAGGCTTGGGTGCGGGCGAGATCCTTGCTTTTAGCTCTCTCACTGTGACACATGTCCTCACCAGGTGCCCCATGGTACCCGATGCACAGCCGGACCCGCAAGAAACGCAAACCCTACTCCAAACTACAGTTGGCCGAGCTGGAGGGCGAATTCATGCTCAACGAATTCATCACGCGACAGCGGCGGAGGGAGCTGTCTGACCGCCTCAGTCTCAGTGACCAACAGGTTAAGATCTGGTTCCAGAACCGGCGAATGAAGAAGAAAAGACTGCTATTGAGGGAACAAGCCTTGTCCTTCTTTTAGGGAGAGAACAGAAGAATGCAACCATTCGCAGTATACTGATATATCGACTAATAGGGTTTACTGCCAGTTGATTACTTCATTTTTAAACGATTCAAATGCATGTATATTCTCACAGAGACCCATATCTCAAGAAAACCAGCATGTATGAAATAGGCGAAATATTGCTTTAGTTTTCAGTGCAGCATTTTCAAGAAAGCAAACGACCAAATAATAGAGACAGGTTTGTTGTATTGTGTCACCAGGACACAGAAGGTGGGGTTTTTTTTAGCGCCTTTGACACCGTCTTCTCTAAATGAAGACTTAATCACATGCAATCTAAACATTATTCCACTCACGTCCGCATCATCACTCTTAACCAGAATGGTAAAATTGTTCAGATTAATGCACCGTCACTCCAGAACTCATTTTAGAACCGTACCCCCAAGGCGGGACCAAATCCAGGCATTGAACCACCCCTCATTAAAAAATTACAAAGCCAACATATTTAGCGATTTATGTTTTTCATTTGCATCCCACCTCTAGAAAACTTTAAACAGCCGCCAAAGGATTGTCATATCTATTTTGCGAGTAGTACAATGTTAGGATTTGACTCGTAATGTTCCATTAACCGGGTCCCAGCTGGGCACACTGAAGTTCGGGAGGCCTCTCGTGATATGGAAGACCACTTTCTGTTTCAGTAAATTTAAGTTCGGTAAACTCAACCAAAAAACTATTAGCTCACACTCATAACTAAGCTATTCAAAACAGTATTTCTCTGGATGTGACATACCGTGATTAATGCAAAAGATAGTTTGATGATAAGTAGAGCTATTCTGTACTCAGTTTTTATTTTGAGAATTTAAATTAAAATGTTTTCTTGAATGTACGTGTAAATTGTTAATCACCTCAAGAGCGTGCTGAGGAGACCATTCAATTTTTGGAAGTGAGCAGGTTTCACTAGTGTGTATTTTCGTTTTATTTTTTTATTTCGGCTAAGGAAAACCGCCACAATACGTAACAAAATACGTTACGATTGGTTATTTAGTTACTCGTACTGGTAGTATTATCAAATATATTAAAGCGACCAGGGTGACACTTTAACTGTAAAACGTTACATTACAGTACATTCACGTATTTGTACCTCCAGGCATAAATGAGAACAGACGTCGAATTATAGGCTACACACACACACATTATATATATATATATATATATATATATATATATATATATATATATATATATATATATATATATATATGATTTGTAGTTATTTTGACTCCACGTAAACAGTAGAGCGATTGGGACACAATTAGACCCTTATTTCCGCCCTTCAATTACCGTCACGTGCTTTTGGGGACGTTCATGGTCACGGGCGTGAACTCAGTCTTCTAGTGCCTCTCTGAATCTCAAAAGCTCTCACTTGACTGAGCTATTCCCGAGTTTTTTCAATATTATCCCCATAGTGTCTGGAAACTGGCCTAACAAAACAGATAGTTTTGTCTTCGTTCTATTGTGCATTTCCTCATCCGTTTCGATATGTGTAATAAGGGGTGGGGGGAATGTTGCTGCTGCTATCTGACTATGGAATGACCCGAAGGTTATCGTTCTCAGGACCTGTGCGTGAAGTAATGCCACGGGGTCGTACTGATCTCTAAATGGGATTCTTCATCACACTGATAGGTAAAGTGCGATGAAGAGTGTTTAGCGAACGTTTCTAAAATGTTTGTCCCTCCACCCTCAATTAAAATGTTTTGTAGAGATGGACGGAGAGTTACTGGGAACTAGATAAAAAGCCCGTGCAAAGTTAGCCATCCCAATCGTTACAAAAACATAATTGATTACAAAACGTTCAATCCTTACGGAAACCAGTATTGAGGTAAACGTATTGTTGTACCCGCGCAATGGTCTTAAATCACAAAGAGAAGAACAGAGCATTAAAAGTAAACACAATTCGAAATGTTTTGTCTCCCTTGAATATGTTGAACTAAGACGGTGTACATTGTGTATCGTGTGAATTCGAATATTTTATTCACATTGATTATACAATTGCCAAAAACCTTTTGATTTTTTTTAGTTTCAACATCAAATACTGAAAAATCCTATCCTTTCTATGCATTGTTAATTATTACTCGTTGTATGTGATAGAAATGTTGTTATTATTATCATTATTTGTAGTGGTAGACAATGTAGTTGTTGTAGTTGTAATACAGTAGTAGTATGATTTGAATGTTCAGATAAGTTCTCGAATACTTTAGGAGGTAAATACAAAAAAAAAAAAAAAGATGGAAGGCTTGTAATCGGTGCTGCTTTTCCCCCCTTTGATCTATGTGCTGCTGCGTGTAATAGTCTATTTGTTGTGTCTCGAAGAATACTGTTTTCAGTCTTGTGTATCCTAATAAACAAACATGAACAGTGTTTACGGAAATGATATGAATTGCATTTTAGAATGTTCCGTGTTTTTTTTTCGCTTGCAGTCCATATTTTATGTAACACCAGTTTCGCAAATAAGGATATTTATCTGCATTTGCAACATGCTGTCTTGTATAAATACCGTGCTATATGGATTTAATGAATGTGTCAATGTATCCTGACAATGAATAAAACATATTATTATTATTATTATTATTATTATTATAGTAGGAGTAGTAGTAGTATACAACAATACATTTGCATCTGTGAAATAATAATTGAAGTAATGCAGTAATATAGCTAACAAATTTCAGCGAGTAATGCCCCACGGTTAGTAATGCTTTGTTGAGCTGGAGACAATATGCATGCATGCATATTGCATGCATAATAATCACCTTGTGCATATGTACGTGTTCTATTTATACATATATCATATCTTTCCATTCATTAGAGCACTGTTGGGATGATCCTGTTGGAATAATTACGTTTGTTATTTCGCTTAACCTGATTAGATTTATCAACAATTTTGTTTATTGTTTTACAACAAACCTGTAGCATAGGCAGGTATGCTGTCTGAACAGCATATTTGTAGATGTGATGAGGCGAACATTGAAATAGAATTAAATGCAGACATAGAACACTGTAAGTAACTAGAAACTAAAAAATCAGCGTTTGATTCTTAGCCTTAAATTCCAGGCAAAACATTTTATAAGGTAGTGGCATGGGTAATGATAACAATAAATCCGGTTATATTTCCTTTTCTGTACAAGTTGGCTTTGTCAAGCTAGGCTTTTACAAGTCTGCTAAGAGGATGCAGTAAAAGGATATATTTGTAATGAAAGCCTTTTCCCGCCACTAACATCACACTTTGTTGTTTGTTTTGAAGACGTGGATGAATTAAATCGCACAAACCGAAGCGTACAGAAAAACCGTTGTTTGGACGGTGTCACTGTGTATTTTCACAAGGAAGATTTCTAAGATGTGTAATTTCGAATCATCACAATGTATATTCTGCCATGCACTCTGAGTCTTAACTAAATTAAACTAGGCTACAGCCTACGGCCTCCGTAGTGTCTGGGTGGTGCTTTGTTTTAAAGCACAGGCAATGACCTGTAGCTGTTCAAAAGGCCGGGAACTGTAGTACGAAACGTTCCGTTTGCGTTGCAGTGAAATGCTTACCACTGCACCTTTATGCATTGCCGCAGCGGGATTCCTCTTGTAGCATTACTTCAGTTATTTATATGTACGTCTGGTACACCTCTGCGTGTACATCGAGTTTTGGAATAAAGTCAGACTCGAAGGAAGTTACAAAATGGGTTCCTAAAAACGTCATCTAAATTGACAACTGGATTACAATATCCACGAAGCATCACATTTGCGCGTTATTTGTAGGCTATCACAGAATATTCTCATCTGCTCCATCGTCCTCCTTGGTTGTATTATTTTTATACAATTATTATAACATACAATTATTATGGAATGTGGTAATATTTGGCAGTAACCTGTCCCTGCAAAATTTATTGATGGCATGGCATTTCCTCGTGCAGTTTGAATGGTGCTGTGAACTGAGCATTATACAACAATAAGTTTTGTTCCCAACCAATATTCTGCAGGAAAATACCCAAATGGATCTGAATCAAGTTAAGTGTTAATACGTATCACTATAACTTCATTGCTAATGACCAAATATCTTGCAGTTGTGCAATCTTAAAAGATAACTCTTCCAGTGTATTCACGATGCCCAATTGGAGTTCTTTTTTAGAGCTCCTTCCCTAAACTTATGCACCATCGTTATTGCGTATTTTTATGTACTTATTTCCATTTTCGGAATAAAACACAACAGCGGTTGAGCAGTTATGGAGGTGGTCATATCCAACTGAGGCTGCGTATACATATATATGGAGCTGCTGTTGTGTTCTGTCTAGTCATATCTTTTTGTCTTAATATTATCAAATTACTATGCATTTTTCTTGAACCTATCTCATTGATTCATAGACAAGCAAATATCAGTTTCGGTTTTAGCTGTTTAGCTGTTATATCACTAGTATGTGACGGTTCCAGAATTCTTTTTGCTGAGCTCCGTTTTATGGAGATGCAAGCCAAAACGGAGTAGTATGTCACGTATTTTTTCATATATACACCTAAAACTGTGTATTTGACTGAGGTGTCATGCATTTCAGAATACTGTGCCTTCCAAGCTCTGCGCGGTTTTGACTTTGAGATGGGCCAGCTCTTTTTATGGGGGCTTGCCTTCCCAGGCCAGGGATCAGTGATCTACTACTTTCAAGCAGACCTTCTGTGCATGCGGTCTGGGGACAGCGGCCACCCCGCGGCCGTTTGGGAGTTTGCCGCACACATTAGAGGAGAGAAAAGGGAAAAGGGTGGATCAGGCAATTTAGCCTTGAACTAGCCTGTGATCTTTACAACGTTATGCGCACAGCGTTGTGGATAGACTAGGCTTTGTATTTGTTCGCTATTATTTTTGTATTGTGACATACAAAACAGTTTTATGTCACACACGATTGGGCTGATATTAATTGGATTATAATGTTTTAATCTATTGGAATATGTGGACTGTTGCAATGCCAAGAAGCCTTTAAGCCTCTCTTAAGCATTATAATTTTCTTTTTAAATTGAGTCTGGATTTTATTTTAAAACCAAAATAAATATTTAAATCCTCCTTATAATTCCAACATAAAACAATTCTGCGTTACATTTATTACTGAGTTGTCCCGATTAATAAACCTGCATCGAAAAACTGCATGTGAAGTACGTGGATATTTACGCATGGAAATTTATTTTGGAGGTAGTTTTAATATCAATATCTGGATAAATTCAGTGTTTATTCTACTCTGAATCTGAGGTGCATTGTGAATATCACACTTGTGTTGTTTGTCCGTGTAGTTGTGAATTTACTTGGGTTCTGTTTTATATATTGGTTTTGCGTTGTCAGTACGAATCGGACCGAACTTTATGCGCGTGGTAATCGCCCAATAAGAATACGTTCACGTTGAAGAAACACGTTCCATGTATCAATTGTTTTTGTTGCATTAGTAATCCGAAGCAGAGTGTTTTCAAAGAGTAATACGTAATATAATCCAGAAAGAGTAACATATAAAGGAAAACGGACAACTGAAACATTTGAAACACAAATGAAACACAGTTTTTCTCCATCTGAAATGAAAAAATGTTGATGAAACTTCCAGAAAACGTACTTTTATTTAAATCTATGGCAGGCCCATAATTTCTTTGAAGACATCTCGCTGCCACACTCCAACTGTTCGGTAGACACAGGTAGACTGAACGGCAACAGCGCATTTACACTCTAGACAAAGATAGACTGGCATTTAAAACCTGTTGTGGCTGCTTCATCCCACAAAGGCAAACGCAGTACCTAAAGTTTGTAGCTAGCACACAAGGCTGAAAAACTGGAGCGCTCGTTTGCCTTAATCAAAATTCTACTTTATTTTCCAATTAATGGCGCACCGCTTCCCTTTGCGCAAACATACAAGTGTCTTGCAGTCCAACAGGGAAAAACAATATTGCGCAAATACATCACTCGCCCAGTTTTTCAAAGCGCTTTCACCTCCCTCGAGCTGTTCATTTCCTTTGGGAAAACCTTGTCGAACCTATGGCGCGTTATATTTAAACCGGCCAGTGGCATGTAAAGAAAGTATAATGGGAGAAATGCTTAGACCTTGTATCATCCAACAGCAAAAAGAGACACAAAATTTCAACCTGAAGCGTACTTTTACTGTCTTGCAACAACCGCTTCGTAAAGTATACAGGGATTCCACTGTTCTATATTAATTAAGTAATATGCAAACAATGATGCAAAGTATTAGAAAAATATGACATAAGCGATGGGACAGAAAACTTATTTATTAATACGCATTTATCTATTTTCCTCATTTTCCTTCTTTTTTAAGATCCAAACTTAGATTGTCCTTGGGTTCACATAAGGTAAAACTTGCAGGAAACAGGAAAGATCAAATTCCTTGTAGAGACCACTGAGTGCCAGAAGTGAGTACATCCAAGAAGTCTGTTTTTGAACAGAAATTTGTTAAAGCTGAGATCTCCTCTATGTTATTCCTTCGTGGTTTACTAAGACAAAGATTTAAATTTTACATGTTGTTTTTCTTTTGGACCATGCCCCTTGTGTCATTTCAATATGTAGTCTGTGACATGGACGTTAAATCGTCCTGTCTTCTCTCCTTTCGCTCTTTAAAGATGTGGAAATGTAGAGATCGCGATCAACGTTTGGGCTAATGTAGAAAAATATCACATAAAACAAAAGCGTACATATCCAAACATAAGAGCAGAAATCTCGAAAGATACCAGGAAAAAACACTTTGCAGCTGACACCGTATACTCTCTGTATTGTGCACACGATGGCTGTCCCGTAGTCACTGGAAGTGCACAGTGTCACTTCCTTTCTTGTTAAATTTTCTTGACATGGAGGATTTACAACGCTTGTCTCCAAGGCTCTTTGCTGTGTCGTTGTGGTTTGTCCAGAACCTGACACGAAAATGTTCAGAATGTGTTTGTCTGATGAACAATTTCATTGTTTTGTTAGGTACAGATGGATATTAAGTACTTTGAATAAGTTATGGAATGAAAGGCCTGAACTGAGCCCCTTTAAACCGGACCACTTTTACTCACAAGAAACTACAGAAAACAGCATTCAAACAATTTGTTGAAAAACGTGTGAGGAAAACGTTCTCTCTTCAATACACACGTCCCAAACGTAAAAATTAAATAGTACCGATCGAACTACTTAACTCGAAATCACATAATGAGATCAAGCCAGCTTGTTAAAGGGTTACATCTGACGATTTAACATCCCTGAGTTCATTTCGTCTCATTTAAAAAGAGCATTTTGCTGTATATGTTTGCTTTTAGATAACTAGGATGATAGCTCGCATCCTTCAGTAATCTGTTCCAGTAAGTCATGTTCCTTTTATGCAATGAATTTCATCACTTCCTAATGCATGGGTTCGGGAAACGGAATGTGCTCCAAGTAACTTGAGGAATTTTTCAGTTAAGACTGTAAATGAAATTTTATGTAAAATATTTTAACTAAGCTTCGATATTTTTCGTAAATAAGGGACGACATTGACATTGTGTTATGAACTTTTTCAATACAGCTACATTTAGATGCCGAAATGTAGTAATTATTTGCAAAACCCAGGTGAATACTTAACATTCATCATGGGACTTCCACGATGTGACCTTTACATTGTGTGTATGGCTGCATGTGCAGTATGTGTGTGATTACACATATGTATATAGGTATATGTATGTGAGATATGGGTCTTCAGATTGTGCACTAAATACGGTGTTCTGACCAGTCATGTGTTATATCAATACTCATGTCTTAATAAGAGAAACACGAAACAACTGCCACATAAATGGATTATACACAAGTGTGGCCTCTGTGCATGTGTGTGAAACAGCCAATACAATCTAGGATAGGACAATGTTTTATTGGTAGCAAAAGAAAAAGCATCAAACAAATTGGGTTAAAATGAGATGATTCATTACACTAGCAGCATGCTTAAGATTTTGAATTCTGCTGCAGTGTCTCGCATGCATGCATTGCTTCGGCCAGTGGGGAAAACCTTGGACCGGGAAATACATTGTGGAGGCTTTATCTAAAAAAAAAGAAAAGTCTTTCCTCTTCATGAAATCAAAGCATTTAAAAAGAATTACAATTAAGACTGAAAAAAGAACTAAATAAACAAATAACACTATTACTTCTGTTACTACCATCACTAAGACTACTTATGCTACCGCTACTACTATTATTAATAGGAGGAAGAGGAGGAAGACTGGTAATGATAATACCATGATTATGCATATTAATTCACTTAGTAAATCACATTACTACAGATAAATCAAAATATGTCATATTGTATGATTTGTCGTTTGTCCTTTTTCTAATGAATTCACAAAACCTGGATCATGCGTCAAGGACTATGTTGTCATTACGAGTATCTTTTATCATGAATTAAACTTAGGACAGAAAAGACATAACAAAAATTGTAATCTCTTGACTATTCCCTATCTCACACAGTGTTACATACGCATAACACTGCGAATTCTGCTTTCCAGAACTATGCTCTGTTCGGCTGCCAGCACGTGGTACAAAACGGATTCCTGGGTCAACCTCTGTAGAAAACTAGCTAACTCATTTATCGCCTGCGTTTACAAGGATAACCATGCTTGCAAAAAAATGAAGAAACTATGTAGGGCTAAAAAGGGACCAATACAAAGAAATATGATGTCCCACATATATTCCACGCACAGTTTGTAAAAAAATGCAAGACAAAATCCAAAGTCGAATACGTCTCTCCCACTAGAGGGTAATTACGACGACTCCCCTAGTGTTTGCTACTGTCTGTGTGGGCGGGAACGCATACAAATTGAAGGTCAAGTTAGTAAGCGCCATATATGGGATCCTAGTATGAAATACTGAGTGTTTTGGAAGCGACGAAGAAGACTAGACAGAAAGAAAAGAAAAATGCAATGCGCTTTCTGATAAGTGACCATGTCGGTTGTATTTTATTTGGGTTCGTGGTGGGTGTAAAAAAGACTTACAGCTTTGGTGGATGAACAGGGACAGGGAAAGAGGGGGCTGAGAAACGATTCTGGAGAAGAAATTGGTTCCTATAAGAATAGAAGACGTTGTATATCCACAGTGATCGGGACTTCAAAAGCAACAGTCTGCCCTAGATTTGAAAGCGACACTGTCGTGAGTTGGGGAGGAAATTAAACGTCATAAAGAAACAGCCTCAATGAGGCCTAATGCTTTAGCGCGCCCGAATCCTGTAGGAAACAAAGACGGATATTTGGTAAGAAAAACGGATACTATTTCCTGACTCGTAAATCTATTTTATATTTAGCTACTTAACAAATACCTGCAAAGTTGTCTCAATTAGCTCCGTTTTGTGTGTTCAAAGATCGCTAAATGCAAAGGGTCATTAAACATTCTTATGAAACAAAATAAACACCATCGTGCTTCCGGTTCTAATATTCAATCGAATGCTATCTCTCCAGACAGGGAAAATCATACGATTATTGGATGTTCTCAGTCTTGACTGAAAACAACTGCATCACGTTTTCGGAGCGTCTAGAAAGTATACTCTGTGTAATGCCAGTAGAATTGTAGTTTGAAATACAGTATATTACTGATATCCCCAGACAAACTGTCAAGAAATACTCAGATTATTTGTAATTCCTACGACCCGTAAAATGCTCCAAAACGTTATTTTGTCTTCATCTCGACGGCGTGCAATCGTTTGTCAAAAAAAAAAAAAACCCGCAGTTTTTTGGTCACTTGCTGTGGTGAAACTATAGCATGGCCCAATATTATACCACTCTTCCACTCTCTCTCCCTCTCTCTCTCTGACACACACACACACACACACACACACACACACACACACAACCACAAACCTGTAGACCAGCGAATTGATTACTATATATATATATATATATATATATATATATATATATATATATATATATATATACCCATGGTCATTGTCATTATTTGTAGAATAATTCTTCCACCGATGTATTGGAGGGAACAGGTGGATTTTTAGATAGTATCACCAGTGCTTTGTCATACTTTGGTCGAACAGTTAATGCTACTCAATGATTTTCGGCAGCTTCTGTATACCAATTCCAAGTCCCTCGTTTATGGATATCTTTAAATGGACGTATGTAATGTATGTATGTAAACGTATGGTATGTTTTATTTGGAATTGCAGAAAAATCCAATCCCAACTAGACATAAGGAGGACAACAATTTTTGGACCCAAACAGGATCACGATGTTTAATCACGATGTGACCAATTGGATGTTAAATGCGATGCTTACACGTAATCAGGTACATGTTTAATGATGGTCGAGCATAAACAACGGTTCGACCACCGAAAACCAGGGTTGTACATGTTGTTGCTTCTATTTTAGTTAAAGTTAGCTCAGTGTCTCACAACAAGCGAGACAGTAAGAGGCCATACACTAGTCATGAATATAATGCTGTTGATGATGAAAAATAACAGGTCTTAGAAATACAGTACAATTATTAGAAGATTTGCAGTTTTAATGTAAACACGTTGCGAAGGATACAACTGAGCACATATTTCAACTAAGACGCTAAGGATTATTTATGCGTTGAAATGAGCCAGACCAGAAACTGCCAAACAATGATACAGCAACACCGAATTATATATCCGGAAGCCGCAGAAACAACAAAAAATTAGAGGCGATATAACGGGAGAAACAGTAAAAAAGTGATAAGTGCCTTAAATTCGATGGTCGAAGTAATATACTGACGGATTGAATCTCTGCTTTCCGTCATTGTCACTAAACTAAGATTTTAATGGTTTTATTACCTAATACCGAAATTATTGGAAGGTCCCCTTCCCCTTCTTCAGAAGCTGACACGCCACGCACGGTACCGCTCACCGTCAATTTATATCATTCCCTTATAAAAAAAATGTGTGTTTTTAATTGGAGACGTGTTGCAGTAGGAACTGAACCTAGGGTCGTAGGAAGGAGCTGCATGCATTTGTTTTGAAGAAAGGGTCATTGTCAATGTTATTCTCCACAGGGATTCCGACGCTGGTTCGTTTCCGCGGCCTCATTTATCTAATGATTACAGTTCCAGCGAAAGTGGAGGTATTTACTAAATGTATTTAACATATAGATTCCACGAGGAATTCTCATTGCGCATTCAAAATTACAAGTAGGTATGTTTGTTACTGTTATCGTTTAAGCTCGGCCTTCTATTATGCATACTGCAAAGTCAAGCATGTAGAGTTTGTTTTGATAGTTAATTTAATTTAGGTTTCTGATTGCTTCTAATACAATGAATGATAAAGGAATTGAATTGAAAATCAACATAACCCCACAATTGTCGTGTGCGTTCCAGCTATAGCGCTACCTAACAACATTACTACAGGCAATGACTTTTCTTGGAGGAAAGTAAGATATTTTAGAATAAAAGTGTTTATGTGTGAGTAAAATAAGAACAATTCGTAGGTTCATCTAACCGATTGGAGTCTGGAGGGAACGCGACAGAATCACATGTAATTATGAAGAATAATTCACTCATGATTTAAGATTTGTTCACTAAAAAGTGTTGGAGCATAGACTATTTTGTGCACTTTAACACTTCCGTTATTTTCGAGCGTTTAAGACGAGCGTGTGCTTTTCAAAGATTGTTTTGTGTTAACGTTCATACAAACGTTTTTAAACATTGATAAGTTCTGCTAACTTTGGACGAAGAATGTTGTGATCATAAGAAATTCAGCTGTTGCAAAAATGCTACCTTAACATGAATCTGTGCGCCTGGCTCCTGATGGCGTGCATATGGGACATGATACAAATAATCCATCCAAGAGAAACATGGCCACAGACGGAAGCATTCTTAAATGAATCAGAGCCATTTGTGGAGCTGCCGATTTCATGTGGTACAAGGCTACATTAATTGCAATAATAAAAATATATAGCGCGAATGAAGCGAACAGTTTACAAATTCCTTTAACCCACACACACAGGAATATTATACAGCCATGTTCTTAAAAATTAATCCGTGTTGACGTTTTTCGGAAGGTGAGAGATATGCACGCTAGAGAGCACCTTTATAAAACGTTTACGTGGACCCAAAGTGTAGTTCCACTATGAAGTAGAGTGAAGTGAGGCTGCAACTGCTATGTTTCAGAGCCATTCAACCATAATAAAGACGTTTGGGTAGATTTGTCCGTCGCTCATCCTGTCCGTAGTTTGGACCACAAGCTGACCTTTTAGGTAGGAAACAGATTTGGTTATGCATCCGTCCTTATGCTAATGAATGGAATAGGTCACTAACGCCGTGGATTGCTGTGAAGAGGACTGGGCAACGCAAAACTACTACAACGTACACGATTAACTTAATGCAATAATGATGTAAATCCGGACGTATCATGTATCATGATAATAGATAGATATCATGTAAAGTGGATATAAAAAGAATAGAACAACACATTTTTGCTGTATAGGTCGGCACTTTTCATTTGCTGCATCCCATTATGCTGAATAAAATAGATTCAAACAGTAGTTATAATGAATTGTATCTAAGCCCTTGTCCTTTATGAATGATTTGATACTTATTATAAAAATTAGCAACATGAAGATTTGTATGATGAATTTAAGTGCAATACTTATTAGAACGTCAGCGTCATCTTATTGGAATGATTTTGTTGTTTTACATTGCAAAAGGCAATATCCCTCTGGTCTCACACACACAGACATCCACATGTACTCTCTCTCTCTCTCTCTCTATCTCTCTCTCTCTGTCTCTCTCTATTTATCTATCTATCTATCGCTCTCGTGCTCTTTCCCTTATTACACAGAGAATTTCACAGTATCGACATCTCTGTCATCTCTGTCAGATTGTCATAATCCGCTCATTTTCGCACGTGCTACAGCTAGTCGCATTGCCTGAGACCTCTGTAAAACCAAGGGCCTTTTTGTTGTTGCTTCAAACTGTTCACAGCTCATACAACCGAATTTAATAGCCTGGCTTACATCCAATTAAATTTATCTGGGCCATGGGGGGACAATAATATTATTTCACACGCTTGCCACATTTAGCCCTTGTTTCGGGTCGAATTTATGTGGAGAGATAGTGGATGGCCTAGTTTGGCCGCTGTGTACCTGGAACACTAAGCACATGTCTAAATTGGAGAGGTTTGTAGCCAAAAACCAGTTTTCAATTCTTGTAGTTTTACCATTATAGCAGAGGGTAAGCAAGGCGTTGCCTAGATTCCACAGACAGACAAATGTCGTAAAGGCTGTGCAAGTCTTCTCCCCAACAGTGTTGTTTTCAAGCAGGGAATGGCAAATATTTACAACACCGCTTGCGGTCTCAAGACTCGTATAACTGCATCGTAGCTTTTAGGATATACCTGCATTTAATATATTTGCCTTTTATATATTTCACTTCGCTCCCCCAAGTTCACTTAAGTACAAATCAAGTTATGCAAGGGCCTGGAAAGGCATCACACAGCAATTTTAGTCGAAAAACAGCTTTATTGAGAAAAAGAACGTCCTTGTGGCGTTTCAGGGTCCTATTGCGAGCTGTATTAAAAGACCACATTTACATGAACTTTTTTTTTCATATGCGCGCATTCATGAAACCCCTTAGGAGAGTCTGATAGTTTTCCCTTCCGCGTCCGCTGCCGTAGATCATGAATGTGGACGTTTGATTGGAACACTTTATCTCTAGCGAAAAGAAAAAAAGAGATTGGATGCGTGAACGCACAATTGACGCCTGACATCATCACCAAGTGTTCCCATTCACTGCCACATACAGCGGGCAGTTTCCGCAGCAAGACAGCTCATTATTAGTTCTACTGCTCTTCAGATACAGTTTATATTCACGCAGAAATGCGAGCGAATATTTTTCAGTGTCATTGAAAGGTAATACTAGGCCTACATCAAATGAATATGTAGAGTGCTCCACTCGGTTTCACCAACATTATGCTGCATGCTATTCTGTTAATATATCTTATAAGTAATTCATACATGTAACACATGCTGATACAAACGTATATGTGGACCTATATATTACATACATTTTTTGCTTAGGAGCGTAATTTTCGTTATGACAGGCGGGCGTCTATGGACACAAAAGGCTATCTATTGGGTTCCTTCCTTCATGTGGAGCAATTATTTTGATTCCTCGGATAAAAGTTGTTGTCCTGTGCCGTTCGCCCGCTTCCTTCCTTGTGTTTATTCGAACAAAAGAATGTCGCTTTGCAGCCAATCGTCGTTTTATGGTGGTCGCGAAGAAGATTTTAGTGGTCAAATTCAAGTGCTGTGTCTGGACAGCTGTCTGCTTTCTTTGTACTTGATTGCAGGCAAGTTAGGCTTCAACCTTTTATCTGCAGAAAGCGGTCTTCAAACAAACTGTCCCTCGGCTAATGCCATGGCCACATACCTTTCTCCAAAATGCAGCAACCCTCCCACTCGTTTGGAACGCCCGCTCTTCGCTCCCTGTCTGTGGGAAATTCACAGACGCCACTGTTTCCAAATCTGAATTCATGTCAATGTCATTGGGGTGGATTTGTCATTGAAGTCCTCTTCACGGTGCGTTGGGACTGCGGTTCCTCACATGGAAAAAATACGTGTGTTTGATATTGGAAGCGTAGAAGGGTGATACATTGAAAGTATAAGCTTCAATTTTGCATTATGACTGCCTGAGGTTGATTTCTTGCCACATAATATTTTATGAAAATCGGGGAAAATAATTACCCTCGTAAACAATCGACAATCTTATTAGTTAATCAATGTTACCTCATATTGGTCTATAAATCGCCCAGTAGGAGGTAATCAGACAGATTAATTAAAAGTTTGCCTCAAAGCTTGAAAAGGTGGTCAAAACCCTGCGTTCAAACAAATAATGAACCAAGTATGTTGTCAGCCCATCATTAAACCTGATTCTAAATTACGCATTTGGTCAGACTCCACGTTGTACTGTAACCAACCATTTGAATGTAACCCTAATTGTAAGTAACAGAGCTCTAAGATGTGTCATTTATTTAACAATAACTTCTACTTGCATAGCCGTATTTTGCTCTTCGTTTGTGAGTGTTTATACATTGATATAGGAACGGGTGTCATACAGTAGCCTTGTCTCATTGTATGTTTCATCTGTAATATAAATCAGATAGTAATGTATTCAGGTGTATAATGCCGTTACAGAATTAGCATTTAGCTGTAAATACACTGGTGCACAGACAGGCGCAGTCTTAGAAGTGCATTTAAACAAATATAGCTCTTAATCCTCTTAATTGTGAGTCACTTGCAGGTCGCTTTGGATAAAGCGTCTGCCAAATGAATGAATGAAAATGTAAATGTTAATTTATAAGTCAGATTTTGCATTTGACATCGGACAACAAAAGGTGTGGGGCAAAATATTATAAAACCCTCGCTCTCAAGGTTCTTTGACACAAAATCCATATTTTTATCTGCATTAAGTTTACATGAAATCGTTGTAATTTGGTTTACAGTTTTTATTTTGAAGTACGAGCATGTGAACAGCACGTCCCAAGATTATGATCATGTTTTAATCTCACTTCCAGTTGTATTAAACACTACTGTTTTAAATTCGCTGTAGAAATATCCGGCGTTACGCTTCTTTCCACCCTCTGTCTGCACCGGAGGACTTTAACAAGAAAACTCCATTAGATTTCAAAACAAAGAGTGGACATCTTTCGGTGAATTTTATTTGGTTGTATTATAGATTTGTGTATATTTTACGTGGTCTTCATCCACTATATTGGACTATATTAGACAGGCTTTCTGTAAAAGACACTTAAGACATAGCAAGTAGGCCGATGTAAGATAGGAACTTATCAAAATACACATATACACACAGAATACAAATATAGTGATCGTTGTATGGGTGCGACAATTAAAACTAAAAAAAATCACGTAATTCAACTTGTCATTTTTTCTTAAAATGTTTCCTTTTACGTTTCACGACTGAAACGTAAGACCATAAAGTAAAGGGGTTTTCTAATGAATAATAATTAGTGATCCATGTATGTGATATTCTAAATGATATCCAAAGGTTAGCAACCACAACGAGCCTTTCCGGCGACTGTCCAGTACCTCCAGTGAAAAACGATTGTATTTTTTTCCATTCAATAGTTTGACTGAAGGGCTTAGGGGAATATTCATTACGTGTGGCGCAAGCAAGGCTGATATTTCTCACATATGTCTCAGAGGCGCACCTCCTCAAGACAGAATTCAGGTGCTGTACAGAACTACGGCCATGGGATGTTCATACGAATGAAAGAGTTTGACATTGTTCAAACACCCAACATTCAACTACTAAACTCTTTTTCTGTGGAAATGGACTATTGGAAGATAACATTATAGGTGAGAGACTACTACTATTGCAACTACTGCAAATGTTAATAATCTCCACAGTAACAACAATAACAGCAATAGCAACAACAGTAATAATAATTATAATAATCTTACCTGCAAAACGTATTAAATGCAATTGAAATATTAGTTGTGTATTGCACCTTGTTCCTATTTATTTATTTATTTTGCTCGAAATGATGCCTCTAGAGACTGCTAAGGGGAGTGCCATAAGTAAGCGGTCAGAAATCTGCTATTGATTTTCATAATGCTCCTACAGTGTTTTGAACCAATCGTTTGAACCTTCTGGATCCTACCTAAGTGAACCACTCCTACGCATCTAAGTGCTTCAAATTGATATATGACAATATCTACTTTCGATCACGTGTCTAGGGGCGACTTAGACGAATAGCGCGTCACCGCGCCTTCCCAAATTCCCCCTTCTGCTGTTCGAAACCAAAACATCTATCAATAGTGTCGAGAACAGGAGAGAGATGTTTAACTCGGTGAATCTGGGCAACTTTTGCTCCCAGACGCGCAAAGACAGGACTTCCGAGTTTGCGGACAGAGCGGGCTGTGCTTCCAACCTCTACCTCCCCAGCTGCACCTATTATGTCCCCGAATTTTCTGCCGTCTCTTCGTTTTTGCCACAGGCCTCGTCGCGGCAAATCACCTACCCTTATTCCACAAATCTATCTCAAGTACAGCCGGTTCGGGACGTTTCCTACGGTTTGGACCCTTCTGGTAAATGGCACCACAGAAATAATTATGCATCCTGCTATTCAGGAGACGACCTGGTGCACAGAGACTGTCTTCCGGCATCCACCATGACAGAAATGCTTATGAAAAACGACAGTGTCTACAGCCATCACCATCACCATCACCACCCAAGCGCTAACCATCCTTCCACGGGGTTTTACTCCGGCGTGGGGAAAAACAACGTCCTTCCTCAAAGCTTTGACCGCTTTTTCGAGAGCGCACATTGCGGTGCAGACAACCAAATAGAGACCTGTTTGCAAAAGAGGGACGCGAGCGAATTGGAATCGCAGTCCGAGCAGCCCGCCTCACTCCCCAGCGCCGCGGACCCGGAAAAGGACCCAGAGGATGAGGAAGAAAACATGAATTCGGGATCGTGCGCCTCTTCCTCGGGCGCGAAGGACGGCAGCGCCAGCAAGAACAGCCACTCGAGTAGGTATCGAAGCTGTAAATGAAAAAAAAGGTTAAGGGACTAGCCCGGTGTTTTGTCGGTCAGATTTTATGTGGAGTTTTATAAGCATTCAAAGGATTTTATTATAACCTACAAAGCTCTTTCTTCCAACGGGAAGAATTTTTACGATGGGAAAGCGCTTTGAAAAAATGGGATGTTATACACAGGCGCAGCTATCTCAGAGTCTGTGAAATTTTAAGAGCAAGCTATTGTGACAAATGCTAACTTTGATCATGAACTTGCGTTGGGCATTTTAAGGGATTTTCGCTGGGCTGTCGAGGGTAAAAACCAATTGGGCAGAACACTACTTTTGGCGTTCTGCGAAATTTTTTAGCAGTCTGCATGCAAACTAGCTAACCCATTACCTTATCTGGGACGCGTTGTTTGCAGTCTTAACATGCAAGAGACCTTGGTAGTTTGGAAAAAGTCAGCAAATGTGTATAAAATTTTCGTTATAGGTAACTGCCTTCTTATCCGGTTCCTTCCACACTCTTGCTTTCAAAATGATCAAAAATGATTAAATGATTATGAATTAATTAAATGATTATGAATTAATTAAATGATTAAATTCTTTACCTCATATGGTACGTTAATGCATTTTTACAATCGACCTGTGCAAGTGCAACGACAAATTCCATTTATTTCTTAAAAACATTCAACAGGACAGAATGTGTGCTAAACGAATATTGCTATCATTTCACCGTTACTGTTCTAATGGGCTGGGGTAAGACCTTTTCGATTAATAAGCTGTCGCATTGATTCTCACAATACAGATTCACTAAGGCCAAACAGTCGTTGGCAGTCTGCGAAGCATTTTTGATTTGGATTATTTGTATTCATGTGTGCCATGTGATGTAACTTGTCCTTGATAACAGTGTCTTTTAAATGATTTAATGATTAGTTTTGTTAATGACCCCGTTGAATATTCGGCCATAGCTGACGACATCACGCGTGTTGAACGAAAAAAGACAAATACATAGCCTATTTGGAATAACAATAGAAAAATGTAAGACGAGTTAAACTGGATACAGTGTAACATGTATTTGCAGCTATGCTTTTAAAACATCACATATACAGGCTTAAAGACAGAAAACGAATACTTTCTGTTCTGAGCTGCACTGACAGGTGATGAACCAGATGAGCCATTGCAATTGCCTATGTTATCAACATGGACACGTTTTGTTTCAGCTGAACTGCAGATGGTGATGAGAGGAATACACTACAGCTTAGTGAAATGGCGAACATGAAATTAAGGAATTGTAAACACAAGGAAAAACACAACAGCGCATGCCTTAATACAGCCATTATTAAAATAAATCCAGAATTCCCCATAACCCAGAATTCAAGATCACCACACTTGTGCCTTAGAGTAGTTTACCCACGCTTCACATTTTGTATGAGTAATCTAGTGGATTGAAACTAGAAACGCTATTGACTTTGCTTTTCTTGTTTCGCTGGTGTTTAAAGGTACCCCACGCACAAGGAAGAAGAGATGCCCATACTCCAAGTTCCAGATCCGGGAACTGGAACGAGAGTTCTTCTTTAACGTGTACATCAACAAAGAGAAACGGCTGCAGCTTTCCAGAATGCTGAACCTCACCGACCGCCAGGTCAAAATCTGGTTCCAGAACAGAAGAATGAAAGAAAAGAAATTAAGCCGGGATCGTTTGCAGTATTTCTCCGGCAACCCTCTGTTGTGAACATTAAACTCTGATCTGTACTTCAGATAATCATCAGTATTGAAGTTATTATTAATTCACCTTCCGTGGGCTGAAGCGGGAGACGATGTCAACACGGAATCAAGATGAAAAGAGTTAAGTCGTGTAACGAAACGATTGGACTGATGATGGATTTTTGTGTTCGTGTTTTGTTCTTATATTATGCTCCCACTATCAAAACCAGCAAAGGATGACAGACTTTAATAATCTTTTCTGAACATTATACGAAAGTTTAAGATGAATGCATTTTACACGCTAGATAGGTTTTTTCAATTATCCGATTTGTTTGTGAAAACGTGAAATATACACTTAGGCTTGCTATGTGCGATTCTCATATTTTTGACTTCGGTTTATCGTCCAGTTTTATTTCGTTGCGCATTTTGGAATCATTATTTGTTAGTACTGATTTGCTGCCAAATGACAATTTCAAGCACTATCAGTTGTTATAGTTTTTTCTGTGTCATGTTTACATATTCCCTGCATGGCATAAATCAGATTTGAACAGAAGATTGTGCAGTGGATTCGATTGTTTGCAGCAGCGAAAGCGTGATCTGCGAATGCTGAATGATGACTATGCAAAATTGCATCTTGTCTGTATGTATGATATATGAATCATCGTTTCCTCTTCTCAAGTGTTATCTCTGCCACACGCTATAACACCTAAAATCCTCCACATTTTCAAAGTTTGACCCTTTAACTTATTGGTTTAAAGCTTGCCGGTTTCTTGTCATGCAGCGAGAGAAGGCGATCAGAACCCATTGGCGTGTTTTGCTTTGTAGTAATAGTAGTAGTAATAATAATAATAATAATAATAATAATAATAATAATAACAATAATAATAATAATGACATGTATTATTAAGATACATTTCTGCAAGTGGTGTTTTTGAAGGCTTGGAAAATCAGCCTTTTCGCCAGTTGACAAGTTTGGAAACCGTAGTTCTTGCTTCTGAAGCAGTTAACATGTGTTTGTTATATGGGTGCGTGTGTGCTCAATTTCGGTCCATGTAACCTCCTTTTGTTCATGTTCCTATTTCACTTGCAAACAATGGACAACAACTGAGGGTAAATATTGTAGCCTAATGCCAGAATTCTTCAGTGACCAATCGAATTTGTTGGTGTAATAAATTTAACGTACATACTGCAAATTGTTGCAAATGTTTTAATTAATAGACGTTTTAATGTATAGGCCTAATCAGTGTTGGAAAAACATACCAAAAAAAAATCAGAATGTTTGGCTTATCAATGCGTCTATCTGAAATTTCATTAACTAGGAAAATATTATCATTCAAACGAACACACATACACGCACACACAATACACAGTCACACAAACACACACTACAGGGTGGTGACATTAAATCAAACCTTTTATCCACCGAACGCAATTCATTACAATTCTAGTCGTTTCTTAGTCCGTTAATTAATGGTGTTTGTGACTAAATATTAAACCGCTAATTACATTTGATTTTGCATTCGTCATTATAGGTAGCTGTACATTTGTTTTTTTTACAAAGATAGTTCTCCCAGTTTCCCTAAACAATCTGCAAAAAATCAGCGGAGCGTTGTAATGGTGAATTGGTTTTCGCCCAAGTATGTCATACATGTAAGGGAAAACAGATTTGCTTGCCATTGTCTGCGCGCGCGTGTGTGGGTTCGTTTTGGGTGGGGCAAGACCGCAGGTGTGTATATGTGTATGTTAGCATGCTGTACTTCATGAAACAGAATGTGGCAGTATGGGACGAAGAAAAAATGAAAGCAAAGCCCTGTTTAGTGCCCTTTACACGAACTAGCCATTGGTCATCTGAAAACTCGTCCAGTCTAGACAATGTCATAAAGGCAGAGGCACTAAGTAGTTATTTTTCTCTTAATTGCACCGTCTGTTTAGCAGAGTGGCAGTCACTTCCGTCGTGAACAGCAAACAAGTAAAACTAGCTGTCCGTACAACAACAAACCAAATCATGGAATTATGCAGACTCTCAGCCATCCCCCAGGTCCACCCCCTCTATTTCCTCTCTCCTGACGCCGTTTCTGCATGATTGGCCACCTCAACGCAGAAGTTGGACATCCAGTTCAAAGCACCCCCGTCAACACGGATTCAGTGTAACTGCCCGTAAAACTCAAGTTTATCGACCACGTGGCGCTACACTACAGTGAAGCAAAGGCCGAGAAGGTGTAATAGCGAAAAGAGAACATGAGGACAGCGTTCGATTACGCCATTGCATCTCTCTCGAGACATTGGTTCAACATACAGGCGGCGATGCTGACATTTTTAAACCCATAAATGCGAATAAAAATTGATATGTGCAAGTTTGCGTTTGAGAAAGGTTTGGAGAGTATGCGTGGGTGACAACAATATGACAAAATAATTTAAAAAGAAATAATAATTGTATTTATTATAGTTTTATAGTATAGTATTATAGTAATAATTGTATTTGAACTTCGATAAAGTAACCTTCAAAACGACAATCACCTTTAACCACCTGTAATGAAACAGAATGAAAGACATGCAATGCAACATTGAACATGACCAAGAAGAGATTCATGTTCAGAGATCACTTTGAATTGGCATTTTGTATGAAACCATCGCCGCCATCCACGCACATGCTTCATAAACGCCTGTAACGTATACTGCCTCTGCTCAGATTTCAGCTTCAGGCTGCATGATTGGTGATTTCATTACATGCATACTCAATCATCTGTGACTTGTGTTAATTCAGAATAGTTTTATCCATACAGCAACGAAATAGACATCCGATTACATTAACAACTGCGTATCCCTAAGATGTGTGGTGCAAATATCACTGACCAAACCATTAGGACTGTGCCGATTGTAAAGATTTTGTTAAGTTTTTAGGAATATATGACTTCTACCTTAAAAGATCTTATTGAATGAGCGGTAGCTGCTGACTGACATTTTGGAAACCATCACTCAGTTTCATATTTGTCCTGGCAGCTATTGTAAATCCACAACAACAACAACAACAACAACAACAACAATAATAATAATATCGGTAGAAGGAGTAGTAGTAGTAACAAAAAACAATTCTTTTTTCTTCTTCTTCTTCTTCTTCTTCTTCTTATTATTATTATTAGTGTTGTTGTTGTTGCTGCTGCTGCTGTTAATACCACCAACAATAACAACAACAGTGAGAATCGTTGTTGCGACAGTTACAGTACTAATTGTCTGTCACCAACAAGTTAGTCCCCTACAGAATGACTGGCTTTAGCTTCTCCAGTGTGCAGACATCAGTTTTAAATCTTATCTCCCAGGCTGCATATGTACAGCGACAAACAATTGTTACGCTTTCCAAAAAGCATCTGTTGTTTTTTTTATTTTGCTTTACTTTGTTTTGTATTGTGTTTTGTCATTTTTGTTTTGTTTTATGTTTTCCGTTTTGTGGCTTTGTTACACAATTTTACTCATGATACACAACCAAATGCAATGCAATAAAGACAAAATTATTGCTTCAAAAATAACAGATTTATTAAAACAGATAACTTAAAATGAAGCCACAACACTGCGATGTTAATGTACACCATAACTAATGTTAAATAACACGTTGTTCGGTAATGACATTATTTTACTCATCAGTTACGAAATCATGGATATGAAAATTTACTTAGCATACCGTTTAAAGCCTCATAGCTAATTCACAGTGTTTTATAATGAAAACCCAGAATTCCCGGCACGCATCGCACTGGCAATATTACAATATTATACAACAGATAACTTGAGCTCTTTCTCTGAGATATCGTACCGATTGACACAATATAATTATAAAAGCAACTTTTCAAAGAGACAAAATATCAACAGCTGGAAAGAGAGGAGGTTGATGCACAGAGAAAGAGCGAACGAGAGAGAGAGAGAGAGAGAGATGATAATGAGGGCTCTTGGCGGGAGCACACAGCCAGAGATCAAGGCCAGCGGGTTCTGTCTGTCACATCCGCCGAGGACCTTGGCCCTGGGCGAAGCACGTGATGTATCCTCTGTGGCGTCGCCTCACTCAGTTTATCCTCAACCCCCGCCTCATTATCATCCCCTCTGGAGCGGCTGCCTATCAAATTCAGGGAATGGCCTCGACGATGCTTGGGGCTGCCTTTTGGTGTCTAATGACACACAAGCTAAACTCACCCGAAACACGGCATTGGCGAAATCAAAAAATGGGATACATAATCTGGGACGAGCTATGAGAGCAGCGCAATTTACGTGAATGATAATCCCGACCACCCGCTGTTGTAGGATGGGGATTATTTATTTGTTTTCTGCTTCTGACAGCTGTGGTTTGTTGCATCGGGGTTCCTTACTCTAGACAGTGGAGATGAGATGAAGCGGACATCAGCCCTCAGCCGATTTAACGAAAAGTGAATGGCGGGATGGGAGACTTCCAAAACCACTGATGGTGAATTCCGGGAGAAGTTCTTGGGCCAGTAGAAGCAATGATTTGGATTTCACGTGATATATTTTTCCTTGTATGAAAACTCGTAAAAGGACAACATATGAACTCTTTGTAACATACTTTTGAATGAGAGCTGCCGCAGTAAGTGTTGGGAGATGGGTTATCGTTTATTTTTGAAATGTCTTTATCTTTCAGTTGTTTCCCTTCGATCATAAGATCTGCCTGGCTACCATACAGCAAGAAGGAAGAAGGCTGTTTATTTATTTATTTTATGATTCTCCAAGTTAAAGATATTCTTGATAGTGTGTGTCAGGGTGTTAAAAGTATGTCATTTTTCAGATGGAATGCATACACAGCGAATTCCCCTATTTCCACGCACAAATCTTAGGGAAAGCATGCATTTATATACATACATACATAAATACATACATGCTTGGAACTACTTCTCAAGATAAGTTACTGACTCTGTAAATCAGGGTCCAGAGTTACAAAACAATGGAGCCGTGTAACCATATACCTATTCAAGGTAGGTTTATTCATATCAGAATACGTTTTTGTCCATTATTTTTCACGTGCATGCACATAGTCATCAATTGATAATGTACAATGCATTCTAGATTTGAAAAAAAGTATTATTGTACGGAACACATCAATAGGTTCGTATTAAGTGAGACCACCTTCTATGAGGTTCACTGAATGCTTATCAGTTATGTAGCTGAAGATCTTTTTTACCTGTTTGTGGGATCAAAATGCTATGGTGACATTTATATCCAATATAATACTGATGTACTTAGGCACAATATCTGCTGGATTTGTAATTATACTACCACACAAAATGCATTTATCGTGAATTCGCCATAACGAATTTCAAGAGCCGTCTGAGCTGACTGAAGTTGCCAGAGCAAGATCTTGTTACTTAATATTGGATTAATCTTTCTTTCTCGGCTGCATTAAAATACAGGGCCTGCTGTCTCCAAGTTTTTTTTCCCGCCCGGGCACGAAGAAAGTTAGGCCTGAGCTATATGAATGCCGCCTCCTTTTGAAGCGGTGGAGACTGGAGACTGTGCATATCGACTTCTAATGTGACGAATTTTAGTTTTTGGTGTCTGAATACTAGGACATCTAAAGGTAATGTTTTACCGCCCCTAAGATGTGAATTTGATTTAATCATTTCTGCAAGTTATCTTAGTTTATTGTTACCTTATTCTGAGATGACCACATTTGTACAAACTTAAACAAATCGTAAACATAGTTTAAGATTTTAGCGTTCTATATTGTTTCGTGAAGAGTCACATCTTCATGAAACAATATACAAAGGAAACAGAACAAAAAAGATCCCATAAAAGCAAGACATTTATTTTCAATAAAATGGAAGCCACTTCATTCATCTCCCGAGAAATATGAACTCATTGGCTTTATGATAATGCATAGCCTACGTAATACGTCTTTTACCTCGGAAGATTGTATGTGAGTAATTTCTAAAGAAACCTCCTCCATTTACAGCTCTGTCGAAGCCTATGAATGCTGTCAATTCAATCCAATTGCAATCCAAGAGTGTACATAACAAATCTTAAATCGAGGGACTGATAATTAGCTTTTCAGCAAATGTGTTCTCATTAATAGATTTTACAACACCATAATAAAACACTCGTTCTGTTCGTCTCTATTTCTGTCTCTCTGCCTCTCACTCTGTCCTAACAACATCGTGCTTTCAATCTCAGTTATCAGTAACCAAAGACTGTCGCCATTTCGAAGTCTTCTGATTTACGACCACACATACATGCAAAAATATGTAAAACCTCATAAAAGCAGGAAGTGATATGCAAATAGTGATAAAAGTGAAATATTTGCGTAATATTTGCTATATTTTGACGATGTTTTACCCTAACTAACACGTCTATTTTTTTAAGGTGGAAGTATCAATACAGAGTTTTTATTTATCCGATTTGTATACTGGATTCACCTCTGGAATGAAGTTTGAGTAACAGAGGTGTGTGCTTAGGAGGAGAAGCAAAAATAAATCTAATTGAAAGAGACAAGGAGGGTTGCCAAGGATTGATATAAATTAGAATAACATCTTTGCTCATGCAAACCATATAAAACTGATTTTAGAAAAGTTTTAGTGTTTAGTGTACAACAACATGCAGTGGTACTACAGCTACTAGCTGCTTAAATGAATGTGTGGTGTTCAATAAAGGCCTCCCTTCAGAAAAACGCGGTGTTTGCTGTTTCCTCTCCCTCCCTCCTCTCTATATCTGTGTGTGAGTGGGGGGGGGGAGAGAATGGCTAAATACAGCACTTTTTCCATCTACATTCAATGTAGCGTCTTTGCAACCTTCTATGTCTGTGATGGGAAGAAAGTGACATGTGAGGTCAAGTGAATCGTCATATTGTCTCCGGAAAAATGACATCTGTTCTTTAAGTAAAATTATATCAACCTCTCTTTAAGTGGTGATTCGAAAAGCAAAAAATGTGTTTATTTAAATTCTACAAAGTACTCAAGCTGAGATCAGTTAAACTCTTTTGGAAAGTAATAAATAAGTAGCACCAGGTCAGGCCAAACCAATGCCCATCTGCATTCACACCTCATATACAGTTCATATAAAGCACACAGCAAGCCAACGGTGTTTAAAACAGCGCAAGATTTCCATCTCCTGTCGACACCCTGGTGAAATATTCAGAACATATTTGCCCAAGAACCATACATATGATTCTGGCAAACCGGAGGTATCCACCATGTGCGACCCATAATTCCTCCTCCTCTTTTCAAGAAATGTGTCGTCATCGTCGTCGTCGTCGTCGCCCCCCCCCCCCCCCCTCTCTCTCCCTCTCTCACGCACACACACACACACACACACACACACACACGCACACACACACACACACACAAACACACACAGGCGGTACGACTTTTTAATGAATTTTTTTGTGTAATTCTGTATTCTGGAAGTGCACTAAAAATTCATTGCAGCCCATCACGGTGATCATGAAGAACGTTTTCACTGATATGATGCTATTCATGATAATATTACCAGGAGTCCTGAAATGTAAATTTCTCTCAATAAAAAATGCTGTATGTTTAAAATGTGTGAGAATTTTTCTATCAAAAGGTTCTGCTCGCGTCTGCAGAGATGGCTGGTAATGTCTGGGAGAGGGTAACTGAAGAGGGAAAAGACCAGAAAGCACTTCCAAAGTTTTATATAGCTGATGTTATTTTGTGACACTATAACAGTTAAATGTTTGCATATTTTGGTGGGCAACTTCAGTTTGCCGCCTTAGCGGAAATATTTGAATATGTATAGGTAAATAAAATTTAAAAATGACAAATAACAAATGTAAATGTAAACAGGCAGTCCTGTTTCATTTCAGTTCTATGCTCTAGTAGAATCGTAATTACAAATTACGAATGAAAATTACTTGACTGAAGAGTGATTTCAAAAAATCAGTAGCCGAAATATTTACATTTACATTTATTTATTTAGCAGACGCTTTATCCAAAACGACTTACAAAAGTGTAAAAAAAACATGATTGCTTCCCTTTTTGTTTGCCGTTTATTTTGTTATGTATGAAAAAATGAAACGATGAGGGTACTAAGCACAAAATTTAATTTAATTTAATTTATTTAAATTTAACTTAACGTTGTCGTTGGAATGTCTTACCTGTGCAAATATTCAAGAACCAGAACCAGAACCAGAATCGTACAATGGTCTGTCACTCAAAACTAGATCAACAAGATTTAGAAATATCCTTGTTTTGGGCCTGAGGTAAATAAATAAACGCATATGACTTACATGTGAAAAACAATATAATTCATGAATCAGTCATGTTCAATAAGATCGTATTGCGTTTTGTACTTGCATTTTAATAACGAGTTTAAGCGAACATTAATAGTTTTGAGGTGTGTGAAATTAACTGAAATACTGGAAATTAATTAGTGTCGGGAACAAATCCACTCACCCCAGTTCACCAAGCTCGGCATTCTCTCCCCTTTGGTGAATATTAAATTGATCCCAAGCATAAAACAAATTAAAATTCTGTTGCAAACCAGTTTTGGAACGAAGCAGGTTACTGTCGTTGTCTCTGTATTACTACCCCTATTTGAGATCGTTGGCTATTATGTTTGCATTTCCCCTTTACTAAAAATCTACCGAAACGGCTTACAACAGCCTTTTCTAAAGGTATTACCGTTCAACTAGATATAGAGGATGCCTTGCACGGTCTCCCGTAGTGTTTCGCAACTTACTCGCTAATGCGGTACGTCTTTTAACACACTTTGATGCACTCTCACGTATAATCTCAACAAGGTAAGGTTAATTACACTTGTCAGGACACGTGCTTTCGTTTTTCTTCAGGGTTCTTTAACCAGTGATCATGAATGACCGAACCTGCCATACCGGCCACATTTTGTGTTTCTCTTCGATTATCTTTCCTTTTTTCTTCTAATTGTACGTAGCCTATTTTCTGTTTCAATCTTCTCTGTTGGTGATCAGAAATAAGCTAAGTGATCTTTTAAAATATTAATTATTCATAGTTTTGAAGGCATATAAACATGAATCGGTCTACATGTGCTACCTAATAGTTAAAGTGGAGAATGATAGACAGGTGGACCAACCAATCCGAACGATCTTCAACAGTGGCTCGAGTTGATCTGGCTCAGTTTTCTGGTAGGGTCATTGTCAGTGACCTCTCTGTCGGCGCCTTGAAAGCGAGTCTACATTTCCATGGTCACTGAGATTTAAAGACCAAACCTCACCATCAACATACGAAGAAGGCGAGTGAGGTCAAAGTACATCTGGGCTCTTCCTTCAATAAGTTCATTAGAACCTATATTTTTCTGCAAGGACAGAAATATGACAAATGTCCTTAATTATCCATCCTCTTTATTTGCACAACGCACACATTGCTGGGCTTTAAATGGATTTTATTTTTAACTACCATGCTCTACCCAAAGGTCATTTTTGAAGTTGTTTACTATCTCTGGGAATCCCACGCGGTGTAATAGCCTGTTTCTAATTGCAATTGGATGTAAGCAGGACGTATCTTCTTGCCCAGATTCAATTCAACCGCAGTGCCGTATTCTATCTAATTTACTTCATCTTCATTTCAGCGACCGTCGAAGGCACGATAAGTTTCTTCTCATTCGTTGCTGAGTGATGAGGATAAGACGCGTGTAGTTTAGAAGCATATGGAAACATACAATGTATTTTGATTCAGCAATGGAAATGTTCACTGTCCAGCGCAATTTCGTAAAATCAATTCATTTTTGACCAAACTCTGTGTAAACGCTTTATTTATATGCGTCTTGAAAAGCCGCAATGGGACTGGAAAGTTTATCACTTATCACCGCTTTAAGGCCTTTCCTTTTTCGGGCAGGCCGTGTGACGTTTTGCGTTTTTACTACTATTGATTTTTTTCATCTATGTGGTCCTAAATAAAATTAATTGGACAAATAAAAGAATAAATAAATAAAGGATTTGTGTGAAATGATTGCATAATATAAAACAATACAGATCTGCTGGAATTCAGGCTCAATGCGAGTATTGTACCATATCATATTGATAAGTAACAGTACCGTTCAAATGCACGAAAATGACTGCTGTATTATTTTCAAAATTCTGTTGTAACCCAGCTCCTCCTGTTTTTTTTTCCCACTAGAAAAGTCACACCAGAGCTGTGTAACATTCCCAGTTGAATAAAATATTAGAAAAATGACAGATATAAGAATTTTACATATTAGATGTTCTGTATTAAGGAACAGAAGCGTCGTGAGATTAAAAACAAACAAAAACAAACTGCTCACGATTAAAATGCATTAGGCCTAAATGCCAAAAATACGCTCAGATCAACGACTGAAACAGTGCACATAATATATCAAAATAAATAACCAAATGGAAAAAAATGAAAAATGTATGGCTAAAAATGTGAACTTCGGGAAATTAATCTATCGAATTCCAAAGTAATGTGTACCTTTATTTGCTTCTTTCCTGCGTTGCACGAGATAATTAAGTCATTTCGGCACGTCATAAAAATTAAATTTTCAATTCCTTAATGATCTTAGCATTCGTGTTCAATATGTCATTAATGTATTGACAACATGCAAATATATTTGTTGTATATATGTGACTACAAGGCTGGGACTCAAACAACAGAATAATACTGTGATTAATAATAAAATTACTGCTATCGCTATTCTACAAGCTAAAACTGCTTCTACTACTGCATGCGTAACCTGCATTTAATTGGACGGAATACCCATATACACACAAGTATTTCACATTTCAATATGTTTTAACCATTTGGTTTGAAATGAACTGTCTCACATTTAACAATAAGTTCTAGAAAATGTATTCTGCGAGACCAAAACCTGATATGTCTTTTTCTCTATGCTGCAATTTAAGCAAAATCCCTTCTTAGTTACACTTACAGCCAAAGATATCAATAGTTAGTATTTAACACGTTGTTCAAGTTTACATTTTACATAGTATTATTGACACTGTTTCTTGTCGTCTCTTTTGATTTACCTTCCTTCGTCCGCTTGGGCAATCTCAGTCGGCCTGTTTTGTTCCAGCGGTGAGGACTGCCTTTTCTTTGTCCTCTAGGCTGTGTATTTACCGCGTGCGGTTGGCTAGATGGCGCCCTTGCTCCACGCCAAGGAATACCGATTCACCAACTTGACCCCAGTGACGTCAGCTCCGTCTGGAGCACCAAGGCCACTTTCAAAATCCCATTGGTTTGAGAATCACGTGGCTTTGTGCCGTGAATCTATAATTATGTTGCTGATTTTTTTAATATACGCGGGCCCCTCCCCAAAAATATGTCAGCTTCCTACTACCGTAATCCTCTTGGAAAACGCTGGACCCCTAAATCAAAACAATAGAAAGCGGAATAAAATGACATGTCCCAGCAATGTGGCAGCGGGGTCCTTCCACATGGACTCTTTGGTGGGAGGATCCACCGCTTGCAGAGGTGAGGGTTATTCCCCCGGCCCTGGAATGTGTGCGCAGGCGTCCGCCGAATATGGCTGTTCGGTGATGAGAAATTATGGAATTTCGCCTTCACCCCTCTCCAAGCGGGACGAACCGTCTCCCAACACCAGACTGCCTCGCAGTGTCAGCTATCACCAAACTTACCTGTCACAGCTGGACGCTTGGGAGGACAACCCTAAAAGTTCTTGCAGGATCGATCAGCCTGTTGCCCGACCCCTCTCCGCCTGCTCCGTCCGAGTGGACAATGTCAAAGAGGAGTCAATGTGCTGTCTGTATCCAGCAGACATTAACAGAGGCAAGAAGACAAGTGAGGCCCTCAAAGCTACCTACATGCGAACAGCGAACAGCTGCCACACCGACAGAGTGCCCCTATCTCTGCCGCACTACTTCATGTTGAACGAGGAGTGCTCAGGTGAGAGGTCACAAGAAGGAAATGGATTCGGAACAGGTTTTACTCCCCTGACTAACGTGACGCCTTCTGGCGAAATACCGCTTCCAGAATCACTCACGGACACCAGCAAACCACAAGACCCAGTAACTGCAGACCAAAACACCGAGGAGCACAGCTCAACTGAAAGACAGTCGGAGAAGAAGGAAAGTGTCAAAATGGACATTAGTGCAGGCCATTCGGACAACGAACTAAAAGGTAAGAACACACACACTCACACACACACACACACACACACACACACACACACACACACACACACCAATACAGAAACTATGAGCTATAAGCGCTCAATACACGTCATAGGAATAAAACCAGGCGTGAAATCGAGATGCAAAGGGTTGTATTGATTAATAGTGCAATTAAAAATACCAGAAGGTTACACAGGGAGTAAATGATCACTTCCTCTAAGACAACATTTTTAAAAGTTCATTCAATCGAAGTGCGTAATTGCCAACAGAATTCACTGAAATCATGACCCAATAAGTGAATGTTACCTTATTTTGGAAAAAAAGTGTGCATTTAAAGTAATACTGCCTTCGGTTTCTGGTGATTTTATTTTGAACGCTTCTATTGAGTAGAGTCAAATCGTGTTGCATGCCCGTAGCCTTATTTATTTCGAAATTAAATGTTTGAAATGTATATATTTGCGAGGATAATAAACTACATGACTTCCACTGCAGAGACCTTTCTAAATATCTCTGACCTTGGTTGAATGTTAGGAATGTCATTACTGGCCAATACAGTTATACAATAATTCCCGCATTTCGACGCTTTCGCATCCCTTTGGGCTTTGCCAAATTTATTCCATGTCAGTATTTTAGAAACAAAGTGCCATGATTTGTCCCAAGACACGTTGTCTGTGTTTTTAAAAACTAACGCATGATTTTACTAACAATCACTTTTAAGCTCTCTAGACTGAATTAAGGCAAGCAGTAGGCGCATCTTCAAAACAACAACAAATTTTGGTCTCTCGTTAATGTCCATGTTCTTGCACGTGCTTATTGTTTGCCATTAAAAGCAATATGTAACTGAGCAGGACATAATGTTTATTAATGTCTTCCTCTGAATATTATTGTTATGATTTAGTAGTATTACTAGTAGTAACAGCAACAGCAGCACAACTGAAGCATAAGGTCAATGGAAAATACGCGTCATTGCAATAAACTCCTTCACATTCTTTATGGAATATCTGTGGTGTATTGGCAATGGGTTCGCTGACAATACATATCTTCATCAATATCAGCGAGAATGAGGAGAGAAATAGCGCTGAAAGCCATAGCAAACAGTTTTGCATACGTGTATGTATGGCTAGCATGTGAGGGAAAATGCGTAACTGACTTTTCCTCGGGCTTTTTATGCTGAACAGGTAAAACCTATTTTCTGGTAAATTAACTCAAGGATTGCTGTGACAAGGACAAAAGATGCCTGTAATCGTAAGGAAGAGCGCGCGACAATAGAGTCGATAGTTATGACGGCTGTGGTTTCTACACCTTTATGTTAACAGGTATATCCTTTGGCATTTAGACGGAGGCATGTATGCATAGATAAACTTGTAAAATCATGCAGTGTCATATTATTAGTAGTAGTTGTGGTAATCCTCATCGTCGGCAACTACTACTATCTCAATGACTATTGCATCTCTTTTTTCCAATATAAACGCCTCACTATTATTAATTAGGTTATTAAATTAATAGAATTTAATTTAATCAATAGATTGAAAAATATCCGTCTTTCCGTTTTCAAAAAGGCATATTATTATGTCCCACAGCTCAATGAAATGAATTTTCCTTTGAGAAAGCTGTTTAAAAACAAGATTACGCGCATCGAGACAAATGGCAAGGACTGGTTGTTTTATTGTGCCAAAAGTACAGCAAAAACAGATCTAGAAACTGTTCCTAGATATGTTCATTTTATTCAGCATTCAGTGGCTGAATTTAAAATTTACTCAACAAAAGGACTGTAGAAATCGGAATACCAGCTCTCGGACTGGCGTAATGAAAATAATTTTCGGGGGTGTCAAGGAAACGGTACAGCGCCTTTTATTGTTTGTCCCCGCTGCGCTGTGTAATCCAGAAGGAAGCCAGTAACAGTTGGATGGAAACCTCTCTCGGATTCTTTTATGATTTGCACCATGCTCGGCATATCCCCTTAACGAGAGCCACTTCCATATTAATCGAAACTTTATGTGCTCATATTCATTGCTTGTGTGTATGTACGACTCTTGCTCACACGGTGTGGGAAATACTGTGTTAAACAAGCAATAACCAGCAGCAGTTCTTAGAGGATTAGCCAATTAATAGCTCATGTTTTTAGTTCACGTTTTAATTTCAGTTAATTAATAGCGCCTTATTATCGTGACATCAACACAGAAATACCGAAAATCCCAAAACATGGTATAAGGCCCACATCAAACCCTAATAATAACGTGCGTGTAGATATTAAAAAATTAGCGTAAATGAATGAACTCCTTGATTAAATCGTGAGATTCAATTACATCTTGCTGAAATACTCAAAGGTTAGTATAGAACAAATAGCGGCGTGACTGAATTTGGCGAATTTGGCCCAGCAAAAACTTGACCGTATATTTTCATGCCTAAGCACTCGTCTTTTGTGGTACAGGTCCTCTCCATTAACGTCGACTATCTGGTCAAATCCAACTCCAAGGATTCACAATATCAGAACTGAATGTAATGTCTGTTCGTTCTTAAAGCCACTTTCTTACTACTTGGAAATAGAGAACAAAAGCAAATATTATTTTCACGTTATTAACAAATTAATTTAATCAGAAAATAGATGCTATATATAGAAATAAACATAACAAACCGTGCCTTAAAGAGGTATGCGTGCGAGACAGAAAGGAATGGACAGATTGGTGCAATAACTTGGTTTCAAATGACCACTAATTTCTTTATACTACACTTCCTATAGGATCATTTCAAGCTATATGGCAGCCAGAAACGGCAAGTTTCTGTTCAATCACAACACCGAACTTTTTTCTTTGTACGTTGTGCGCTTAATAACTCGTCACAAGTTACATATTCGGATACACATTTGTCAAAACGTACAGACAACATCATATCAATGTCATGTATTTTCAATGTGTTTTGATCATTAATGTTGTGATGAATTTATGTTTTTGTACAGAGGAAACGAAAGTGGAAAATACCACCGGAAGCTGGCTAACAGCGAAAAGTGGACGAAAGAAGAGATGTCCCTATACAAAACACCAGACTCTGGAACTGGAAAAGGAGTTCTTGTTTAACATGTATCTGACTCGCGAGCGCCGACTGGAGATCAGCAAGAGCATCAACCTCTCCGACAGACAGGTCAAGATCTGGTTCCAGAACCGGAGAATGAAACTGAAGAAATTTAACAGAGAGAACCGCGTACGAGAGATCAGTTCGGGATATGACTACACCTGAACCCCTTCATGCACAAATGCACGCACACACACACACACACACACACACACACACATATATATATATATATGTGTGTGTGTGTGTGTGTGTGTGTGTAGACACAAACACACACACATATGAATCTAAGATAAAACACTTCAAACCCTACAGTCTAGAGCAATAAATGCTATTCTACTGAATGGACTGTCTTAATTGCTCTGCAGTCTACTCTACCCTTAAAAGAAAATCAGAGGGTTTCATGAATTTAGTTGGAAAGGAAACCTATATCTCACAAACAAAGGTCATGTGATTCATAGTTTGCTCACACTGATGACAAAGTGATGTTTGTTTCAAATAGGTTCCACTGATTTTAAGAGAACATATCCTGGCATTATTTCGTTTGCACCTACTATATTATTTGCTGACTATATAACCTGTCTGTAACGAATTGATTTTTTTTCTTTCTGTATGCTACTTGATGTACTGTGAAAATATATGACTTGCATCTGATTTAGGCATTTACATAGTAAATCCCGTTCGAAAAATAAAACGGGTTTTGGAAAATTGTTGACCCCCACGGGTCCGCGTGTCCTTGATAGCTTTCTTAAAGAAGCAGAGAGAGAAAGGGGTCGTGGCCGATTTAATATAAGTGGAGGCCATAACGTTGATTTAAATATTAGCCAGGTGACCACAATAAGTCAAGGTCATAAAATAGTAATGTCAGGACGCTCCTAGTACGGGACTGGAGGTGGATTTTATGATCTGCAAATATAATCTGCTGCAGTGCTAAATGTGCATTTAAAGGTGAGGAGGAGGAGGGCGAATCCATACAGCCGCCGCTGCAATGTGCGGGATTCACATCTCAGTCCAACTGCTTCTCTCGGGGAAAACGGCCGCGTTCTGTGTGGTATAAAGGATCACTACCAAGGATCGATGGAGTGCGGATTTATTTCGAACACAAGTCATCGGCAGAAAACGCGGAGCGTTCACACCGAGCACCCGGAAAAGCCTAAGGTAAGACCAACGTTGGCAATACTTTTCCTGTTCTTGGCGTGAGCACGCTTGGCTGTGTTGCTTTGCATTATACTACAAATAACCGAAAAAAATTGCATATGGTAAATGTTTTGTAGGATTTTAGAGCTTTTTTTTTTAATGATATCAGACATAAAGCAATCTACAAGTGTCAGTTGGGGAGATGTGGAGTTCGACACATGTGAATGTGTGAATGTTTGAGAATTATCTTTACAAAAACTCGTTTTGTGTGTTAGGTTCTTTTTCCAGACGTGTATTATTAATTGTTTGCAGGTATGCCTGCTTTCAGATCTGAGTGTTTTTTCAATTATTCTTTCGATGAGTGACGGGATCCATATCTGAATATGGTTGTGGTGCTTCCCTGTGATTACCTTTTGTGGAATGAAATTTCGGAATGAAGTGAATACTGAAATTTGATCTAGCCTAACGGTATAAGAAAAATAGCCGCTGTGGCAGAGATGAGTTTGTCGTTGAAGTTTATCCGATTCAATTCCAATTAAGCGAAGCAGGCATTCTATTGCAACTGTGCTTATTAAAACGAGATTAATAACACAGTATTCTGCTCGTTCTGATTTGGCATGCATACATTTACTTTATCTTATCGGTCGATCTTTTTATATAGCATATTTGCGTCCCCGTTGGATGTGATTGTTGTAGGTGATCGTCCTTTTCAGCGAATCGCCCGTCTCGCACAGCTGGTGCGTGGTTTAGGTAGTTTCATGTTGTTGGGATTGGCTTCCTGGCTCGGCAACAAGAAACTGCCTTGATTACGTCAGTTCGTCTTCATCAAGGGCGTCTATTTCCGTTAGATTACACACACTCAGTCCCGAGGTCTCCGCAAATGGCATTGTAAATGAACCGAACAGCCGTACCCACAGCAATTTCTTTATTTCTTTTACAGTCCTTTATGTGACGGTCACTAAAAGTCTTTGAAATCTAAAAGGGAGAACGGGTTGTAAACATCTCGGGGTAAAACAGTCGCTTTGTTTTGTTACACATAGTTAGAGATTTAGGCCAGCCCGCCGGGCCTATTGACCGGAGGTGTTTCAGGAAGTCTGGGAGAAGCATTCCAGGAGCCAGCCCAGGTGCGGCCCAACAAGACACCCGTCTGGCGAAGGAGCACCAGGGGAAACCATGCCCTCACTGTCACTGGATTTATTATATCACGCCTGTTATTTGTTTCCAAGATACATCAAATAGATAACAGTGACATCCGTGTGTATCAGATAAAACCTCTTGTTGTGGTCTAGGAGTTGAAATATGCACGACTGTGGCCGGAAAGAACTTAGCTGGAGCAAAATCTTTGTCAGTCACATTTAGAAGAATGTTTAAAACCTGTCTTTAGAATTTAGAATACGTCGCTACCTTTTTATCTTTATCTCTCTGTTTTTGCTCTCTCTCACTAGGTAAGCCTTATTTTCAATTGGGACATATTAAAACAAAGTTATTTTCTAAAATGAACACAAATCAAAATTGTCTACAAATATTTCAATTTGTACACGCACAGTAGGCCTAATTGTTACTGCTGCAGCTAATACTGTTCATTCTAATGCTCACAGCAACACACAAGAGTACGAGCAGCACTCGGCAATAACCTAATATACGCCTTTAATTTCCAAACGAACAAATACAAGATACAACGTTCTCTAAAAATGTCCCTGTAGGTCATTTTGATGTTACCTTTGAAATTGTTTCACTTGTGAAGTGTAATTGTAGTACCATTATAAAAGATACATACAACTGAGCCAATAATAATCATAATACATGGAACATAACACTTAACTATGAGGCCTCCATTGTTCCGTGTATACATGTACTGATATTCTTGACGAGCCATGTCTTCCTTGTAATTGTGTTTCTTTTCATTCGTTGTCATTTCGATTTTAAAACTGAGCAGATCTGAGTGTATTTCAAAATCTGTTCATGTTGGATTCGAGGAGTGCTTGGCAATGTGGTCAGCCTTGAAAAGTTTTCATATTGTGCGCCTTTTCTCCTGTTTCTGTTTTATTTTCAAGACATGTCATTTCAAAGTGAATTAAACTTATTTGCTTTATTTTTATTATTATTATTATTGCTGTTGTTGTGGTCGTGGTAATAATGACAGACGAAACTGATTTAGTAGTTATTGGCTATTAGCACTTAAGCATACTGAAGTCGCGATAGTTAAGGCATTGAAAACTAGTGGACTTGGCGAAGGATTCTGCAGGGTCATGACGCAATGGAGGACGAGAGAACAAATTTATACCAGTGTTATGTTTTATACATAAAGTATGTGCATCAAAAATAACGTCGGGTTTATCTAATTGTGTTGGCTTCTGTGTCGGGTTTCCGTATGATATCTCTTACCTGTTCGAGACAAAGAAAATAAGGATGCAGTTCACGAGAAAAGTAACACTGTGAGGAATTATGAGCATGTGATTGACCTAGCTATGCTCTTATTCTTTAGGTTATAATTTGACCAATGAGGGCACAACTAAGACTATTCCCTACCTCTTAGGAGGCAATCAATTGTTCCCCTTAATTGGGAAACCTGCCCCCGTTGGTATGTTCTGTTTTATTTTGTTTTCACACTCTCCTTCCCTTGTATTTGTGCTTTGAGAGGAGACCGCCGTCTGGAATCCAAAGTCATTTTCAGGCAGTACAGATAAGCGAGACTTTACTCTGGAATGCACTACTGGTCAACTATTTATCGCACGCCAAACGCAGTAAATACATCAATGAATAAACCACTTATGAAACAACAAATACACAGAGCCCACGCTGTTCAATTTTGGAACGTAAAATGCAAAATACAGCGTCAATCACACAAGGATTGAGGATTAAATGGATTAAGGGATCAATTATTTCTATGGGCTACTCCGCTTACTATAATTTTAATATGTTGTTATTCGAGTGGTAGTAGTCGTAGCAGCAGCTGTAGCTGACGTTGTTGTTAAAGCATCCTTTGTCTATTTTCACTAACAAAGTTAAGCGATCCCGTAACATCGCAATCGATTGCCAATACACACAGAACTGCATCTTGACTAAAACTACAGTAACAAAAACATTCTTCTATTGCCTATATAAGCCAGGGTGACGGAATTGTGGCTATAAGAACATTATTGTTCTCATGGAAGATGGTTATTTTTCTTATCATAAAGGCAATTGCTTATCACCACGGTCATTATTATTGCAACAATTATTGTTTAAGGCATGACGTAGTAATTAACCTCCCAAGTAAGCATTGCTTGATCACAATTTCAGCAGTATCATTGATGTCTAAGAACCTAAAGACGGGAACCATCAAAATCACTATCGTTGACAGGCCAGCGAGAGAGACTTACAGATCCACATCCACACACACAAACACGCGAACACGCATGCGCGCGCGCGCGCGCGCGCACACACACACACACACACACACACACACACACACACACACACAATGAAAATGAACGTGAGTGCCAAATGCACAAATTAAAATAAAACGTGCAGACGTCATGTCAACAAAAATATAAGTATTGTCAACAGACAACAATTCTACAAAAAATGTTACTCTCAAATGTATTAAATGATCATCTGAATTATACGTGGGACAAAATCCACGTATAAAATTTAAAATTTAATAATTAATCCACAATTAGACCGCAATTCTTCCACAATACGTGCGGATTAAGGGCATTTATGTCCCTGAGCTAAAAGCGAACATATAAGTATGGTGTTGCAGTCCACCATATTCGATTTTATTTTTTACGTTAATTGAGCCGATTGAAAAGATGCCGTCAGTATCAACTGTTTTACATGACATTTAGGTTAAAATATAGTTAGACGTAATATCCCAAATAGTCCAAGCACAACATCTGCTTTAAAAACTGCTTTGTCTGGAAGCGTGGGCCGATTTGGCTGAAACTTCTAATGTATCGTATTAAACACAAGAGCATTTGCCAATTCAACAGCAGTTATACTGAACAAACATTCAGTCAATGTTACACACCAGTGGAATTTTATTTGTATTCATCGAACATGTTCAAGTTATCAAGATGTCAGTCTGAGGGTGTGCTTGTTTTTGAAGACGTGATGAATACTGAATTTCTCTGGTTGATTCGAGCACACTTGGGGGGCCAGTTAATGATAACGATAAGGTCTAAAATCAATTTGATAATCTAAATTAATTAAACTGGTCACGTGGTGTAGCAGCCAAATTGAGCTGTGCGTTAAGATGTTGAGCCAGGAGTCTAAGAAGTGATGTGTCAATTGTAATGACATGCGATTGCTTGGACACTGGTCACGGCCAGGCGGCCATCATGCATTTAACGATTGATTGGAATGTACTGGATTCCAATGAACAATGGATTCAGTGTTCTTTGCCAATACGTTTATCTATTGGTGTGACATTTCTCATAGACTCCTTCAGGGATCTTGGAATTCAGTTCTCAAATGAAACAAAATGTGTTGCGTTGAGATACAGGATTATTGGTTTTATTTTCTACATGAATTAAATCCAATCAAATATCTGGAAAGATGGTTTGTCATTTAACTTTTTTCGTAATCTGACCTCGACTTCTCATCTTTGGATAAACGTCTGCTGATACATTAGACACGTGAATTGTCTTGCTCCAACTACCTATCATATTAATACATACCATGGAAAAATGTTCTTCTGATGAAGAGCATTCGTCTACAATGAAGCATGCACAAAATGTCTAGAGTAACCACACAACACGTACTGTTGTGTCAAAATTAGGATCAGATAAAATATTGCCTCGTACTTCGACTCGAACTGTGTCTGGAAATCATTTTCGTGTTTTTTTTTCGTTTCCTACTCAGTTTCGATCTTTAAGATCTCGCGCAAGCAATAATTACACGTCACACAATCCCAAGGCCCACTCTTTATTCAATGTAATTGTGTACACAAAACTGAAAAATCACAATATATAATATACTTTGATGAGTAATGCACCGAACTTGAACTGCTATTGGTTAAAAATAACGCAATAGAAACCAATTTCGATGGATTCAGATGAATGTCAAGAATAGTAGCAATACTGGTGAAAAATTAATAAGAAAATCCTTATTATTTTTGTAACACGCACTCTTATGACTGCATAACCTCCGTATATATATATATATATATATATATGTGTGTGTGTGTGTGTGTGTGTTTACATATGTACACATTATATTAGCTACATAGCTAGGTTATCATTTTCATGGAATTGTGGCCATGTTTGCCAAATATGGTGTGCCAGTAAGACAAGATGTATACATATGTATACTGTCGATTCAAAACAGATTCATAAACATGTTATCACCTGCAGAATAGGCCTGCATAAGCATATGCACACAGGCACCCTTAATTTCATGTACCATACATTGGTCAGGTCAACCATTCTCTATGTCATTGCAGTTAACTGCGAGGTCATTAGGTAATTCTTTAGGCCTACTTTTCTCAGATATACACCTCTAAGAAAAGGTCAGTGTGTACATTCAGGGTTAGGGTTAGGCAAAGAACAGAAACTGACACGAATCTCCGTGATGTTTAAACATGTGCTTTTATGAAATCATAGACACATGACGGGTGTATAACCACTGGATAGTTACAGATACTTATATTTTACTACCAAAGCAATGGTAGAAGCCATTATTTGATAATTCCTCGTAATTTTAGAGCACAGCTGCATCATACGTGTAACAAATGGACTCTATTAATCATTTTGCTTACTAGACATTATTTTGCACATCAGTTGCAATGGCTTCGTGTCACACGGTGCATACTGCATATATTTTGATTTAGCTACTTTCATTTTTTCCCTATTTTGATAAGTTGACGGTAAACGAGGATAACGTTAAATAATGACGATGACGGAAATGGTGGCGTTAGTGATACTCCTACTGAGTTAGCCATCTAATACAACGTCATATTAAAAGGACTGCATATTCAGACCATCACAAATTTGCGCCCGCAGTTCGAGTGCGCAGCTGCAAGATCAGCTTGGTCGTGTTTATAGGCCTAATAAGAACCCAGGGCTGCCGTCTGATCGCATTTAGCCTGGATACTCTAAAGTAGAACAATAATAATAATAATAAACAGGAAAAAAACAATACAGACACCCACATGTTTTTGCTTGCTGTATTGTCTATATTTAATAAAATCAATTACAAACAGAAATTTAACTTTACCAAAAGTAGAAACGTTGCTTAGAGACAAACCAATACTTTCAGACAAGTAACACTTAAGACTAGTAAGATTTCGTTTAATCAGCAAATATCTAATAGGGTCTATATGCAAAAACTATGGACAATTGTATATTATTACTTTCAGTATAAAAAAGAAAAAATAGGGCCGATTTAATTTTCTTCACGGTGGCCAGTTTTAGGGTAAGTTGCTTTGTTACTACATGTACTGTGTTTGATATTGAAAACATTTCTTAGGAATATCTACTTGTATATGTACGAACATTAGTAGTAAATCCTTACTTTCTGATTTTGAAAGCAGATTAATTGGCATTGGACAACGAAGTGTGAGACGGGACTACTGAACTCATATTGTGTAGGTTACCTTTTGTATTGAACATTCAAGGCCAGTTTCTGTAACAAAATGTCCACTAGAAATATATGAGATAAAGAAATAGATTTTACCACATAAATTTCCGTGCTTAGACGAACACCACGTGAAAATGCATCACAACTCTACACCGGAAACAAAACATCGAACAACACTATTTTATTTAGTAATGTAATTAAATTCTGTTGACATACAAAGATTTGACATACGTATTACAAGAAAATAGTTTGTAAATTATGAGAAAGAATTACAAAAGAAAGTTTATCAGTGTAATAAACATTCCCAATTTTTACAGGGTGACGGTGCTTAATGTTTTCGACATTCAACAGTAAAACCGTTTCCTTATACAATCAAACGGCTCGCAAAAGCGACAGATTAAAGTCGTTTATGTCTTCGCTGCTATAACCTTTCATGAAAGCCCATGAATTGGACAGACTGTGTAAACATTTTTCCAAATCGAACCAAAAATGTTTAAATCACTAGCTATTCGTGTTTATAAGTATCAGTTGATTCAATGAATTTTTGCTATTTCACTCTTTTTTCTATCAAAATCCTGTAAAGCCGACCCTGACGACTTGGCATGAACAACGAAAAGATTTTGTTAAATTACATTTAAAAAATCGCGATAACCTGTGAAACGCAATCGTTCGAGCCATCATTTTCTCATGCATTAATGACAGCCAATTTCCACTTTCCATTCCACCACGTATATATGCATGTGTGCAGCTACGTTTTACAAACATAAAAGTCTACGCCCTTGTTTGAGTGGTGCAGTATGTGTAGTGTGGACTTGACTTCGCCAGTGCTTCCTTTGAACGACCAATAGGGCGACTCTACAGCTCTCACGCGATTCCAGTCTGTCCAAATCGAAACTGTAGGGATGCCTTTCGGTGGTAATGCCACCAAATATTATTTTAGCATTCGTTTTACACTCATTATAGGGTTAGGAGAAGCCGTGTCTAACTAAGCCATATTTAAATATGCTAGCTAAAGAGGGGGCTTAGCTAAGACATTTCAAAATAACTGAGGATACCAAGATGGTAATAGATGCGTCATGACAACCCCAATAATTTACTACCTTATTCTGAAACATTTTAAGTCTTTAACTGATTTTTTTCACAAGTGACCTAATCCTGTCTAATCCACCAAAATTAGGTAAAGGTAAATTGAATGGCAAAAGTGGGTACGGTTCTTGTTACTACCTATAAAAAGTTGAAGTGTGCGTACGAAGTTGAATTCAAAATAAAACGAAGTTAAAATACCGCAATAGGTATGTCGATTGAGGAAACCTATAGCTGTCGACCGCAGGTAAAAATCGTGATTCACGTATGTCTTTTGATCCACTGAGAAACTGTTTCAAAACTTGCATATGTCAGCGACTCTGCTCATAGTGCACGTTTTCTGTTGACTGGGTTGAATTTCTATGCTTCTTCGACGTGGTAGTCAGGTTGAGTTCATGCTGCAAAGACGACGCTGGGCCTTGCTCGGAATGAGTGACAACCACTGCACATCAGGCGCGCGGACGCCGCACTGCGGAGCGATTCAATCCCTTATATTACCGCATATAGGCCCCTGGAGAGTTTCGTTTAGGTCTATGCTATCCTATTGTATTCTTACTTATTTTTTTTTTCTTTTTTCAGTATCATTAAATATGATTAATTCCAAGCACTATTTTTACAGACCCAAACATGGTGGCCATGCTTTCGGAGACTGTGCGTTGTTTATTTTAATTCCGAGCACAGTACATGTGTAAATGTGCCGATTCAGCTGCAGTTAACATGTCCTGGGTAGATGTGGCCATTACGTTGGATTTTTGGGTCGGGTAGCGTTTAGTTTTTAAGTGTATTTAAAAAAAATCAAAAACAAGTGTAGGAAACCTACAATGCTACAAAAAGAAGTTTGGGTAATATCAAAATAGTTACGGATAAACTGGGAGATGACTAGCAATGTCAACACGCATGAGACAAGAATGGTGTCACCGACCCTTGTACAAAAAATACGACTTTTAGGTTTAGCTGATAAATTGACATACACTTGATTCAATATGGTATTTCATGAGAGATCAAGGAAGATACCATGATAAACAAATATCAGATATTTCCAAAGAGGATATTGTGTCAGGCTCCGCTCACAACTCGTGCCAAGTCATAAGCGACCTATTTATCGCATGTATCGACTGTAATCTCTCTTGTCAACTCTCCCCTTTAAAGTATTTATTATAACTCCAGTTACTATTGTAGTTGTGGTCATTCAATTTTTATTTCATGTTCGAGTCGGATAAGCATTATCTATATAGAGGGGATGAATTATTCATACCCACTGAATGCGCATTCCAGGACTGGAACATTTTAACTTGACTTTTTATTCGTGCCGTGCTGCTTCCCTCATCCATTGTGGGATCTTTCGCGTTCTTATTTTGAAGAGCGACGTGTTTCACATGCACTGTTTTGGTTTTGTACGATAGGAGGAACTCGACTCGTTTTTATTAACGACACGTTTATGAACAATCAAATGGTCCTCATAAAAATTTATTGCGGGACATAAAAACATGAACTGCGACTTGCCGAATATAACCGCTGCAGTAGGCACATTTTCAAGCGTGTATACGATAGCCACCCCTCCAAAATTTAAAATTTAGCTTTACAATGGAACGCTTCTTTTCCTTTCATTCAAAAGTCCGAGTGTTCTACTATCATTTCTACGTGTTTTGGGCAGTGAGATCCACTTGATTTTGTCATCAACTATTCCAAATCTCCAGATAATGAACTATTTTTGGCAAAACTGATTTAATGTGAAAAACGACAAGGAGAAAATTCATGTATTAAACTGTGTGGTATGTTAATCCAATATCAGCTTGCCAGATATGTGCATCAGGCTTAAAGGAGCGTAACATAGTTTTCCTGACAGAGATTAATTACATCAACAAATAGTGCCTTGTGCAGGGTTGTAAACGTACCTCGTGTTCCAATACGGTGATGCGGCTCTCGGTCGTTTTTATTTTATTAATAAAACACGAGCAAATGATATGTGACCATTTCGCAGCTATAGCTTTCGCCTCTGTAAAGAAACCCGATGCATAAATAGCACTCTGGGATCCTGAAGATCCGGGATCCACACCAGTTTCACAGAGAGCCTCGCGCATTGATCCTCTTTGTAATTTTTTGGGGTAAATATCATCACGTGTCGCATGGGCGGCCAATGGGAGATGAAGAGCCCCGGAGAAATAATTACCTGGCTTGATTGTTCTATGGCCACATAAAAAAGTACACATACACTCCATATAATAATCGGATGCATGTAAAAGAGACAAGAGGCTTCGTCATGTCGACCACGGGTCCCATAAGCAATTATTATGTGGACTCTTTGATAAACCATGAAAGCGAGGAGGTGCTGACGACTAGATTTTCGGCTCCGGAGCTGCTTTCTGCCGGCTCCCGTCAGGCGTCGCTTGTACCGGAGTGTACTGATTTTCCTTCCTGCAGCTTTGCTCCGAAGCCTGCTGTCTTTACCACATCGTGGGGCCCAGTTCATTCGCAGTCTTCAGTGGTTTATCACCCATATACTCACCAAGCTCACTTGGGAACAGATTCCAGGTACGTGCGCTCTTGGCTGGAGCCAATCTCTGGTGCTGTATCCTTCCCAGGCTATCCGACAAGCAGCAGACACTATGGGCTGAAACCTGACGCCATCCCGGAGCGTAGACCCGGAGACTGTCTGGCCTCCAACGGACACAGCTACTCTGACTATCTCTACAGCTCCTCCGCTGATATCCGAGATAAGACGCATCAGAACATCCCCTCTCCAGAGTCAGAGATTTTAGCTTCTGGAAAGCACAAAGACGACAAGCCTGAATTAGACCCGAGTAAGTCGAAGTCATTCTCGTTTGCAACTGGGTATTGGAGTTGTCTGGGGTGGATCTGCTGCATACACCGCTTTAGCCTGATGTTGTCTGTCTTCCATAAAACGACATTATTGTTTTTATTATTATAGTCCTCTGTCTCTGCGTCGGATTGAAATTGACCTGCTAGCAGGCTGTTCGTACTGAACAGGGCAGACGCCAATCGCGGAGTTATAAAATAGGAAGCAGGTTGTAAAAACGAGACCTCTAAAACAGGCTTTTCAGAGGCGAGGTGAGAAAGTGCTAAAACGCAAGTTCTCTTGCGTATCCCAACACACCTTTTGTGATGTCTATGCCTTTCTTTCATCACAGAAGCTTAATCCTGATCCGTTGCTCATTTAAAATAATAATAATAATAATACGGGAATATTTACTGCTGTTAAATAAACGACAAGTAAAGCAGTATTAATGTTGTTATTATTATTTGCAGGTACCGCCGTGATACTAATAATAGTACTAGTAATGATAATAATAATGGCTGCAATCCTATTATCAGAATGTAGCAATTGTATTGTTCTGTAGTAAACGGTTACCTAGTAAATATTGTGATTTATTTTTACCTAAATCACGCAAATGATTCACATTTTTGTTGAGAGCATAACCCTTTTCCTCCAGACTTGGCTGTGAAGAGTTGTTTTCATATGATTTACATATACTACATTCACCAGGATTCCAGTGGAAATCTCCTATTACATTATCAAAATAATTAAGTCTAAAATGGCAATCAGCAACAGAAATGAGTCGGCACGTTAAGGTCGCCAAAAGAGTGACATGCATGTACACGTGTGCGTATTTTGATCTGTCTGTACAGCCTGTTGCATGTGTGATTTTAAAAATTAGTGTTCTTTGTCCTCGCTTGCTGTCGTTTTTACCATTCAGAAGACACACGGAACATGAAGATACACACGGGATTAGCAAATTCGGGGATCCGAGTTTTGGAATGTCAGAAATACATCGAGGCTGGCGGAGTGTAGGCATGCAAAGGCTTGAAACCAAAGGCGTTTAAATGCGTTTATGGGCCCGTAAAGCAAATGGGCGCACTCACAATTTTACGACTCGTTCCTCCTTTAGCTCTGCATGGCCCTAAAAGGGAAGAACTGCAAAAGACAGTTCTCATAGCAAGTCTAATGGGAAAGGAAATAGTTGGACAATAATTGTCGAAGAATAATATGCCATAGAATATTGTGCTACAATGCTGCAAATGAGTGGATTTCAGAAGAGATATGAAAATGACCTGCCTTTAATATATGTCACACAGTGTCACATAGAAAGAACGCTAATGACCAGATGCTTGTTTTTTCGGTTTTCAGATAATCCCGTGGCAAACTGGATCCACGCACGCTCCACCAGGAAGAAGCGATGTCCTTATACGAAATACCAGACACTCGAACTCGAGAAAGAGTTTTTGTTCAATATGTATCTTACCAGGGACCGTCGATACGAGGTTGCCCGAGTCCTGAATTTAACGGAGCGGCAGGTTAAAATCTGGTTTCAGAATCGACGGATGAAGATGAAGAAAATGAATAAAGAAAAGACCGAGAGCAATGAACAGTAACGCGCAATGGCCGGTATAAATAAAAGGACACAATACAGAACAACATATTCAGAAACATACAAATAACAGACTGAATTACAAGAACCCGTCTCCCTCTTTGTATCGCTTACTATTTCATGCAGTGCAAGCTGTTTTCTATCTAAACAATTTATGGACACCAAACATGCTGTACAGTTTTGTTGGTTTTGGACTGAAGATATGCACCTCGTTGGACGTTTTTATAGTCATTTATGTTCATAACGGAGTGAAAATAAAATGCATTACGTAACTGGAGGGGAAAAACATTTTCTAGAAGTAAAAATGTATGGCCAGAGGAACGTACTTGAATTTTTTCTGTTATTTCGTAATTTATAACGTTGCCTTGCTTGTTTTATTTTAGTTGATGCTTCTTATGAACTCATGCAAGTGTTGCATATTTTGTACAGAAAAAGAGAAAAACAAAAAGGCAGTAACGTTTGTCTGTGTTTGTCAATGTGGAAATAGAGTTTGATGTACCTATCGTTGTATTTTTACATTCTTATCCCTAGATTCTGTAAAGTTATGTTTTATTGTAGATTGTGGCTATATTTAAATATATCTTACATCATCTACGTCTTCTCCTGTTTGCTCCTTGGTGGCGTGTTATACACGCTCAACACCGCCAACAAATTATGGAAATTATTCAGAGAAAGAAGTATATCAGACTGAGAAACAAAAACAGATATGGTATCAATTAACATCGCTGGACGCGTAAAGCCAAGCTCTCGATATTGAAAAGTGACAGAATAATGCGAAAAGGAAATGCATTTGTTACTCGCGTCCATGTGCGCGCGCGCCTGTGTGTGAGAATGAAATGGAGAAAGAAATGAAAATATAAACCCTGATCAAAATCTGAGTTTTGGTGGACTGTAAATAGTGAGCAGATTCAGACTGAAAGCAGCTGTCAGCTGAGGCAATTATTTTTTACCGATTCCATTTCTTTTTCACAGAATGTTTCAAGTGCAATGCCCGCCACGTTGGTCTGCCCCATGCCAATGGATATGAGGCCTGAAGAAAACCTAGTTTGACACCTTTGGCCCTGCTTCCATACAGATTCTCACCTGATTCGTACTGGTCTTATTGCTGTCCAACATGTGCGCTTGTTATTTTATTGACAGCACAAAGTTTGGACTAAGTATTCATTTATGCACTCTTCTGTGTGGTTGGTGGTGTCCCAAAGGTGATGCCAGAAATCGCAAACTGTTTTCGTTTGGTATTCGGCCTATGTGTTGTTTGGGATGCTGAGACTCAGTTTTTACGTAATGAAATTAATGTTCCACTGTCACTCTGTAATCTGGTCGGGTAGGAATACAGGTGATAGAATTTAGATGAAACTAGGCCTCAGTCTATCATATCAATCTAGGCACTTTAACCCACTACGGGTTCCCCGTTGCCTCCCTAACGGCTTTTCTGTAGCCGCACCTAAACACTGCTATCACTGTATTTTTGCAGGACCTAAAGCCTACTACGACTATATTTTTGTAAATTATTTTTTCTTCCCCATGTGGTAATACCACTCATAAATATGTCATACGTCCTTGCGTCTTTTCTAAGCAATTTAAGTCTTGTTTGGGTATGACCGGAATGTACTTGGAAAAAAATCTCAAAATGACGTTCCCACAACGTGTATCAACAGCATCTAACCTTACCCTGTCCAATTATATGAAATTGGTATTTAACTCTATCGAATACATACCGGGGGTAATGCACAAATTACTCAGCACAATTTACTTTTGATACAACGGTATTATATTATTATGGTTCAATTTTACATTTTATAGAATACAGAAACTTTTCAGCTCCTCACAAATTGACATTTAACTGCATTTTTTCAGTTACAGCATGCAAACTATAAACCTAAGCCGTCCAATGCATCCCTCAATATTATCTATCATTAAGAAATTGAGCTGAAACTGTTATTTTTAACTTTTCGACGCATTTTCTAATATGCCCTACTATTATGATTATAGGAATATATCGCCGTGTTTGCATAGATAATTGTTGACATCATATTTGCCTTCAAACGTTATACACAACTTAGTATTCACGTTGAACAGGCAAAGCATGAAGAAATAGAAATATGGGGGAAAAAAATTATTCACGAAGGTAGTATACTTTGCAGACCCAACCAAACGACGGAGGCTCGTTGCAGGGTATGACTGAAACTATATTGTTTTATTCCGCTGTGGAAGTCAGTTGTCTTTGCTATTTACAAGTGTTAATCTATGCGTCGGGGCTCGCCTCATGTGGCTTATGATGCACGAAAGGAAATAAATATAATTTGCACAGACTCCTCCGTAGACAAAATTATTGCATGTGTTGGCCAAAACGCTAACTATACAGTTTGAGTGCGCTGGATCCCGTAGGACATACGCGCAAGGCATTGCCAGGCCTGGAGTTTGTTTCCTGGGAGCTAGAAGAAACTGCCTTATTGTGGTAGCGCAAACAATACGCACAGGATGCTTAGGTTTTAGAGCCCTATACAGTCCAACATTTCCGCAGTGGAGCACAAAAATGCAAGTTTTACAGCCTCGTGGGAGCCAGTGGTGTTTGTCTCCAATGCAGAAGAACAAAGCAAACCCGAGGAACTGGCTAGACGTCTGGGATAAATGACTTTATTGTCTTAATATAAGGTGGCGGTGAAGGGTTTCAAAGAAAGCTTGTTGTGCTTGTTTTGTCTGCGGGCCGCGCTGCAAACATACGCAACTCCTCTCTTTTTGTTCCTCAGGCCGGCGAAGGGAAACGGGAGGGGGTTGGAGGGTGTAGATTAGCCCCGGGAAACTGGTAAAACACTAAACTTGAAAAGCTGCGATTCATCTTAAATCATTTCTTCTCTAACCCACCACTTTCTCTTAGCCACCTACAAATAACAATATGCATGAATGGGCGGGTGTGGTGGATATGGGTGTGGATGGCACGCACAGATTAATCTAATAGACGCTTTAGTAGCTGTGGTAACAGTAACAATAGCATTTTAGTGTAGTTCTTCTCATTAGTATTAGAAACAGTTGTAGTGGTAGGAGCTGTTGTGTTAGGACGCAATTATTATCGTACGCCAGGCGCATTAAAATAACCCATTCCTGACGGATGTCCAACAATCTATTCAGACACTAGATGTCGCTGTTGATTCATAATTCACTCTCTTTCTGGCGACTGGCTGTTGGATGTGTCGTTGGAAGTGGAAAGCTAACGAAAAAATGGTAGCTATTGCAGTCTCTTAAAGAGTATTTGTCATTTAGCTAGAGCTAAAAAATCAACAGTTTGGAAAAAAACTGGAATGTTTATTTTCTGCGTATGGCTTTACTTTTTGATTTGCATTTTTATCTTTACTTTTATGGTATAAGCACGTAACTTGTTTTTTTTTCCAGAACACGTGTACCTTTGAGGACAGAATAGGCTCATCCGTAATCATTTATAGGCCTCCGCTACTTTCGATTCTTTTGATCAAGTTTACCTCCTCATGAATATGCACTTGGTAAAGTAATCCAGCGCCTTTTTACCTGCAGGCCAGTCGTTGCTGTTAAAACTGTTTCTTAAAGCGGCGGTGGGCGCTATTGAATTGGGACTGCTTTTAAATTCGCAATACCGAACCATTACTGCAACTGGTCGAATGTTTACACTGTAACAGCATAAAGCGCCTCTTTGACATGTAGCTGTTTTGATTTTTCATAGGTAACGACTTAAGTAATATGTTATTACCCTTCTGAACGGGGATAAAGCGTAACGGCGCCTTATAGGCCGAGCAATCACCAGCAATTTTTGCAAACCATCAGTCCTCATAGAAGACTACATCAAACAACTCATGTTTCATTCGTGTTGTACCATCAGTCGTTTAAATGTGGCACTGGATTTAAGAATGGTAAAACCCAATCAAGCAGTCGAGATAAACCCGTAAGTCTTATCTTCCGAGAGAAAGTGTATGAATTATACACAAAATTCATGAATAGACTACTTTTAAAACGCGTGCATAATTCGAATGCGGACACAAACTAATACAAGTTGCAACATTTTATTAATGTAATAGTAATATAAAACATTGTGATATTACAGAATTAAGATAAGTACATGTTCTATGAGAACAGATTTCTTAAGAGTAAAACAACAACACTAATTATAGATACATAATTTCGGTTTCATTCATAAAGATAACGAGGGAGATAGTGCTGCCTCCGCCACTGATGATGGTGGTGATGATTATGACAAATCAAATACAAGGAATGTTTTTCAACACAATGTTACCATAGACAGTTACAGGATGTTTTTAATGTCCATATTTCCTTAGAAACGATTTACGTCTACAGAGTGTATTGCATCGAAATGTTATCCACGACTTTCAGTCGAAGGCACCAATACTTTCAAGGTGAAAGGTGTCTCTGACATTGTAAGCGAGGCGTAAATATCGTTAGTCACGCCTTTTAAACGTGATTCCAAGTAGAGAGGCTGCACGACGGTGTGCGTTTACAACTGTTATAAGAGGGGGAAATTAATTTTAATAATTCAATCGTTGAGATTTACAGCATCAAGTAGGCTTCCGGCAACGTAGTCGGCCCAGGGCAGGCAGATGGACAATATGTAATCAATTTGTGTGCGTTTATGTGCGCGCGTGTGCGTATGTGGATCCTCATGTCAAAGAAAAAGAAAGAGCGAGTGTGTGTCAGGAATATCAATAAAATGCAATGGGTCATTGAGAACTAGGTCGGGTCGTTGACCTATATAGAAAATAAAAGCTGAGATATTTAAAATATATGAATTCGCATTTGTCTTTCTAATAATATGTGGTTAATTCAAGAAACGTGCTAAGCATTTTTCAGTTTTTCGATTCATATTTTTATCTTGCAGATGCAGACATAAAATACACAAAACATGCTGTTTCTGTATTTCTCGTGTTAATGCTGTCGACAGTCCGCCATCCAGAAATGCTTAACACTGCCGTGTCCTGTTGTTCAAGGTAGACATAGAAAGAGGGAATGTGGGGATTGGGTGGGTTTGGGGGGGGGGGGGGGGGCTTTGAAGGTTGGTGTGGGGAGAGAGGAGGAGGGGGTCGATGTGGTGGGGGTGGGAAGCAAAAATACCGCTTGTGACTCTACCGGCGGAGCTAGCCAGCTCTAGCTGTAGCACATATCAACCGTACACGACTTGAGCCGGATTTCAGGCTGCAAATAGGGGAAAGGGGGAGATTTAGAGAGAGTCTCACATTAGCGAGAGGGAAAACAGAGAGGCAGAAAGAGTGCTCTCAGATTATTCACAGGGGCACGAGGCTATTTGCCCCTTCCCTCAGGTTCTGGTTGTTGTGTGTATTATTTGAGGTTTGGAATACAGCTGAAACATTAACGTTTTGACGAGAACAAGTTATTCTGACAACTGCATTTTCTTTTAAATGCGAAGGAACCATGAGCTCCTATTTTGTTAATCCCCTTTTTTCCAAGTACAAAGGCGGCGAAACATTGGAACCAACTTACTACGACTGCAGGTTTCCTCAGAGCGTCACCCGGAGCCACGCGCTGATGTACGGACCCGGAGCGGCTGCGCCGGGGTTTCAGCACCCTTCCCACCACGTCCAAGATTTTTTTCATCACGGGACGTCGGGAATATCTAACCCGGGATACCAACAAAACCCCTGTGCTTTGGCTTGCCATGGAGATGCCACTAAATTTTATGGATACGAAGCCCTTCCGAGGCAATCGCTTTATGGTACCCAGCAAGAGGCAAGCGTAGCGCAGTACCCAGACTGTAAATCCTCCAATGGCACTAACCTCGGCGAAGGACAAGGCCATCTAAATCAAAACCCGTCTCCCAGTCTCATGTTTCCTTGGATGAGACCCCACGGTTAGAATTCTTTTGTATTCTTCTACTCTTCTGTGTAACGAATTCTGTGTGTGTGTGTGTGTGTGTGTGTGTGTGAGAGAGAGAGAGAGAGAGAGAGAGAGAGTGAGTTAGTGAGTGAGTGAGTGCGCGTGTGCGTAAAGTGAAGCGGAAAATGGTGTCTTAGTTGTTCCTTTTAACAAGAAAGCAATAGAGTGAGAACCAACATTACATTCAAGTCCAAGTTACATTCTTGTGTTTTTTTTTCTTAAAAAAACGACAGCATAAGCAATTAATTCATTCACTTCAAACCACCCACCATCAATTAATATGATCGACTATTAATTGCCTAATGGCAAAATAATGTCAGTTGATCTGAGGCGGGGACACGTCATTTTGGTGATAGTTCTGTGCAGTGTAATGGTTGTTGAAGGATCCTCATAGTGTGGAAAGAAAACCAAATTAATATCAAGTCTGATGAATGCACAGGTTGTCTGGAGGTAAACAGCTTGGCTAGTCCCCCAACCCACCACCCCACCACCCCATACACGAATACAAATATGTGCAAATCCATTGAAGACGCCCAGAGTAAAATATCACATGGTTCGCATTTTATTAATGTCACACACAAAGTTACATTCCAACTTTCATTTTTATGCTGTGTATTGTGTGTGTGTGTATGTGTATGCGTATGTGTGTGTGGTGGTGGTGGTGGTGGTGGTGGTGGTGGGGGGGGGGGGGGGGGGCTGTATAAACACAGTTTGTATACAGCGTTTTGTCAATGCTGTATATTACAGGTGCATCATATTTTTGCCTGTTATGGTGGCCATGGACTCTGGTATGGTAATCTTGCAGATTTCACAACTGAAATGACACATTAAATGTGCTCCAGTCACATGCGATGTAACATTTTTGAAGAGGTGGTTATTACCAAAAGATTCAGAGAACATGAATTACTCATGGAAACCGCAAGTCGCATGCTAAGTGCAGCATCTTCTAAATATGCTATTGTTAGGGGAACATAGTAGCGTGAAAATGTCACATTTTTAATTCGATCTTTTCACATGCTAATCCAATGTGAAAGAATAACAACAATACATAACACCAACGGTGCCATAACTACTACTACTGTTACTACTAATAAATTCGAATGTAACAGCATGTTCGTATAAATTATTTTGATAAACCGCTGCCCGTGTGTCAAGTGGCATCGGTATACCCTATTTTAGATTTCAAGATAGAAACATCGTACAACAGCAATATAATAATAACAACATTAATAATAATGATGATAATAATAATAATAATAATAATAATAATAATAGCGGTCCTACCTCTTATTCAACTGCTACCACAACAAAATCCACTGTTACAGTTCATTCAGTGTTGCTCAGTTGTGAAGGCCGGAGACAGACATGTAGACGGAAGGATACAGACAGACATGGCGACCAAGTATACAGATAGTTATTTATTTGATCTAAATTCGGATACTATAGGATACTATAGCTTTTTGCAAATATGGATACTTTCAGGGATATCGTTTTAACCGTGCATGGAAATTGAGCAAAATTTCGATGTTAAAGGCTTTGTTGCTGCTCTATTCCATGAATATGTGATTTCTTTTGCACTCTAAAATTATGTATACTCACTTCATTTTGCAGCACCAGGAAGGCGCAGCGGACGGCAGACATACAGTCGTTATCAAACGCTAGAACTGGAGAAGGAGTTTCTATTCAACCCTTACCTTACGCGCAAACGACGAATCGAAGTGTCTCACGCGCTCGGCCTGACAGAGAGGCAGGTCAAGATCTGGTTTCAGAACAGACGAATGAAGTGGAAAAAAGAGAACAACAAAGACAAATTCCCGGGTCAGAGAGGAGAAGCCGAAGCCGAGGCCGAGGAGGAATGCAACGAGGACGGCGAGAGAGAAGAAGGGGACAAGAAGGAAACGGAACAGAAAGATGAGACTAAAGAGTGATTATGTGGCTGGTTTGTTTTACAGTTATATGGCGTAAGAGGTAGAGAAAGGGTGAAGAGAGCGCAAGAGAGCGTAAACTTCATAGTATACTCAGTTTTGAGTCAACAAGTGAGGAAAATCTCATAGACATAACTACCAAATCACCTTCCCCCTCGTGACACACTTCAGTGATTCTACTATAATACGATGATTATTTTACCATTAGGAGTTAAAGCATCATTTATTGTTTTAGGAACAATCTAGTGGAAACTATGTTTCCAGTAACATTTTTATAAGATTGCGCTCAGGCCCTGCTTTTAAAATGAACTTGGTTTCAATCGGCTTCGGTATGTTTTCAAAATACTTTTTTTATACACGATAATGTGACAAAACAGACAGATGGGATAGTACGATATAGTTACTCAGATTTTCTTGATTGAATTATAATTACAGATCACTTTGCTAAGAACCTAAGTCTCTAGGAAAGATCTGACCTGCCAAATTTTATATTGTAACACTAAGCTGTATGTATCTTATCACAAATTAAATTAATATATCGATGCACAAGATATATCTACATTGTGTTCAATGTCTAGCAACTTAAACTTCTTCATGCCCTTGTGGTGTCAAGTGGCATGCTAGAGTAAACCTATTTATTTTCTTAAGGTACGGATAAATGTTTAGTTAATTTTGGTATCTTTATTTGTATATTATCAAATTATTATTCAGGGTGTGGGAGGGCTGGGGGCGTAATTTTTATAACTCTCGTTATCAGAGGATTCCCAGGGAATTGCTATTGCTTGAAAGTGATAAAAATGCTACCTAAACCTGGGACTATTGCAATATAGTTGAAACACATATTTTGTTGCTTTATATAGTTGTGTCAATCTTAATTTATATTCCTTCCCCGATCAAATAGTTATTTTTAGAGATATTCGTAAATTATATTTCGTAGACATCGTGAGCTCAAACTAGCTATACCATATTGTACTGAAGAGTTTACTCAATCCAACAGCTAAGTAAAATGGCATAGCAATACAATAAATGTAAATGTACAAAAGAAAAAAATACTTTAGAAAGTGCCACTTTGGGCCACTACCCACACAACATACAAGAATGCTGTTATTACGTCACTCCCATGAGTAAACTTTTTGCCGTTGGATTGAATAGGCTCGAAGGACACTCTATGCTACCTAATTAAAAGAAACGACGTTGCCTATTGGAAGGGCCTATTCAATTTGCCACAAGAACGAGGTCTGTCAAGCATTCCAATTTTACAACAGCCGACAAAATAGCCTTCATGGAAAATGTCCACAACATTTTCATTGGATTGTAAGCGAGAGGAATGTGTAGCATGGTTGTAAGTAAAACTGCCTTGTAGCCTTATATTTTTAACGCTACCATCTGAAAGGCTATGTGGGAAATTGAATAGTCCCCCCTCATGTGGCTACGGCTTATTGATTATTGTGCTGCTTTTGATTTCATACAAATGACATTTTTCCCCAACAACTTTAACTGCCTATAGGAAACGCACATTGTTCTGTCTTTTATCACCATAGCTACAATTAGACCTATTTCAAAATGATTGGTTAATTCCTATTTTACTGTGCTGATGTTATAGAGTAGATTTTAAATGCACTGAATATAATCTTTGTGTATGTCTTCGTATCTTGCTGTTAACAATATGCTCGTTTTCTTATGTTTTTAAGTGAAAAGGCCAAGATAATGGTTTTGAGTGTACACACTATTGATGTTGAGACGTAAAATAAAATAAAATGCTAACTGGCTCTTTATTTGTCATTCTATTTATTCGTAAACACAGTAACGCCAGTATCGTACAGTTTAATGTTTTTCACCATTAATTAATGCAGAATGATCGTGTTCAATTTGCTTGTTGTTATGCACTTTGTTCGCTCTATCATAGATGCGAGAGGTTCACTCAAACATTCGACTTGCATCTTCTTCCACAGCATCCTGTCAGTGTTACAGTTAACTGATTCATAACGGAGAACTCAAGGTCGAGGGTTAGCCTGCGCAAACGCCGAAGATTTGTTTCGAAGTTGAACTGGGGAAGTATATCTCGAGATTGGTTTTACTCATAATCCACTGATGCATATTTGCACATATTTGCACATTGCACAAAAGGTGGGGCTTGTGGGGTGCGACGGAGAGTCTTTTGGCCACTCTTACCGCAACAGCTGTTCAAGCATTGACGGGCACCCCGATGGTCGAGACAGTCCGGAAAAGGGAGACGAAATCGGCCCGTTGGATACGTTGCTGAAAGAAACAAAACATTCTGAAAATTAAAAATTATAGTTGAATATGATTAGGATAAAAGCAAGTAAACGGATGGACCAAAACAGAACAGCGTTTACAGCAAACTGTATGGAAACGTTTGTAGAAAAAGTTGTGAACTCTCATCTCTTGTCTCTGTTCTTCGATTTCCTCCGATATAAGGGACAAGCTGCGAACATAGTTTGCATGATGGCGGTGACAACTTCTGCCAACGTCTGTAATTAGGAAGCGAAGAAAACAATCTGGGAGAAACTGGACTAAAAACAATTCGGCAATACAATGTGAAAACTAGGCAAACTTCCCCGTTAATTTCACGTTGTCATCCAAGGTCCTAACGAATGCATGACACTTTGACTGACTCGACCCCTACATTCGAGGAACGGAAAACGAGAATTGATAATTGGGCGTATCCGTTTGTAGCCTATTTTGTGGCACTCTCAGAAATTAAATGAGCGCGAGAACCTAGGGTACCTGTTTTAAATCGCTTGCTGGCATTACCCAGAATTTCATTTTAATGATGTATTGTGACGTAAAGAACGACACTTATAACCATCAACCTTAACTTTAAACTCAAATAACAACAAAAAAGACAATACGAGTGTCGGCCTGTGGTCGGGCTTTGTTTTGCAGTAACAGGCAATTGACAGCGCAGTTTAAATGTTTAAATTTATAATTCGCCAATGTCGATACAATTATTGACATGATTATTATGATAGATTAGGAATGCTAAAATGATTCATAAACTAACCAATTCACATTTTTATTGAATTGACTTCCACAGCTATCAGTATTAGTAGTAATACTAACGGGAGTAGTAGAAGTAAATAACTAAAGAAACAATTATTCTAATTAAGGCAGTGTGTTTACTTTTCTGGTTGCGGAGCTACTGGATTAACAGGTAACTCTAAAAAGAGCACTTGCATGAAATATTATTCCGTAATTTCAAAACGAAAGCATGTATAATACGTTTTTGGTATAATAGAAAAGAACCTGTATACGTTTCCGTACCTTAATATTTGCAGTCGAAGTAGAGAAGTAAGATAGGTAGACCTGCGTAGGTTAACTGGATACGTACAAAACAGAGACCCAAAAGAAAAGACCATTCGTTCGAATTGGCGAATTCGAATGCTTTTTGACTGGACACCAGAATTATCTGGAAATTCATTTCTATCACATGCAATGACTATATGTATGTAAAGGTGTATCCCTTATCGGTTAAAATACTTATTACATTTACATTTAGCCTTCACAAATACTGTAGGACACTATTGCGTAAATTGTCAGTCGTGTGTGATGCATGGAATTGTAACGATGACAAGTGAATAAGACTGCTTTAATGACACGGACATTTTGAGGATTATCAGGTTTAGAGACGTAAGGTTTTATAAATCTCGAGTTCATTGATAGGAAATTCATATGTAGGGTTGAAACAGCTTCAGATTAGAAACGCGTCAGTTTACAAGTGATAATTTTCACAGAATTTTCCTTGTGGCTTGAGTATTAAAGCAGAGTGTACCGTTTCCTTGTACATTTAGCTGCGAAGACGCGGACATTCAAATTAGAAAGAAGTTCTCACTCACCTTGTAGCCTGTTTTCTGAAATTATATCATTATTCTGGCTCTTAAACTCTCATCACTGCGTCTGAAGATAAAAGACATTGTTCATGCACAAAAACAGTTTTTGTGCATTTTATACACACATCTTCTATTTACGGATGTGTTCCTTACTTCACAACGGTGCATGCCTCTTCCTCCTTTAGTGAAGGAAATACTGTTGTGTGATTCCAAGTGCCTGTGTTGCGGAAGTAACAAGTTTTGTCCAAGCTTTGTCCATCCTTCTGGCCATTGTGTGTTATATTGCTGCGAGGAGACTGTAGCCTCCCCTGGCCTTAACTACCTGCTGTAAACTTTATTGGCACTGTATAAACTCGCTAGTGTCTTCGCATCCGGTCCGACCCATATTTCTCTTTTCTACAATAAAAGAGCATTTCGGGACCCCGTGAGAACACTTCACCCGTTTCCTTGTTAGCAGTTTCTCAGCGCATTATATCTGTAATTTAAATGGGAAATTAGTTCCATTTGAAACTTACTATATTTGTTAGTAATTTGGATTCATGGTCGATGCCTCTTCCATGATCCTAAAGACCGCAACATAACTGGGTACCAACAAAGTATAACGGAAAAACAATGAAGTATCTTTTCTCTTACGTCTTATGTAGGTGTCGAGACTCATGTAGCCTGTTCATTTTACCGTGACTACATTGTGTCCCGTAAAATCAAATATAAATGAGTATATGTGTAAATAGACTGTCATAAAACAAAAAAAAATGAATAAATAAATAAATAATGGTGATGTTTATAAATATATGTACACATATATGCATATTAATTAATTTTATGAGAACAACCAGGAAGTATCTGCCAAAGTTTGTGCTGTTTATTATAGGATTTATTTTATTTCATTTTATTGTATTTTATTATTTGGCATGGGATGGAGCCTTGTAATCTCAATTCAAAGATGTGATACAGACTGTTTCACATTTTAAGGTAGAATACCTCTCCTGTGAGATGTATGAGAAAATGTTTTTCGGAGGGACTTTTAGCAATGAAGAACGTTTGTCTCATCCAAGTGGCAGTGTTCAAGTCCTCATTTTAAGATCTAATTATCGGAAAGGTAAACATGCGTTTATTTTTGAATAAACACATTGGCCTAAAACAAGTTCGGAATTTGCTGGCAAACAAAAACACAGGCTGTGTTTCATAATTTAAATATTTGCGCCTTTGCTCGAGAAAAATTAACAATCATATGTCTAAGAACATACTGTGGCAGTGGTCTGATCAGGCTAAATTCGAATTAGTCTAAACATCATAAAAAGATACAAAAATGGAAATCAAGGGAGAGAGTTTGCATGTATTGGGCAGTGTGTGCGTGTGTGCATATATGCATATGTGGAGTGTGTGCGTGTGTGTGTGTGTGTGTGTGTGTGTGTGTGTGTGTGTGTGTGTGTGTGTGTTTGTGTGCGCGCCCGCGCGTGTGAGTGTGTTTGGACTTAATTACCATTTATGATGAAATAAAGTCAGTGAACCTTTACTGTTGCTGACCCTATTTCTTGCTGAAAGTCTAGGCCAGCCAAGACTTTGAAGGAAATGTGTTATTATTATTATTATTATTATTGTTATTGTTGTTGTTATTATAATTATTAGTCGCCGTCGTCTTGGTCGCACTAGCAGCGGCAGTACCATCATCATAATCATAATAGGCCCCTCTTCTGCACTGTGGTACACAGTATGTGATAACCACATAGCCATCAGTATCATCAGTTTCATATTTGTCTTGCATTACATATCACGAATACTGGGTTTGGTTCATTGCTGTAGGGATGTGTGGAATAGAACAGGTCTCTCAATACTGCAAGGAGGGGGCGCAACGCATTCCTGGTTGTTTGGAGGGAAATTTACAGCTAAGTAATAAAAGTTTACGATTGAATCGGTCCGTGGATTGGCTGCTGCAAGTCACATGACTCGCCCTCCATGAACATGAACTTTATACTGTTGTCTTTTCCCGGATCGCATGCTCTCTCCACCGGTGCACACTTCGAGTCAGCACAGAAAGGGAGCTCATCAGCTTTTTCTGCGGTTTTGCGTTTTGCTCAAATCATTGGGATTTTAAGGACATATGGTTGATTTTTCCAGCCCCCTCCCTGACACCCTGCCGCGCTCCAGTAATTTTATGACAGTCGCCTCCTGTCTGTCCTCCCTCCCTCTCCCTGTTTCTCGCACTCAGTTTTTTTTCTCTCTCTCTCTCTCCTCCTCCTCCTCTCTTTCCCTCTGTGCCCCTAGAGGCGAAACAGTGGAGCATTTGGTTCCCGATACTGGATTGCAGTAAAGAGAGAGGGGGACTGGGCTGCGCGTGCGTTCATTTGCTTTGCAACGTTGCCTCTGTTCCTCGGTTTCCACCGAAACAAGGGACTTTTTCCATGCTTTGCATTTTGCTCTCCTCGCTTTCGCCCCCGCCCGCCTTGCCGCTGGACCAGCAAATGTGCGTCACGCCAACACTACAGAGGACGCGGGTAAGTGGGGGTTTCTGCGTTCCTTATTGGCTTAAATGTTCATCTAATGGACCATGGGTGGTAGGCTAATGATGCAATGGGTTTCCTTTTGCTTTCCCGCATGCTGGATGAGTATGAAAACTGTCGTTTAAGTGCCAACGCTGGAACGGTGATTGAGGATAAATGCTGTATGGGTCTGGGACACGATTTGAGTGTATCGTCTCCTGTATTCGTTTTTGCAATTTGGTCGAATTCGTATATATTATAGGTTTAATATACTCAAGTGTGATGTTGACGCACTGTGCTTGGTCTCTCAAACATAACTTTCAAAGAGTGTGCAATAGCAACAATTGACGTTTAAAGGCGACGTATTGTCAAATACATTTACAACCGGATACAGGAGGCAAGTAGCGTTTGACTTCCATTGTGTCAAATAGAAGTGTGGAAGTGGCGACAAAGGTGTTTTAACAGGCTTCCTTAATGTAAAACACTTCTCGCAACTCAGATATTTGCAAGCGGGACTACTTTGTGTTTGAATTTTGTAATATTATATACAGTTGACTCATGTTTTGATCCCAGTTAAACATGAAACAAACGAAGCCAGACAGTTCATGTGTTTCAGTATTACCGGGGAGTCAGTGAACATTACACGAGGATAAAGACTGATTAGGTATGGTTTTAGAATAGGAATAGAAGTAAGCGTTTACATCACACAATTTCACTTAACATATTCCACAGTGGGAGGCCAATGCGACATTTGGACCAGTTATAATACTTTGAAATTGCTTAATTATTAGTAACACTGAGTGGTGAATACACGATGCCCCAATGAGGTTGCTTTTTCTATGCGGAAGGGAAACAGTCTAGTATCATTTTCCTTCAACATTAGGACAAGTTCTAATATATCACTTTATTTAACAAATAAGTCAACGTTTATTAACATATATATTATATTATAGACATTTATCAGGCTGTGTTTACATTGTCGACCAATTGCATATGTGTGCATATTTTCAGTTTTAAATGTTGCATTGACACAGTTAAGAGTCAGTAGTAACGTGTGATACCGTCTGTTGTGCTGGACGTTTGAGTTCTCATGGAAAAAATAGTTTTCAGATTGTTCTTTCAGATTGTTCGAGAAGATGGATATTATTTGTCTTAAAACATCGTGCACTGAATTTCTGGACTTGTGCATTTGATTCATAATATGAGAATGGTTATTGGCACATGTGTAGAACTTTATTCCTTGAAAGTGAATAAGGTTTTGTTTTTCTGCGTGATTTTTTTTTAATACGTAAATTCAAGACAAACACACACGCACACACACGAACATACACGGGCGCGCGCGCAAAAACAAGACACAGCACTATCTGTTTGATTTTGATATTTGTAATCAGACGCACTGAGGTATCTTAACCCACACAGGGTCGTAAAACACTACTCACAAATTTTAATGTACCTGGAAGACTTATGTTAAATCAACTGCCTGAATTAATGTGTTTTTCTGCCCACTTCAGATCTACATTTGTGAAGTTTCTATGCAATATTCCGTATCAGTCTAAGGGTAATTATTTAGATGAGAAAGTAAGAATGATGAGAAACAGTTATCCATAGCACACACACGTTAATGTAATTTTACATTAATAGCATTAAGTAGCACTGCAAAACCTTTAATCATGCCCATATAGCTTGTATTTAGAAACGCGTTTTTATCAGACAAAAATGAAAATGTTAGATGTATAATTGGTGAAACAATATATGGGTGGTATAATAAATTATTATTATTTCAGGATCCTGAAAGGATCCTTACTTTCAGGATAAAAATTAAGAAAAATGTGTCCTGTTCGTACCAGAAATGTTACGTTAGTTAAATTCACCGTTGATTTTTATGTGTTCATATGACTGAAGTCTTTCCTTAGAGCAATACATTTACAAATGCATCCAATGCTTTTATAGCCTTACTTTTGAGAAGCAGATCCGAAGAGGCTCTCATTTAAGTAGCTTTAAAAGAGTAAGCAATTTCAAATACTCTCTTACGAATCAGATGTTAGAAGTGGTCGTAAAGGGCAGAACGTCTTTCAACTGATTCCACCTGGACTCCTTTCCACTATGTTCAAACAAAGCAATATCAGTGCCATGCTTGTCTATTCACAGGAAATACAGCAAATCTTGTGTTTACCCAGGGCCCAATCGAATCCTTGCAATCGAATCCTTTGCATTAAATGTCTACAGCTCTCAGTTCCGATGAAACCCCGCCCCCTGTCCCGGGTTTAATACAGTCTACACCGCCACCTTGTGTTACCTCGTCAATACGTTGCAGACAGCTCTTATTCCAGCATTACCCGCCGCAGGAGATCAATCACAGCGCACATAAGTGTCTACTAAAACCGAGGCTGAAGACAGTTGAGCAGTCTAGTTATATACTGTAAATAAGGGTTATGATTAACTGAGCTGAGCAACAGGTACGAATCGAAAAAATACATTTGCAAGCAGAACAAGTACAATAACTTTATAGTGCCATATTTATATAAATTACACGTACTTATCCTGTATCTACATAGCTGCGTGATTTCACACACTTCGCATAAACTCAGAATTTGGTGGTTATCGCAGAAACTTGTGTGACAAGGCTGCAAAGAACGTCACGCTCCATGCCACCCAGTACACTGGGTGTTTCCAGAGAGACGTAGTGACGTCCTACGTGGCAAGTTTGAGTAGAACAAAATAACATAAAACGCAACCACATTAATGCATGCCATAAATCTATTCAACAACATCTTCATGCACCAGATGGAAGTGTACAGAAAGACCCAGCGCATTGGTTCATTGGCCAGTAAATCCAGACAAAGGCAGCACTGAATAAGACATACAATAACGCAAACTAAAACGTCACTCAAATTTGCATGAGGACATGGCAAACTATGACTTAAGGTGCAGTTCCTGATTTTCGACACATATACATATATATACAGGTTTTGAAAATACACTATTCATAAAGCACAACATGTCTCATAACCTGCACATTAATGGCCTGGCCTCCAACCCGACGCATTCTAGCACTTTGTTGCAGCTGGGCTGTGTAACCGCTGCAGGCTGCAGGAGAGGCGCGACCAGTCTTCCGGTATTATGCTGTAAACTCCGGACCGCCTGGGGTTTGCTAGAGAGAGAGAGAGAGAGAGAGAGATAGATAGATAGATAGATAGAGAGAGAGAGAGAGAGAGATTAAGGCTGTAGAAAATGCCTCAATTATGAGTATCATTATATTGTAAAATCTGAGAAAAAAATAGTAATTGCTACCACTGCAATTGCTCCAGAGCTGAGATGCTCTATAATTTAAATGTTATGAGATAAGCAGGGGACGTGTTTGGCTACAGAAACATCAACAGAGTATGGGGGCGACATAATCCTTTACACATTTAGGTGGCGAATAGACTGCAGATGGATAAATAATTCAGTACAAGGTTATATAAATCTTTTGTATATGAGGTAGCAGACATTCACGCTTTATTACTTTTAAAAGTATAACTGCCACGTGTAAAGGAAAAGCACAAGTAAAGCTATTGAGTATTTTAGCTATATGTAAGAAAGCTAAAACCAGTAACTTTGAAGCTTTTCACTCTCATCATCAGTATCTAGGGAACTGGAAGCTGTCTTAATGTAGCGGGAGAGTGCAGGATACCAATACCTGATGGCATGTCCAGAGGGCAATCTGTGTAAACCTGTGTAAGAACTGAAAGCACAATTAGCACAATGTATACTTCAGTGGTACAACTGAACTATTATTTTTGTACTTACTCGCAGATGCTCTCATAACCAGAGTAAGCATTTCTTAATACCAAGGGAAGAGAAACTACTTCTACAAAAGTAATTGTATTAACGTGATCAATGTGAATTTCAGTGTCGTGTTGCACAACGCATAGATTAAGAGCATAAATCGACTGATAAATTACTCATCGAACAAGCAATGAATGAATGAGGAAGTACAACCGGCTGTGTCTTCCTAACGCTAGTCGATATTTAATATGCCACACGCCGCATTCGACATCGCATTAAAACCTTATCACATTACAAGTGTAGTGCCAAAGTCAACAGCCAGGCGACTGGAGTAGGCTTAAGTACGTTTATAATTTGTGACAGTGTCCACGCACGCCCTTAAGTACTCCATAATATGCATCCTTCATAACAGGCCCCTCTTTGGTCATTCCACGGACAACAAATATAACAACAACGGTAGGTCTATGTGCACCTGAACAGCGCGTGCCCTCACTCTGCAGTGCATTTTTAATGTTTTGGACGTCCTTTTTGTTCATTCCCATCGCTGTAGTAGGCGATTTTAGCGCAAGACTGCCCGTTATAATGTGTAAGTTTTTGGCATTACGCAGCTATCTCGGCACGATCAGAATCACTGTTGAGATCGAAGTATAACTTAAGAATGAATGAGTACATATGACCTACAAGAGGGTAAAAGGTCTGAGTATGCATAGATGAATGGATGTTGAAGGGGGAATTAGAGCGAGGCAGCATAACAGGCAGGGAGATATATTAGCAGTATTAGTAAATGTAGGAGTGAACACGAGGAAACACACTTTAAAAGTGAACTTTTTGCGCTCAAGGAAGTATCTATTTCAAACAATAGGAGGCTTACAGGACGCTTATGATTGAACACAGGCTCAAATGACCAGATAGAAGATTATCATAACTGCTTTGGTTGTTCCTGCTTGTTTAAACATTCCATCAGTGGGGATAAACGCTTTACGTATATATAACGAAACTTCAAATACTTGTTGTGAATTCGTTCTTTATTATTATTATTATGATTATTATTATTGTGATTATTATTGTTGTTGTTGTAATCATGTTAATTAATTTCAAATGTCTGGCTGCTATTTTGGTTGTTGTTTTTACTTTGAATTATCACTGTTCGTTGCAAACGCCCCAGTCTCTCTTCTTTGTCTTAACCGACGCAATAAAACACTTCTTACTTGTCCCGCATTCACAGCTCGCAAACGGCGGAGGAACAGCAGCTGTTACCATGTACTATTACAGTGGCTCCTGGGTTTTGCCGTTTTTTCCGCGAGCATTCCTGCTTCTTGCTCATCAATAGGGTTTATATTTTTTGAGGAGTGCTTGTTGTTGTCGATGTTAATGTTGAAGTGTTTTAAACAATTTAAATGTAAAAAGTTAGATCTTAGACTATTACAGATAATAGAAGACTGACGCTTGTAACACAAGACTAAGACCTAGTATGTACACGTATCAGTTCACCTCACAGTTTCCGATGTATGGATTTAATTATAGTTAATAGCTTTTGCGGACATTCATCTTTCCAGATTAAAACACTTTTTAGGGATGGCGGAAATCGTTCTCCACTTTTATGTCCGACATTTTCGTAAAGTCTATGCACTAGCTACACAACCGAAGACTAACCGAAGGCTGAAGGCAATAACACCATTGTTTCAAATTTGTAGATGATTTGGTTTCATGAATCACTTTTAGTTTATTGGTATTAGTAGAAGTTCATTTAATAGATGTTGTTCTTCGGAACTGAAACCAAAATGTGCTGTAATTGGGAATGCAGGCTCTATTTCTATTAGTCAGTAGTAATGCATGGAAATTTAAAAATCACCCTCTTTAAATTGTGTAAGAATTGTATTCGAGGGTTGCTTTCTTGTTGTATTCGGTCGTGTCTCATTACGAGTGCGGCGCCAAAACATTTTACACTCATTCCTTAACCACGGATTGATTGTGATTGACGGTTTACACCACATATTTATACAGGGATTGAAATGTTCGTTTTCAGAAATTTTTGTTACCGTGTTTTCCACTTGATGTCTGCAATATTCGCATACAGAACACACACGCGCGCGCGCGCGCGCCCACACACACACACACATAGCCCCATGTACTTAATTCTGTGTGGGATCAAGCATTTTCCTCTAACGGCTTCTCTACGCTAGCTGTTATTGGCAGTTTGGATGGAAGCTGTCACTTGTCTGGTTTTATGACTTCTATAGCTTACACAGGCGTTTAAGACATTCTTTGGCCGTAAAACTGCCATAACCCCCCTCTTTTTGCATCAGGAATTCCTACTGAATACTGGCAGAAAAACCAACTGAGAGGTCGTCTTATATTACATTCTATGTCCCACTTTGAACTGCTTCACTTATACCAAATTTGTTTAACGACACAGTTGCATTGCAAATGTATCTACATATTGCATAAACGTACAACGCAATAAGGCTTGCATCCAATCAGAAGATATCATCATAGGCCTTTCAAACGGAAGCATAGTTAAATTAAATCTAAGGGTGTCTATAAAATGTGTTCTACAATACGACATGAGAACAAGTCAGATTTATCATCTGGCCGATAATCTAGATTTTTTTTTACTTAACAATTTTTTACATTGTTTTGTCTACCTTGTAATTTTGTGGAACTGGACGTCATTCTTCTGTTGAAGTTCGATTTCTTCAAATATAATCAATGCGGAGCAAAGTGAAAAGCCGGTACAGTGGAAGGTCTTTGAACAGATTCAGTCTATACTCAAAACCCCTGTCAGAATGTGCTGTGTGTGGAGAGTGTGATGATGTTATCTTACATCCTATCCCAATATGTGATATGTGTTTATTTATTTACAGTTTTTCATGTACACACTGACCATATACGCTATGTGTGTAAATGTGTGTGTTTGCAGATAGTAATGGTAAATTATATCTTAATTTCCTTGAAGATGCAACGAATTGAGGGGCTTTTCGAACATATGCAAAAAATGATAACCAAAAAAAACTGTAACTAGTGCTATGAACGCAACAATAGTTTTACGTTACACTCGTTTATCAGTAATTTGACGTACATGTACATAAGAATGCAAAGACAAATAAACCTTTAAAATGTAATTTGTCAATAAGCAAGACACCTTAACATAAGCATTACAAGAGCGAGGACTAAAAGGGAATACTTTATCTGTATTTTCTGCTCCAAAAGAGCATTATTTTTAAAAAATCTAATTTGAATTCCGGCTGAAATATGTACCTCGGGAATGACATTGTTTTATCGATCCCGAAGAAATATTATTGTAATCATTATTCTATGACTGAATAATTTAATTACTGTACTCCTCGTGCAGTAGGCTAATTGCATTTTCTTAAAACCGCACTAGCCTGAAAACATAATTCTGGATTGCAAAGAGCTGTCCTTGAAAAGAAAAAATGATACAAGACGAACACCATACAAACAAGAACAGCATTCAGTCGGTATTATTTGTTACACCTTTACGTGTATTTCTGTAGGAATTTAATCGCCTCATTTGCATCCGATGTAGTGAGTTTTAAACTATATCGTGTTTAAAAAGATCGATCAATACTATACCTTATACAGTACGTTAGTCACATGATCAAGTCAGAACAGGTATAAGCACTACCTGCAAACTCGTGTGTGTGTGTGTGTGCGTGTGTGTGTGTGTGTGTCTGTGTCTGCTTTCGGCAAAGGGATAAAAAATACCTAGGATTTTTTTTTCCACACTTTCCTTCTACACCCTGCATTTTCATTGGAGGGAAATGGTCAGGTGACAGTGTCATTTTGACCGTCTTGGAGTGAAGCCTTGGCTGTAACATTCAGGCTGTGTGTCGTTACTGCAGTCTTGAAATAAATAATATTGAAATCATATAACGCGTATCTACTGAAAGACAGGGTGAGAGAGTCAGAGAGAGAGAGAGAGAGAGAGAGAGAGACAGACAGACAGAGAGCGAGAGACAGAGAGGGAAAGAAAGAGGGAGGGAGGGAGAGAGGGAAAGAGAGGGAGAGAGGGAAGATATGAATTCGTATTTCGCAAACCCGACGCTCTCCTGCCATTTAAGTGGTGGTCAAGAAGTTTTACCCAACGTGGCCCTGAATTCGACCACCTATGACCCCGTTAGACATTTTTCGTCCTACGGCGCTGCGGTTGCCCCAAACCGGATCTATTCCTCACCTTTCTATTCGCCCCAAGACAACGTTGTGTTTGGATCGAGTCGGGGACCGTACGAATATGGATCTAACGTATTCTATCAGGACAAAGATGTGCTGCCTAGCTGCAGGCAGACAAGCATGGGACAGAACGTGCAGAGTTCGCTCGCGCAGGATTACACTTCGGATCAGTGCAGGACAGGATCGCAGGAGCAGAAGGGAAGTATTCAGATCTACCCGTGGATGCAGCGAATGAACTCTCACAGTGGTAAGTATTAAGATTTCAAGAGATAAATTAGATCAAGTGTCCTATTTTACGACTGGCCCCAGTAACAGAACAAGCGAAGCTACTTTTATTGCCCCATAAACCATTACTGCAGCACCCTGTCGCTGGCTATAAAGGCCTTTTATCTTTATAGGAAATCCCTTTTGGTCAAGCGTTTCTATCGTCTCCCTCACCACCCCACGCCAGAGCTTAAAAAGAAATGAAAAACATTGTGATTGCAGTTGAAGCAATTTGGATCTCTTCCATTTAATACACTTAAAAAGAAAACTTTAAAACACGACGGCATGGTAGACGTATAAAACTGTGCGCATACCCATTTCTGTTGACTTAAAAATCTGTGCATACGATAAATAAGACTAAGTCTATGATTCATCCGATGTTCAGCATTATGAAGTCAGTGATATATTCTCGCTAACAAGCATAAAACATTTTGGGTATTTTTTTTTTTTTGCAAAATGTTTAATATGCCAGCATGAATGCACACATGCTGTTTGTGAGCGTTGAGTCTATGATGCATTTAACAAAAATAAATATTTATTCAAAGATCATTGCTTACGTAATGTAGATGTGCCCATATGGAGGCTCACGGCACGTCAGAGCATAAAGACGTTGGACAGGATTTGACTGATTATCGAAAACGTGACTTTAAGAACCTAATCGTCTTTAAATTCTCCATACAGGAGTCGGGTATGGGTCAGACAGACGGAGAGGACGACAGATCTACTCCCGGTACCAAACACTGGAACTGGAGAAGGAGTTTCACTTCAATCGCTATTTGACGAGACGTAGGCGTATAGAAATTGCCAACGCTCTCTGTCTAACAGAACGCCAGATCAAAATCTGGTTCCAGAACCGCCGCATGAAATGGAAAAAAGAGAGCAATCTAACGTCAACTCTGACGGAAAGTGGTTCGGCAGGGGTGACTCAGGAACCAGGGAAGAGAGAAGAAGAAGAGGAGGCGGAGAAGAAAAAAGAGTGAAAGCGGTTCCCGATGCTCCAAAATCATAACTACGCTAAGCGCAAGTTAAGGATAACCTAACTACCTAATGTACATTTTATCTGGCACAAGTTTCACACAGCCATGCGGCCACGCTCTCATGCACGCACATGCAAACGAACACGCACGCACCACGCATACACCACAAGTAACAAACAAAATATAAGACACTCATGTTATATGCATTATATGCAATTGAGGTACGACGTGCCTCAGGAAATTTATTTCGCTTTTATCGTTCTGTTATAAATGAGCAGTTCACGGTGTGGACAGAATTCCATGGCTGACATGTCATTCCACTCTGTATATGAACATATGTACTGTGGTGAAGTAAATAGTTAGGCTATAGTTTCCCTCCTGTATGTAGCTTTTTACTAAAAAAAAAACACTGTCGCTTCATTAATGTCTCTGAAATTGTATATGGCAATATATTTGACTTTCTGGCGGACTGCACCGTGCGCCAAAAAGCAAATAGGAAGATACTTGAGTTAATTCCAGAGGACCGTGTGAAGGAAACAATGCGTTGCGTCAGCTTCTGAGGATTTGTATTTTATGTTTTTTTTGTGTAAAACATGCTGAAAAGTTGTCACAGGACGATCTATACTACCTGAATTGTTAATATGCCTGTATATATCATATCTGCCTTAGTCCTGTGAGAGCTTCCGTGTGCATCCTGATGCTTTCCTCGTAGTAGATGTTCTATTTATATTTAGCTCTATATCTATTAAAATAGGATAACACGATCACATTATAATATGCTAATGTGAGTTACAAGTAGCGTTAGAAGAAAATGAAAATAAAACTTTTTTTCTGTGTTGTATGAAATTCACGTACAGCCGCCTTCGTCCTGTATTGAATAAAATTGTTACCAAGAACTCAGCCCCTGCCTGCTATGTCCTTACACACACATAGTTAATAGGGATTTCGGTCAAGACTGAGACTAAGGTCCTGCAGATTTTTTCTTTTATCGTCCCGCCGCAGATGAGTTTAGTAGTCAATTTAACAACATGCGCTATTCAATGGCATACAAACTATCACTAATGGGCAGCAAACTTAAGATAGCCAGTTGCAATAGTTTTGCCCCTGTAGGCACCTATATTTACATTCTGTGTATTTATACAATATGAACACCTTATATGAAATTACTTACTCTTAGAACAAGGATTGTCAATTTACGAGTGGCCGTGCCTTACGCGTATGTAAAACATCAACGGATGTGTTTAAAAAACTACGGTGAATTTAACCCCAGTGTAATTGTAAATAAAGTGAAAGTCGAAGAATAACTCGTTACTTTACTAATTTTCAAGAATACAGTATTCATTCTAACACTAAGCATACTTTTACATTTTACTTTTACTTTTAAATTTTTAGCAACAACAACAATGGACCTTCAAATAAACCTGTGGCACAGATCATCCACAAGATTTCTTTTCCGCGAAGCTGATTTTAGTACGTATGTTGCAGTCAGGATGAGTTCGGTTTTCTTACTGTGGTGCGTATAGGGTGTTTCACAAGGTATACTGACAACGCCCTAAGACATACGTAGCAACCCGTTGATAACAGATCCTAAGGGAGGGGGTGTAGCTAATTACGAAAGACTACTGTTACGCTGCCATGTTGTTGTTGTTGTTATTATTATTATTATTATTACAGCTGTTGTTGTGTGAAGTGGAAATTGACAGGGCTATTCAGATTCATTAGTACTGACGATATTATTTGCTATCTGGAAAAGGCGAACCAGATAAGATTAATCAATTTCGATATTTTTAATTTCTGCATAAAGTTAGTACTTTAGCTTTTTGCTTTCGCTTTAGTTTTTTTTTTCTTTACTAGCATGTAGGTTCTATTGCGTAATTAAAAAAATTAAATATTGTGTTTTCAAGATCAATATTAAAAACTGTGTTAAGGTTAATATATTTATTAATAAAACACTGTAATATTCTTATTTATTCTTTCTGATAGTGTTATTTTTACTATTGTATTTGCTATTGTAGTGCATTATAGCTACCATTAAGTGGGCAGTTCTTAGCAGAGTACTTATGCTGCTTTTCCCATGAAAGAGGAAAGATTGTTGTCTCTTTTGAACAGAAGTGTGTATGTCAGTTGAATTCCCCCCAAAAGTATCCGTTCGCCTTTATTCTCACGATGTTTGAGACACATACAGTTTTAAACTATGACTGACACAGCAGCAAGCCTTCGACCTTCCATGCCATTACTGTTACTTTGATTGCTGCAAATAGTACGAATGATAATACTGATGATCCAGTTAAAAACAATAGCAGCACCAGTAATAATGACAGAAATGACGGGGATTATAACAACCATTAAGACAACATTCCTAATTGCATTATTTGTTCATGGTAATCCAACTTCTCTTAGAGACCTTTACCTTACAGATATTAGAGACTGTAGAAACTGGACCGTAGAAACAGGAGCAAGTACTGTATGCTACCTGCTTCATTTCCGAAAACCAGAGGAGGTTTTAAAATCAGTCTGCGCATCACTATTTTTGAGAAAAGGTACAAATTCACATGTCCAGGGTTTATTTTTAGACAACTGTTCCCTATCCACAATGTATGAGACCCGCTCAAGGAAGACATCCGCCTCCTCCCTAAAATCAAGAGCGCACCACATGTTTGTACTGCGTGCGCGAGTTCCTCCGTGTATGCCACATTGTTCTTACCAGGTAGATCATACAAATGTTTGGAATATGAGGGGTGGGGTGGGGGTACGCGTGCTTCTTGCTCTGCCCCATCTCGGGCACCAGGTGACGCTCTAGGTCCACTGTCCAAACCTTCTCCACCCAGCCCCGGTATGAATCTCATTGCCAAGTTATCAGACGTGTTTCTCCCACTTCCATCAATAACCTGCTGGTGTGATCAAGCCAAATTTATGACTGGCCAGCACTAGCACGTGACTCCTTTTAACATCCCATATTTGGGCAGTGCACGTAGAATGGAGAAAAAAATGCAAAGAAAAAAAACCCACCTATAAATCCTGGTCATTTTTAGGACAAAGCCCCCTGAACTTCCAAAGATCCACAAATCAAAAGCAATAATAATAATGGTAACAATAATAATAATAATAACAACAATAATTTCGGTTACTGAAACGTATAAAATATCAGATCTTTAATTCAATGCTCGTTTCTGTTTAAATGCGTCTGTTTTGTGCTTTCCGCGATTTTCCATAAAATGAGCTCTTACGTAGCTAACCCCTTTCCCAAGCAAACCCACGAGGCGTCTGCCTACACCATGCACAATTATGGCTATGGACCTGTCTCTGAGCTCCATGCATCTGCTTATTGTTACGGAGGGCTTGATTTCAGCGGATCCTGCACTTCCACAGCTTCTTCGAATTCCCTCAAACGGGGGGAGATGAGCACAAGTCTGCGTCATAGTCCGGACACCCCACCGCCACGACTGCAGTCTTGTTCCCCGAGACGCTCCATAAATGAAAGCGGTAATGGCACTCTAAATATTGGGCTGTACAGTCGAAAAGCCGAGGGCGACAACACGGAGAGAAGCGAAATGCCCATCAGCAAGACAAGAGCAGGCGAGATCAAAGTTGGAGCTATGCAACCCGTCCAACCAGTAAGACATCCAAATCATTCGGTTCAGCCTCCGACCGACCGCCAACAGCCACAGATATATCCCTGGATGACAAAGCTACATATGAGTCACGGTAAAGTTTGATTTTCGTTTTCTGTTTTCTGGAGGGGTAACTGGGAGACTCTCACGTTCACCATGGTCTCTTCTCCTTTTAGCCCTCTGCAGTCCATTCAGTTTTTCATTTGGAGTTTTATAGGCCATACTCGGAAATAATAAAACTCGCGGTCGTAAATTTTACGACAAAGCCATCAATTGCTCGTAAAAGTGTCCTGTTACGGCGAAGAGGCGATATGCACCCAAATTTATGACAGCATAATTGGATAAGAGAAACAAAACTCATCACAAAGCCTAGATAAAAAAATATGTGTTCAAGAATATTTAGACTGAAATCATTGTTAGTATGATTATGGCTTTGCCCATGTACAGGCTGTACAGGAAAACTGAGCTCGCTTTTGGTCACCGTGAAAAGCGTAAAATCAGATACGAGTGAAATGAACGTGATGGCTTTGAGCTGAACTTTTCACCCTGAAATTACTGCTTAATAATTCCAAAGACGCCGACTGTCTAACGATTAAATAACAACAACAACAGCATTATTATTATCATTATTATTATTATTATTATCATCATCATCATCAGCATCATCATCATCATTATATCCCACGATCACAGGAAGAATAAGACATTGTTTTAATAAAATGTAGATAATTGTACTCTCAGAACTTTTTGAAAAGTGAATAAACACGCTGTCCTTTGAGGCAGTAGCATTAATTTAGTCCCACCATTCAACCATTAATAGTTTTATGATTCCATCCATTTGGGTGCACGCATATTTTTGTGAATTGTTTTTATTTTCCGATATATTTGTAATTTACATAATTCGTAGAGATAGAAGTTATAGTAATGGTCCTCCCAGTAACCGAGATGGCTATTTTTTCTGAAAAAAGAAGTGGTAGGCAACTATAACCATCTTTGTAATATTCGGTGGCCCAAAATCATGTATACAACCGGGGTCACGTTTTTCAAGTATTTAGATATGTGTGAGCTTCGTTAACTTTAATTATAGGCCTACTGGCTGATGGTGTCTCGTGGTTAAGAAGTGCTTTTGTTTCTCTGATACTACTCCAGAACCCGACGGCAAACGGTCACGGACCAGTTACACCCGCTACCAGACTCTGGAGCTGGAGAAAGAATTCCATTTCAACCGGTACCTCACCCGTCGCAGGCGTATTGAGATCGCCAATAACCTTTGCCTGAATGAAAGGCAAATCAAAATCTGGTTCCAGAATCGGCGAATGAAGTGGAAGAAGGATTCAAAAGTCAAAGTAAAGGAGTCAATATAAAATACACACTGGGCTCGCAATGAATTATTAGAAGAGCAGGAGAAGAAAGCGTCTGTGGAGGAAGGAAACATGCGGGGATAAAACTACTTTAAGCACCAACCCTGTTTCTCAGCAGCATATTATTTGCATTTGGTATGTTCTGGTATGTTGTAAAATGTGAGAAACGTCAGAGTATGATTTAATATACACGTCAATATTGTTATAATGTTGTGGCTTTAAATTCTGTGTCTTAGTCTATGAATATGAACTCCTGAAGGGACATCTGTCCCTTGGACACACGCATCCCTTCCCCCATTCCGTGGGAGAAAGGGAACGCTCGAGATCGAACTCGGAATGTACACTCTTATTCTGTGCTGTGTCCGCACGATGACCTCTCTGAATCCATGCTTTGGACATGCTGTGACCTTGCGGTGACCCCTCCTAATCATGTCTGTCTTGACCCCTTGTCCTTGCTGATTGCAGCGCGTATTATTTGTAGCATTACTAGCAGTAGTAGTAGTAGTAGTAGCAGTAGTATTCAAGCGTAATATCTCTACTTAGTGTCTCAAGGAGGATGTTAATCTTTTTAAAGCTTTGAATGGCATATTTAATGAGGAATTTTTCGTTAAGTATACATAGCTTGTAATGGTAGAACATTTTACAGAATTGTGAGAGGTTATACTTCATATATAATTAATCCCATTCCATATATATTTGTGTATATATGAGATTTCCCCTAACTTTTGGGGATTCAAAAATGCAGCCTTCACGCAATAGCAGCAATACGGAAATTGGTGCTATTATATATATAAGTGTGCAGTTAGATGACACACATAAAAGAACAGTCTGTGTAATTAATAAGTATGGTCTGTATTAAGCACAAACATCCAAACTTCGAACTTTGACATGCTTTTATTATTATTATTATTATTATTATATTTCTTTCTTTTTTTCAAATTACTTGAACACGACATGATTTCAAAATTAAGCAGAAAAGTGGCTTTAATTTATAACAGTTGAGCTCGTTCTTTCTAACCCTTTCCAGATGCTGTCACGACCTCAAATGTGCAGAGTCCTAACACATTGGATCAATATTGACCGACTGTATAGCCGCCATCACGCGCCGAGAATAATCCGTTCGCCCCTCCCGTGAAATAAATTTCAAAGTTTAATTGCACTGCCCGATTATTGACGAAGTGGGCTTGGTTTAGAATTCTATTTCATAAGAGGTGTTGAGCCTTTAAAGTGAAAGCGGGAAGTTTGACTTTGAAATTTGAAATGTTATATATTAGCTATATACCTACCATCTTTTCTTAACCCCTTGACGGAGGGATGTCAGTCCAAATTGTTTCACGACGAGAGAGAACTGACCCCATTTTTAAGGAGGCACAATGTACGGAAATCTGGGGTGAAAACCTTAGCAATATTACTTATGATCACGAGTATTATATACATCTAAATGTCTGACGTATTATCTATGACAGAGTAAGCATGCTGGAAGGACTAAAACATTCAAATTTGTATCTGTGTGGAGGATGTAATAAAATACACGCCATTAATGTACTTGTTAACAGCTTTTAGACTATTTTTTAATCACCCAAGCAGACCCCCGCCCCCTTTGTCTCTCTGTGTGTGTGTGTGTGTGGGTGCGCGCCCATCTGCCTGTATTTACTTGTTATTTAACTGAAAAGAATGTATATTTTCACAAATATTTTGAGTCATAGCAAAAGTTGCATACGACGAGTACGATGATGACATGTTGTGCATGGCTTCGAATAGGCCTACGTAAAATAATACATACATTTTTATTAGCAAATTTGGCGCCTTACCGGATTTGTAAGGAGATTTTTCTTTGCTTTGATGCTGATTCTCGCCTGACTTCCGTTTCCTGGGGACTTATTCACAGACAGTGCAGACAACTTCCTCTAAAATTTTATGACCCTAACGCCTCATAAAACTTTACAGCGTTTCCTAGCACCTCTCAGACAAAGACAATTGTTTCCTGTTTAACACAGTGGACTCAGTTCAGGAAAGAGCTATTCTCAGAGGAAATGTTAATTACCGTATTGTCTTTGATCTGAACAGCTCGTTCTTTTTACCTCGTTTTCTTAGTGTAGTACCTCCTCACGGGGCCTATCATTGCGGATTAGAAATCGAGTGGACGGAACGGAATATTGTAAATATCTCGCAAAAATGCTCAGAATTAACATGTGACAGTGCCATGTTTCAAATTAAATAATGCTATTTTCAGAATTTGTTGTCGAAATTATTTTTTTACTTGAGTCTAGTGAGGATAGCTGCTTTGCATGAAATACATGTAAAATTCCTGTGGCCAAGACAGTAATATGATTGTTCCCTCGACAAAGTAGAATGACGCTGACTGATAAATAGAAACGAAACACATTTGTCCTAATGTATCAAATATTATAAATGTAAAATCCGTTCCAGCCGAGATAACCAGAAAAAGGACGATGTAGGCTAAAATAGCTCAAAGCGTGAGAGATGTAGGTCCAACTACTGTGTTCAGGTAGGCCTTATAGTAACTTCTGATAACAGCAAGCACTTACTTCTTCCACGTTTATGCAAATGTGTTTTGATTTGCGATGAACAATTTGCTTAACCGCTTTAATTCAAATTATTGCAATCCATCAAACTTTTTGATGTCGCTGCTCTCCACAAAAGTCACCAACCAGCGCACCAGAGAAGGAACATTTCGTTCTCAAGGATCTTAACGATCTTATTATATCAGGAACTTATTCAGAATGAAAGAACACGTTGCAACCAGTAAACAGGAATAATGAAAAGCCATATATGCCCCTTGTTTCCATTAAAAGCAACCTAAACGCCAGGTAACAGATTAATGACCCCCCTCTGATATTCGTTTCCTTTTCTTCCACAAGGTTAGTATTAATGTATGTTAGTGACCGCTGCTTTCAATTACAAACAAGGTTCATAAGCTGCGGTTTTCTTCTTTACTCTTTGTCGGTATTTCTAAGGACATTTTCCCCCATTCCATGTCAGGAATAAAAAGGAAAAACATTACTCACCCTCGCAGGCTTGTTGCAGTGCTTTACAGTTCCTAAAGAGTTCCTCTGTCTTATAAAAATAGACTCTTACACAACAAGTGTTCTCAGTTATCACACAAAACTATGAGGCCGGACAGGCTGGGGTAGCATATCGCTTTTGTTCTTTTTTGTTTCGGTCTTTCTTTTTGTACTTTTAAACTTTTGGAAGGTTATGTGTTCCAATTACCTCAAGCACTGACCATGAGTGGCTCAAAGGGAACACGTGGTACCATTAAAGTAAGTTTTATGGTTTGGGAAAGCTGACAAACCCTCAATATATTTACATCATATATAATCTTAACTGTCGGGAATTGCTGCTGTTGGCTTCTCTTATCTGGAGGACAGAGGGTATGAGGCGTTTAGTGTGGATTACCTCGCACCATACTCTGCAGCCTCATTCGCGTTCGACTTCAGCAAATGGATCCCAGACGGTGCAGTAAGTTAATAATCTTGTTTCTCTAGCTTGTAATGAAATAGACACCTGCCCCTTGTAACACCCGTGGGGGTTTAATTAATACAGTAATTTAATATTTCTTTGAGAAATGCTTTTGGTGTTCTGGCGCTAATGGTTTTCAATTACGTTTTAGATGTGCTCTGTATTTTCCTTCAGCTCTGTTTTGGTAAAGAACCTGGGATTTTTAAATCAGATAGTAGAATGCGTTTCAGTTTTTGCTCTCGTTGCTTATAGTCTCAGAGAAGCGTCTGTCGACAGGTGTCGTACATACAGTGAATTTTTGGACTGTGTTTCCTGGTTTTGTTTATCACCTTTATCCTGAGGCAGCGTCATTCTCACTCTTTTCCCGGTAAACGGCAAACGCGTGTCAAAAATGGTGTGAGACCTGGAGCGGAATGTGTTTTGCGGCGTGTTTGAACGGCTAAGTTCGTTTTTACATTCATTCGTTTAACGAATGGATTTTCTTCCAACAGGGAACTCACAGCACTGGATGTCACTGTAAATGTAAATGTGAATGTCGAAGAGGTTGCAGGTATTTAGCACTGAGTTTTCTATTAGGGACAAAACATAGGAGCCACTGAAAAGAGGCAGAAGTCAGTGGCTGAGATTGTACACAAAGAACGCTTAGAAGTATAAATGAATAAATGGAATTCGTATACGTTTGTTGCAAACGTAAAAATGAGTTCTCAGGCAATAATATCCACAAAACAAAACCAAAAGAATCATTTGCCTAAATGTTTGTTGATGTTTGAATACTTTTTAACGAGAATATTACCGCGAAGAATCCTGCACTTGCGTTTGTTGCGTTTCGAATGTTCTTCCTACTCCTTGTAGCCCACTGTCAAGGCATGTCCCTGTCGCGAGGAGACTGTGAAAAGCTAAAAGAAGGGTTAGATGGGGCCTGTTTCCGTTCTTTTATGTCTTTACGTCTTCATTATCTGTCGATTACCCGACAAGAGTCACCTCATGCGTTGACCTTATTTTGTGTAATTAAATCACGGCTATGCTCTCAACAACACTTTTCTGGCTATAATGATGCAAACGAAAAATGTTCCTGAGACATGTTTCTGAAGTTAGCATTAACTAACATTTATTTCAGTTTTATTGAGAAAACAACTTCCCCTTCCAGTACCAATAGGCCTACTAATAATATGAAGTGGGATAATATGGTATTGTTTCAAATATGGCTATGATCCTGCTGAGTGCATTGTGTCTTCATTGATGCAGTTGATCACTTACCGTTTATTGTTTTTATTGGGAAAAACATTTCGCCTGACATTTTGTGACAATGAAACCATTTTTGAAGATTATGTTGAATTTTGTTGAATTCACATTGATTTTAATTCGTAATTAAATCAATAACCTATTAGATTATGATTTCGTAAAAAATCTCTATGCTAATCCATATCTATCGCAATCATCGAGTGTGTCGATGTGTATCCTGTGTCGTATCTCATATAATAATATAATCAGTATGTGTTATATTTGATGACTACTATATCAGCAGCAGACCTGATATTATTGATAATAAATTAACGAGCTTTTGAGATTGTTCAAATCCTAATTTCCTGCTGTTAAGATTCAGCCCTACGTGCATGTCCGTTGAAATTTGTGTTGCATGCCCTCCTTGTTTTGCGATGTAATGCATGCTGGTAATTTAATGGTCCGGCCTTTTTATTCGTCACTTTACGCGATTATCCTCTAGGTATTTTGCTTGTTGTCGCTGGCTTCATTGTTCTTTAAACACAGTTCATACTCATTACATTTGTGGCAGTTTAATATTCAAGAAATTCTTTTAATTTAAAGGTAAAGCACACTCGACTGCAGCCTAATTAACTTTTGCTGTACACAAAATACTTTAACTGTTGTCTACAGAGTTTCTACTTTTAAAATGGTTTTCCAGCACTCATACGTTGCAAAAATTAAGACGTTCCTTTTCTTGTCCTGTTCTGTCCTTACAGAATGCAAAGTGATTCTCATGAAAATGTGAGACAAATGTTTGATCCAGCTGCATGCCTATAGAGTTTCAAAGTGTTAATTCCTGAACCTTAAAGGTATTGTTTAAACTATTATGTACATAATACATATAAATGCTTGATGCTGGCCATAGGAAATGGAATCCCTCTGGAAGGCTGAACTGAAATGAGCTAGTGAGTTATTTTAATGAATATGCTGCTCTTCATAGTTATCTGAAGCTGGAGTTGTTGATTCAGCAACCATGAATTTTCAGCAGTATGTAATAAATTGTTGAATATTTCCTGTGTTTGGCAGGCTTTGTAACTTTGAAAGATAATGTCAATTTCTGGTAATCCCACTCAAAATAATACTATCAACGTCTAGTCTTTCCACAACTTTTACCACTTGTGAACACATACTATAAATAACTGTAATATTATTTAACAAATTTTTTTTTTCATAAAAATCCTGTATGCATTTCTGAGTAACAGAAAGATGCCACACTGGTCAATAGAGTCAGTGTTCTGTGCTGTAGGCCTGAGTATGAATACAGACCTGCTTGGGTTGGTATGACAACCATGAGCCATAACGGCCTAAGACTCTAGTGGCACTGATAAACTTGTATGTTGTAAGCCAGGTGTCTCAAATACATTTCACTCCTTCAAAGTATTTACTGTTTCTATGGAAATAGCACTCTATTTTCTGTGCTTTCTGCATTTCAAATGCTTTCAACATTTGCTTTCCCACCTGAATGGACATCTGCAAAATGCAGAATGGTCATACTATTTTTGCATAGCCACACAAACATCTTAATATAAAAATGAGGGCGTTGTCTTAACAAATGTGACAAATTCATATTTTAATTAACAAAAGGGCAAATCACAGTAATTGTATAAAAATCATGATGCTTTAAAGTCATTCTTCATATTTTGTCTATAATAAGATGGTGATTGTTAGTGATCATTTCCAAATCCTGCCCATCCACTTTATTTGCCATCAGTCAACCTTAATTTGAGCTGATGTGCCTGGAGAAAGCAGGCCTCCATAAATGCATTTCAGAAGGATTCAAGTCCAACAATAATCTGTAGTGTGAGACTGAACAACAGTCGCATGCAGGGATTCTGTCAGTGGTTCATGAACCATTATGTTATGCTGATTACCACCAAACCTGGTATGTTGCCTATATGTACTGACATAAGCTGGATCTGCAAATCTGGACCTTTAGGCCTAGCATCTCCATGATATGAGCAAACGAGTGTACAGCTCTGCTGAGTAATTTGCAAATAAGTAAATATTATTCACTATTTGGACTATTGAGATTACAGATTACAGATATTGCTGGGAAAATCCCAGTGATCTGCTAGATTTGAATTGAATCTGTTCAACACATGGCAGCTATAAATGACAGAAAATGCCACATTTTTGTAGACCTTTCTGCTGCAGGCTGAAACATGCAGAAATCATCAGATCTCATGAAATACAAAGCTGATTTGCAAGCAATGATCTGTGGGCAGTATATTTTCAGGTTTGTTCAGTAGAAACTTGTAGGTAAAACAGTATGCCTCTTGTGAGCCAATCAATTTGCAGATGTAGTGGAGTGTTCTACTCTAATTGTTCAGATCACATAAAACCTGAATAAACTGAGAGCTTTTGAAGGTGCTTGTTGTCTAAATTTGGTAACTATGGGTCACGTGGCTTGGCTGCCATCTAGGAATTTGAAGTGTTTTTTTTTTACATTGCTTTAAATTAATGGTGTAATCTAGATTCAAGAAACTTGTGCATGCATTTCATCTGTGTATGTCCCTGTCACTTATGAATGGGGATGCTATGAAAACCTGTGATAGGCTTCCAGTATGCAGGGTGGCATCCTTGCATTTTTCCCACCAAGTAGAGCTTAAGCAATTTTTGAAAATGTATGAGCATGTGCATGTTGAGGGTAGGGAATAGAATACCACACATGCTGAGAGAGTCACAGTTTTCCCCCAGGGCTATAGCTTAAATTTGGGAGGTTTTACATGCCACCATAAAAACAGTGGATCAATAAACACTCACACACTTGCTCAGCAAAAGCCTCATCCTTCACCTCTGTGCAACACTCTGTTTGCCTTGGTGCATACCTGTTGTTGCCATTGTGTCTCTGTGTAAGGTTCTGTTATCTGTCTTCACCAGAATAGATATTAGATGATTATTTTTAAAAATATATAGATCTGCACTCCCTGGGGAACTCACCATTGTCTTTTTCATTCAGTGAGCAAGCAAACTAACAATAGGAAAGCTGTGTGGAGGGCAGTATTGTGCCCGTGGAGTCAGCTTTGTGATTAAAAAAGGTGTGCACGATTCTCTTTGCTTATACTTTGTGAAACCTGGGATGCTGAAGAGTTTATCATGCTGTCAGGGATAGATTTGCATTGTGCATTTATTCTGCTCATCAGACATGGTGAACATTTGTATGCCCAGACCCTTCCTATTTACATTCAGCCATCCCATCCATGTGGCTACCCCACAATAAAAATGTAAGTATAAGAATGCAAATAATAAGGCAAAGTTCATTTATTGCAATATAAGCTTAATGTTCAAAAGAAACTGTACACTGATCTGTGCTGTCAGGACAGGTGGGGGTCAGAAGAACTGTGAAGTGCAGTGGAAAAGGTGAGGAACCCTCCCACTGTTGTGGGGACAGCTGTGAAAGGTATAGGCTTACTGTAGAGGGGCAGAGAGATGTGAGGAGTACGCAGGAGCACTAGAAGAGATGGCAGCTTGGGGATGTCTGGACCCACTGCAGAAGCTGATGGTTTTAACAGGGAGGCAAGGACTAGTTCAAATCACATATGACCCTCACCTTGGCTCCTCATAGACCCTCTTGCAGGACCCATTCAACACCTGGAGTGGGGATTCTTCTACTCAAAACAGGAGAAATGTGCAGCATAGGGCTGTGACGATAACCGCATCACCGCAATACCGCCGTCATGTGACGCCTACCGCGGGGTTGAGCTCATTACCTCATCACCGCAATTATTTATTTATTTTAGGGCTGTCAACGTTAACGTTCGTTGGCGATTAATCTGGAAACTTTAAGGCGTTAATGTTTTACCGCAAATTAACCATATTATCAAGTTTGACCGCAACTCCCTTCCGTAATTCCAGCGCAGATATTTACCTGGCTGAATTACTGAAAGGCGTGGCAAACGCAAATGTGCTGAACGGCAAATTTCGTTTTAACCCTTTCGCATGTAACTTATTTGTTATGGTATGTAGCGCGTGTTACCTTATATGGTTCGTTATGTTTTCATTTGCGTTATTAAGTTTCTTATAGATTTCAGTTAAGCATTTGCTATATTTTTAGAGTTAAATCGCTGTTTCCTCAAAGCTAAAATGAGCTAGAATTTCTCCAATCTAGTGTTCTAATTGCACCAGTTTTAGCATATGCGCTAAACGGCTAATCACACCAGTGTGACCGTAGGCGCGAAAGGGTTAAAACGAAATTTGTTGCTTTATTACTGCGGGAAGAAAAAATTACCGTCACAGCCCTAGTGCAGCACTTAATTCAAGCAAATAGTTTCCAAGCCATGATGATGAATAATGCTACATATTTACACAAACAATACACACTTTCCAGTAGTAGAATTTTCAGTATGTATTTACTTGCATTATCAGCAATTTACTTTAACCCTTTTGCTCGTACAGTCACACTGGTGTGATTAGAACACTAGATTGGAAGAATTCTAGCTAACGGTAGCTTTGAGGAAACGTTAAATAAGTATAACGTGGCGGTGAAAGCCTTGAGAAGCTTAATAACGCTAATGAAAACATAATGAACCATGTAACATAACATGCCTGCTACATAGCATAAAATAAGTCACATATGAAAGGGTTAAATTTTACTTGGAATTTTTAGCCTTTCAGTAAGCCGGCATTGAATTCTGATAATCAAGATGGTTCCACAGCAATAACTCTCCACCATCATTTTAAACCTCATGCCCACAAGAATGTTGCTTTGTCCATCTCAACCTACCCAATTGGTTGATTACAAAAAGGCGGTATTTACATGAATGTTAATTTATCAAACAAATGAGTAGTGAATGGCTACCATTTCCAGAATGGCATTCTGAATGTTAACGATGTGGGTGACCACATGCCCGCTGACTGGTATGTGGTTTACCACAGTAAGTGTGCTGCTCTGTATGCCCGGGCTACACTGGCTGATGTGCATTGGGCTGTTCCACAAAGAAGCCTTGATTCATTGCAGAAAAGGGAACTCGGTTCCCTTGCTGGGGAATCCACAGTGAGGATGATGTAATCTCATTCTGCTATGTCAGTGAGCATCGGTCAGTGTGCGGTCTCTGTACCATCTCTGTGTGGTGGTCAGGTCTGCTAATGGTGACTGTGCTGGATTGCTGATGCAGTTACTTGATGCAGTGGAGCTGGCAGTGCAAATGCCATCTGATGGCTGAAGCCTAACGATTTGTCCAATCTCTCACTCTGGGGTAAATCTGTTGAATATTGGCCACACATCACAAAGCATAAACATTAAAATACATATGAATAAAATAATCTTGAAGATTCTTTCAACATTGTTTATCATCAGTCCTATGTCATGTAATTATTGCATATTAAATGTCTGAATAATGATTTAATTATTTCCTTCTTTGCTGCCATCCTGGGTGCATGACCACACATATTACAGGTGTGTTCCTATTAGCTATTTCTATGATACTCTTGGCTACACAACATAAATACTGTACCTTTGTTTTGGTCTGATATTACTAGTGGCATAAATATGTAGTGAGCTGTGCCAATCACAGCAAAGCATGCTACAAATTATATATGGCATGACGTATTTACACCAAGGATAGGATATTAGACCTGGAAAAAAGTTCATATTATGGAGCACATTAGCGACCCCTGTATTAAGGAAACTCCACACAGCCCCCACGTCCCCCATCCATTTCACCCCCACCCATCCCCCCATCCCCCAAGGAAAATAACAATCTCCTCTAGGGCATCGTTTCTCAAACCTCTCCTGGAGGACCCCTTGTCCTGCATATTTTAGATCTCTCTCTGCTCCAACACAGCTGATTTAAATGATCAGTTTGTTACTAAGCAGCTTCAGGAGTTCATAACGAGTTGATCATTTGAATCAGCTGTGTTGGAGCAGGGAGAGATTTAAAACATGCAGGACAAGGGGTCCTCCAGGAAAGGTTTGAGAAACGCTGCTCTAGGGTGTGTTTATTTGGCATAGCACTGAAGCAGAGAAAGGCTTTGTGAACCATAAAACAGATGGGATTGGTAATGTGACACTGATATGAACCAATCATGGTGTTCTGCTGTGGACAAAGTGCACAAGTGGCAAAGTATTTTGATTGTTTTACATAAGCCAGCGTTAACAGCATGTCATAGTTTTACCCACACCAGGGTTCATGAAGCCTTCCACTTCCATCACTACAAAACATGCCCCTTTGTATTGTACAGAGTACGAAGATGAAACAATTCAGAATGAGGGTTACGTGAAGCTGCAGTCCGGGCTCCTCTCCTTCAAGCAGTTTTATGACAGACATTACAGAAATTAGTTGCTGGCCCAGAATAAAATGTACTGAGGGATCCCTCCAGAATCTGAAGATGATGTTGACCCTTGTCATAAAATCCATGTTTCCACCTGTATTTTTCCAGAATACCAAATAGAGAATAGTTTTCACCGATGGTCATATACTGTATCCACCTCTGTTACTGTGATCTTTTTTGAGTTAGCGTGTATGTGCTGAAGCAGTGCCCCTGTTTCATAAACCACTCGTAAGCAGCTTGATTACATTTATAAAAACTCACAAATGCTTTCTAACAGTAAATTACATCACCAGGTTTTGTATGATTTTGTATGGTTTTGTATGACTATTGTTTTTAAATCCATTTTCTGTGAGTTGTTCAATAAAACTGTTGAATGATTTCATTAAAATGGGGTCATACTGTACTTCTTGCTTTGCTGAAACTCTACAGTTTCTATTTGTCTTTATTTCATGTGTATATGTTCCATTACAGAATTGTCAAAGGTGATATTATAATACTAATTGCATTTTACACCTGAAGTTTTTGGCAGACATAAGAAATAGCTTGAACAATGAAGTTGCACAGATTCTAGCGAAAGTGCCAAGCCAAAAAAACAGAGAGGTTACTAAGAGCTGTGAGTGGTACTCTCTTGTAAGAAACCCTCCCTCACTTCAGTAATCTGTAACCGTACTAGGACCAGGAATGAAACAGTGCCCTTGGCCTGTTTCCTCGTTGCTCATATGTACTCAATGTTATCCATTTTACATTCACATTTACATTTATTCATTCAGCAGACGCTTTTATTCAAAGCGACATACAAAAGTGCATATAGTGGGCAAACAACAGGCAAGATGTGTACAGGTCATACAATGTAGATAGTGCTGAAGCTGGGCACAAGGTCAGTGTAGCGAGACGGAACTAATCTGATCTAAGGTTACTTAGTGCTGCTATACTACTACAAGTGCGAGTCAAGAATCTTAGATTTACAAGGTCAAATGGCAAGGGTGCCAGTCCAGGTAGGGTCTGAAGAGGTGTGTCTTCAGCCCACGTCTGAAGGAGTGAAGGAGTTGTTCTCAGGGGGTGGGGAGTTCATTCCACCACTGGGGGCCAATGATGGAAAGGCGACGTTGTGAGGAGTGTGGGTTTTTGTTCTGTTGGTGGGAGGAGGGAGTCGTCTGGGTGTAGCGGAACGAAGTTGTCGAGCGCGTGCATAGGGTAGGATGAGGTCCTGGAGGTAGGTCAGGCGGTCTTTCTTGCAGCAGAAAAGGTGAGGGTCAAGGTTTTGAAGCGGATCCTGGCTATGACCAGGAGCCAGTGGAGGGATCTCAGTAAGGGGGTGATGCAGCAGAACTTTGGGAGGTTGTAGATCAGCCTAGCAGCTGCGTTTTGGTTGAGCTGCTGTGGCTGAATGGTGCAGGCTAGGAGGTTTGCAAGGAGGGAATTCCAATAGTCCAGGCGGGACAGCACAATGGCCTGGACAAGCAGCTGGGTGGAGTAGGTGGTCAGAAAGGGGCGAATCCTCCTGATGTTGAAGAGAAGGAATCGACAGGAGTGTGTTGTCTGCGAGATATAGTCGTTGAAGTCCAGCCTGTTGTCGAGGGTGATGCCCAGGCTCTTCACCGATGTAGAGGAAGTTACTGTGGTGCCGTCAACAAGAAGAAGAGGAGAAGAGGAGAGAGCTTGGCCGGGATGAAGAGTAGATCGGTCTTGTCCAGGTTAAGATGGAGGCCATTCATTTGGAGATGTCAGCCAGGCATGCAGAGATCTCTTTGTTGGCCTGGGGAGTGGAGGGAGGAAAATAGAAGATTAGTTGAGAGTCATTGGCATAGCAGTGGTAGGAGAAACCATGTGAGTTAATAACCGAACCAAGTGAGTTGATGTAGATAGAGAAGAGGAGGGGTCCGAATACAGAGCCCTGGGGGATGCCTGTAGTGAGGGGAGTGGGTGTGGAGGTGGAGCCTTTCCAGTAGACCTGGGAAGATCTACCGGTCAGGTAGGGACTGAACCAAGAAAGGGCGGTGATGAGAGATGCCAATCTCCGAGAGCTTGGCAATGAGCAGCTGGTGATTGATGACTGTATCAAACACAGCAGAGAGATCGAGGAGGATTAGAACTGAGGACAGGTCGGAGGCTCTAGCTGTGTGGAGGGCGTCTGTCACCACCAGGAGTGCCGTTTCAGTTGAGTGCCCGGGTCTGAACCCGAACTGGTGGGGCTTCCAGGAGGTTGTGCTTGTGGAGAAAGGGAGACAGTTGGTTAAGTACAGCACGTTCAAGGGATTTGGATACAAATGGTGGGACGTTGCGCAGTTCTTTGTGAGCACAAGGTCGAGCTGGTTGCCGGTTTTGTGAAGTGTAGAGGTTTTGCAGAGGTTAAATAAGTAGGTGCACAACTTCACATTTGTATGAGTTCTGTTGTATTACAGTTGTTTTGTTATTACTGTTGATTCTGTTGCACTTGCCAGTGTTTTTCCATCTTGTCTTTCTGATGTCCTGATGGTAAACCTTCCTTTTGGAATAGTAATTCCCTCCCCACCCCAATTATTGGATAAAGGAAATGCTGAGAATTATAATAAAACAATTGCAAATAAAGAAACAGGTAACAATAAAGTAAGTAAATAAATAGTTTTTAGTATTGATAAGCAAGGTTGAATTATCATGCATCTTATCAATCATCATGTAATTGACCCTGCTCTAAAATGGTTTTCAAATCATTTTTGAGTGCTTCAGAACAGGCGGGTGGTGTTGATATTAAGGATTATGGCTCTTAAGAGACAATCCTTACTAATTCAATTGATGTACAGTGTACTCATTTCAGAAATGGCTGGCCCGCTAATACAATCAATCCCACCTGAGCACATTCTCCTAGTTCTCTTAATTAACGTTGCATGGTCAGATCACTAGCGGTAGAGCTAATCTAATCAAGCACGGTCTCATGAGGTTAATGTCAGTTAGGAATGGGTGTTTGTCTCTCACATGCCACTATAATGGTCATGAAGCAGCATCGGCAAAAATGCTGACAGAAACTCAAAGTCCAATGCTTCACGGGTCCACTATCTCACAGAAGAGAGCATACACACTCTCTGACAAATGGAACAGACTAGGCTGGATAAAATTGTAACAGCTCTTGATCCTTATATGGACACACACATTGTTGCAATACGTAAAGCAGTAATGAAATATATGCAAGCAATTGTTAGCTTGTTAGGTATTTCCAAATACTTGGCATAAGTAAGATGTCCTGGTAGATGGTGCCTTCTTAGTTTCTCAGTAATCCACTCTGACCATTTCAAAATTTTCAGAGTGTTTGTTTATGAAAAAAACTGCACATGCTCATTGCTGTTGATGCATATTTTTGTAGATGTATTTTTTCCCAATTAGTAAACTCAAAATGCTATTAAAAATTTGTTCACAACTTTGGGCTGTAAGGGGACCAATGCCTTGATTAGACATTGGGACAGGGGCATTTGATTGTGACATCATCATAAATCTGATACTCATGTCATCCAAACTCTGTTGTGGCATAATGTCTATTGTTATTGTGACATCATCCACTGTGGCATCATCGTTCTGTCACATCCTCACCACCCAATTGGCGTTACACCTACATTCACTAAAATACGTTCAGACTTACCTATGGATTGATCTGGGTTGTCATTTACTTGTGGTTTCATTAAGGGGCTGTGTTGTTGTGGTTGGCTCATAAGCGTTGCCCTTATCTCTTAGAATAATACAAAAATTTATAAACACTATAAACTCATCATGGTTTCCTGAAAATGAAATGAAACAACAAACAAAAAGTAGAAATGATTAATACATTTAATATCAAGAGACCAGAAGAAAACTGGTTAAAAGAACTTTATATTTATTAATAATAATATGCAAAGGAAATTTTACTGTTGAGTACATATTCTGATATAAAATGTTTGTTCGCTGATTTTGTTATATGTCTTTTAATTCAGAGACTTATGGCAGGGCTGTCATTTACCACTTGTAACAAAGGTCAGTGCACAACAATGCATAACCTGGTGTAATGAGTACAAAACCTGGACTTCCGAGGAGGGGAAGAAAGTAATATGGTCAGATGAATTGCCCTCTATCTATTCTACTCTTTTTCCTATATCTAAATGGGTTCCTGTTTGGCGAAAGCCAAAGGAAGCCCTTAACCCAGATTGCCTGTTCCCAAGTGTTATAAATGGTGGTGGATCTGTTACGGTATGGGTAGCTATCTCATGGGGGCCATTGGGTCTGATTATTACTCAGCATGCTATAATTATGGCCAAGGAATACAAAGCCAGAGCACAAGCGCACCCAATACTGCATACATTCCTCAAGATGTTTCCATATTCCTAGAGGATAATGCCCCCCACACACACTGCTAAACAGATTGAGTGGTTTCATGATCACCAGGATGAAGTCACACATCTACCTTGGCTTCCCCAATTTCAAGATCTAAACATCATTGAACCTTTGTAGGAGGATCTGGAACATAGAGTACGGATTAGATAGTAATGATAGATTTTCACACCCTTCATCTTTCAAAGAAATTGAGGCTTAAATAGTCCAGTATCCCACTAGAAGTTCAAAACCTGTATAATAGCATTCCAAGAAGGACTGAAGCTGTTCTATAGCCAACAGGTGGCCAAACTCTTAAAAACCAAAAACCAAAAACCAAAATAATCTGGGGCATCTCCCTACAAGATTAATTTATGTGTTCAACAATTAAACCTACAGATATGTTTTAGACTTGACATACACAAACTGTGTATTGTTTACCACAGGTTTGTCAATTTGTTAACTGTATTACATTTGTTCCTTTTAAATAAGGTGTGAATATTCATGCAATTTTCGATGTTTCCCTGTGTTTTATGCTGCAGTCCTGCTTGATCCAGTTAATTTATGCTCTCTTAATATTCTGGTTATTGTATGTGTTCACACAGGTGCTAGTATTAAAACAGCACGTTCACATATTTGAATAGCTAATAAAAGCCATATAATTGCGGCCAGCAATAATCCGTGCCAGTGCGTTTTATTTCAGCGCAAAATGGTATGACTTCTGCTTTAAAATGACATTTACCAGGTATCACCGGTGGCATGACACTGGCTTCAATTAATTGTTAATATAACGAAAACTGGGCATAGGCTTCATCATACCGTCTTGCTAGTAAGATAAGTAAAAGTTTCCTTTTATGTAAACGCTGACTGAGACTTAATAAAGCAAAGAATCCACACAGTTTTCGTGGCTGTGAAAAATGAATTCACCAGAGCTCAATATCAAATAAAATTTCATTTAAGTAATTTCTAATTTTCATTACACCTCAGAGTGGATTACTTGTATGTCACTATAGCAAGAACGGTAATACAAACCCAGAGAAGGCTATAGTCAAAACATCCGTCTCCGATGTGTTTAATAATAATAAACTCACCGACACACACAAATAGGACTGGCTGTCGTGATGTCAATCAAGTAAGAGTCAAGAAGGATCCGGCGCAATACGTGTGTTTAAACGTTTCAAAATGGGCTATTTCATGGTGTGGTTACAGAATGCTGCTGCATGTAACAGCACCTACATATCATGGTATCCTAACGAATATAATGTACGTTCAAAGTACTTAATATTTCGTTCACCTCTGCACACTCGAAAGCATTTTATAACGTATTGACGGACGAATAATTTCCCGCAGAAAATGAATCGATTCTGTCGAGACACTGTTAAAAACAAAACAAATAAAATTACATAAGCAATAGACATATTTAGCCTCACATATTAATAAACGATCGCATTTGTCTTTTCGTTTGAAAACAGAATAGAGTTAAAGTTAAAGTGGGGAAATGTGAGTGAACAGAAAAATCAAAGACGTCTGCATACATTCGGAAAATGTAATTCTAATATATTTTCATTTCAACAGACGCCAGAAAGACGAAACGGAGAAATGGGGAAACATACAGACGTGAGTAAGTGTCATTTTTAATATATATATTGTCGTGTTCTACTACCTACCTACTTCTGTCCCACCCGCTCCTCAGCTGTTCCCCTGCAGTGAAAGTGCTGTCTTTCGCCAGAGGGGGCAGTATTCCTCGACAATCGCGAGGAAGTGGGGGGAAAAAACAGCTGCAGACCATAGCGAAGGTGCGTCATATTTCGTCGGATTTGTATAGACAATATGTTGGGTGTACCATACTATTACATTCAGTACTCACATAAGCATCCAAAAAGTGCAGAGTAACACAAGGAGAACATATTGCGTATGGAGACAAATATTTTTGATTGTCGGGACAGATTTCTGGTGACAAGGAATGAACAATAAAAATGTTGTGTGACTGCAGACTAAGTGCCACACTGTCTTACATTAATCATGAAAAAATGAGATTATTGGTAACCAATTAAGTTATGTTTGTGGATTGACCTCGGATCAATTTATGCAGGGATACTTAGCTGGTTTCTTATAATAACGTCGTGATGGTACACTACCCCACATAATAATTGACAATAACCAGCGTCGAAAAGGTAGTAATATTTTGGAATTTTGTGCTTTTTTGTTTTTATGTCTTCATTTGCTCACCCGATGTTTTCAAACGCTCTAGCCTTTAGTGCTTAACTGTCCGCGCACGAAGTTCACCGAAACCGTTCTTGGCGTGAAAGGCAAGCTACTATTTGTCTCAACAGGCCGTCAATGTTGCTGTGCTGCTATAATACGAAGGTTAACAAATGGTAATCTATGAAATAACGTCTGTAGCCATAGATCTTTCTGCAAACTCTCGAGTATGCATGTCCAGACTCGGGCTGGTAGTTGACGTCACGACTAATTAAGATAAGAGCTGGACTGTGGTGTAAAATTAAACATCATTACGCCCTCCTTTTCAAACATATCACAGTCTAATTAGATCAAGAGACGCGGAAAAAAGAGTTTCTAGGTATAATAATAATAATAATAATAATAATAATAATAATAATAATATGTCGTTAGTCAAAGTAGCACTGATGGTAAACAACAGCAGGAAATTATTATAGCTCGCGTCACTATTCAGGGAGCAGTCTAAACGAACACACAAGGATTTAGTTATCACGTTTGGAATCTCACTATTTTATCAGTTCTGTTGGGATCGAATCTGTATGGCATATTTATCTGTCTTCTTATTCATAAATCGACAAGGAGGTGATATGTGGACAGCCGTCATCAATGGACAGAGAGCAACCTAAGTGTGTCACTTTATAAGTCCTTGAGTCATCGTCAATATTCAATATCTAGACTACGCTCGCACGTAGTGAGCGAATTTTATGCGAGACTCATTACGGATAATCATCTTCCAGAGCTCTTTTTTGAGTTGTATAATTACCTGTATTATTACTTGACCTGTATTATTATTTGTTACTTGTATGATTATTAATATCTGTACTTCTGTGTTACTGTTATTACTAGTACTGCTGTAACTACCATCACCATCTAACGGCAAAACTTGTTAGTTCGTTGTATACTTGTATACAGAGTGCTGAGAAAAGAAACGAATTTTGATATCTTTAGCGATTAGTGCATGGGAGTTGGTAACACGATACTCTGGTTATAAGTTATGGTGCAAACCTTATTTTCTTCCTTAAAGATATTGGAAAACAATATGAGAGTTTTTCCTTTCATTTCCTCTGAACTTAAAGCATAGAGCTATATTTCTCCAAATATCTTAAATTACAAAAAAAAAAAAAAAAATTCGCAGCACTGTCCATTGGAGCACAGCCTTCGTCGTCCTCTGAAATTAAAGGAAATGTATACTAACAATTACAAAAAAAATGTTGCGACAAACTCCAACAAAAGGTAATATATACGTTTTGGTGACTTCTTACGGATTTTGCTCTTTCAGATTGTTTCGTTAATAAAATTGCAAACGCCAATGAAATCATGCCATACGACCAGGCGTAATTACGAAAATCATAAAAACATTCCCTTACAGCAATGTTTCGGAAACTGTTGCCATTGGTGTTGTACTGAAGGACAAATGCACATACCATCATCCTGATGTGACCTCACGGGGTCATAACTATTGTGGTACAGACTACAGATTATTCTTACAATATCATCAATATTTAAATCTCAGAGGCAAATACTAAAATTCGGAATGGCATAATCAGGATTAGCACCAGCACTTAAAAGGTAATTTTGTGTCTGTGTTCATTTTAATATTAAATATCTCTATAAGGTTGGAAGGCGCAGTCACGACCCTTGGAATGACGGTAGTCATTAGTAGCCAATTGAAGATGAAATTACAGTAAACGTAATTAGTGTTTGTAGCTGTAAAAGGTTTGAGACCGACCATCTGATTTTACTTCGTGAACAACTGAAGAGAAGTGGAAGTGTAAACTACTGCGTCCAAAGTAATGTACTAACCCGTTTCCCGCTCTTCGGTCTTTATGTCACACGAACATATCTAAAGAGCAGAGTTATTTAAATCAGCGTTTCTCAAACCTCTCCTGGAGGACCCCTTGTCCTGCATGTTTTAGATCTCTCCCTGCTCCAACACAGCTGATTCAAATGATCAGTTTGTTATTAAACAGCTTCAGGAGTTCATAACGAGTTGATCATTTGAATCAGCTGTGTTGGAGCAGGGAGAGATCTAAAACATGCAGGACAAGGGGCCCTCCAGGAGAGGTTTGAAAACTCTGATTTAAATCATATCAGTGGCACTGATTTATTATACTTCCGTGTGTGCACCAATTGCCAGGCTCAAAACTCTGAAGGGCATGTAGGCGTGAGACATTCCATAAACTATCAAACTATTCAACAAATAGAGAATGTGTGTGTGTGTAAATAGGCTGTATTGAAAAAAAACGTCACTAGGGCCAGGTATTTTAAAAATCGATGTGATTCGAGTAATGTGAAGTGTAAGTGGCATCACGCATCTTTTCGTTTCATTTCAAAGTTGTGTTATCCAATATCAACGAAGAACATATTTTGAGGTGGACGGAATAGTTTTCTTCTCTGGATATGACGTTTTGTGCGCGTGCACCCTATTTTGTCTAAAACACAATTAAACAGTTACTGTGTTTTAAGGAGGCAAAACGGTTTTTAGTCACTCCAGAAAGATGGAAGTCATGGCTATACCTGAAAATAATACATAGCAGGAAAGATTTAACGTAGTTTGTTGTTGTCTGGTTTAGCTTTTATCAGACAGAAAGTGAAGTGTCAAGACGCGAAGCGGAGAATTGTTCATGTAACCATGTCTATATAGCGTCTACTGTTAAAGGCCATATTAAATCACATCACCGGCACGTAATTCAAATTCACGTAAAATGTATAATAATAATAATAATAATAATAATAATAATAATAGCATTGTCTTAGCAGGTGAAACAGTTAAATTACAAACTCATCATATTCAGATTCTCACAAATAATATTAGCTGTACTCTTAAGTAACAAATGTAGCACGATGCATAATTGGGAATTTGAAAGTAAAAGCTGCCTACCGGGACCGCTCGACAAGAAGTGATAGTTCCAGGGCTCTCTGGACGTGAAGAGTTCATGAACTGTGTGTCACCAACCCATAAAGATGATACAGATTCACAGTTTTCCGGGAGGCACAGAAACAGCAAGAGGACATCATGATTGTGTGTGTGTGTGTGTGGGGGGGGGGGGGGTAGCTGAGGAACACCTTTGTTTGATGGCTATTTTGACATAAAAAGTAAACTAAGGCTCACGCTTAAACACATCCACACTCTGTAGAACTATCGGTGGAAAACCTTGGTATTTCCTAACATAAGAGTTAAAAATCCAATTAGTTCGCCCCGGGCTGCTTTTTTCTGGTACTATGTTATAACTAGTTATTGAACTAGGTACAAGATCTAAATGACATTTGTGTGAAGACAAATTTCATTGGTGTTTCCTCATCAATAATTTCTTGGCAGTGAACTATTGGAACGAGTCAAACGCTAGAGGTGAAACGCAGGTCAGCCTGTCTAAGTAATATTAAAATGCGCCCACGAGAGAGAGAGAGGAAAAGAGAGAGAGGGTGGGGGCGTGCCGACGTTCTCTATTTGCATGCATTTTCCACAAAAGAAAAAGCACTTTTTTTGTAGTTAGGTCAAGAGTCGGCTTTTCCTGGTGCACAGTGCTTCATTATCAAAACAGATATTAAACCAAATCACCAGCCCCGAGTACAACAGTAAAAAATACGTTAAATGCCCACGAGAAATAAAATAAAATCTGTTATGGCAAGGTAAACAGCACATTCCATTTTGCCTCACTGTTAATTTAATTAAAATTAAAATGTAGACAAGATTTTCCTGATGCTCCGCCTACCATCCATTTCCTTCCAAATGCCAGATTGATCTTGCACGAGGAACAGGTTACCTAACGGTCAGTATGATAATGGCGAACACAATGAACCCCGGGGAACAATGGCATGATATTTTTCATCTCCTCTGTCACGCAGCCGCTTTGTATCTTCCGTGTTTGTGACTGAGTACTTATAAATTGTTGGCCACTCGAAAGTTACAATTAAGAAGATTTTGAAAGGGAATGAATTCTATTTGTAAGTATTTTCCCACAAATCAAATAGTGCGTCGGTGTCATGCTCACATCTCCAGCTCAGGATTAAACGCAGAACATCCAGCATTACCAAAAAGTATTTTTTCTTTCAACTATTGTATAATAATATAGGGGTGCAAAATAGGACCAGCAAGGCGGTTCCACACGACTCTGGGTCTTTAGCTGGGATGTTATATATGTCACGAAGAGTGCCACTTTTCCTGTGTTTCTGAAATTGATCGAATATTTCAGTTTTCAGTGTTGCAGTAATGATCGAGGTTTGAAATGTAGTAAGTATAATGCTTCTCTAGTTGGGTAAAATGAAATTCATTTAGCTGGTGCTTAAAAATCTGAAAACATCCAGTTTATTATTTTTTTCATAATTGCCGTGCGGTCCATTTCTGGTAAAATGGGCGCTTTAGTTTAACCCAGATTACATTTAGGCGTAGTTGTGATTGTATTGCTGTTTTTGTTCCGACAGTTTACTTTAGATCATCTTTTCTGACAAACAGTTCAAATGAGCATTCATTAACCAACAGTACTCACTTTCTATTCTCATCAGAAACGCTCATTTTACTTTTTCGTATCATACACTCTTGCGTTAGGTAGCAGTAAAATGATGACATGTTATTTAAAATATTTTATTCCTTTCTTTCTTGTTGCGATTCTTTATAATTTTCTGGACATTGCATAGGATAACAAATACGTGCATGTTTGCTCACGCCTCAGAATTACCTGACACCGTTTCAACAAGATAGCGTAACTCAAAAGTGACGATCCTTTCAACTTTTTTAGACATTTATATATAAGTATGTTCCAGTATGATCAATCAAATCGCAATGATATAACTAGAATATTTGTGTTCTTAGAATTTATAGGTATTTAATTTATATGACCAGTCATGTGGGAGGAAAACATAATTATTCTAACAAAAATAATGTGTGCATTGGCGTCTTGACCCGGAGGTAAATGTAACTGTTGTTAATATAAGTACCAGGATCGAATGAATATGACATCCTTTCATGAACTGACAAGCTCGCGCAGCGCTCCTACTTACAGCGTCCAAGAAACGTTGGGTATGACTGTAAGTCGTCTATATGTACCCTGTAGAACTGAATTTGTGTGAGCAACTAACAGTCGCAAATTCGACTTTACGGGAATACATGGGCGATTCCAGTGCCACATGAGCTGTGCATACCTTAGCAGACATCAACATATTTCATTTTATGTCTCTCTTTTCAAGCTTCGATGCAAGTGTGCCGTCGAAGATGCGTTCAGATGCACCTAAAATTAGCCCCACGTATGAGTTACAATCATACAGCCACAAGCGAACATCAGCGATGCCAGGGAAATGGCATAATCACACCGACCTGAGGCTGTTGGTGACTGGAGAAAATGTATGAGAAGTGGGAGGCCGTAAAGCGTAAAACAGAGCAGGGATCACTTGAGGCGATTGATTTACAGCCTTTTACGGCCCAATAAACCCCAGAACCATTCGGCCAAACACTTCCGACATTGTCGGCTCGCGAGATGCTAATAAATAAGCCGTAAACCGCTAAGTTCATCCTGTCGTTTTTATTGTAATTCAATAAAACATGACAAAGCAATGATGTCGATTATTTAGAAAGTGGACACAGTCAACACAGAGGCTTTGCTCTCGGGCCTCTCTTACAGAGAGTGTAAAACCATTGCGACCATCTTTAATAAAGTCCTACCATTATTGATTATGCACATATCAGCAGGTCATCCTTTCTTGTTTAACACGCAACCTACCACGTTATAATAAGTCATTATTTTCACCCTTTGGGTTGTTATCATTTTCTCTGGTGTCCTCACCATCATCATCACAATTGTTTCATTGTTTTTCGTTAAAGCACCATAAATAAACTAGATTCCAAATAAATCAGGTTATTTCAAGATGCGTTCGGTTATCTACACTGACAATTTGGAGTTTGGCCTGAAAAGTTTAACGTTTGGATCCATGCTAATATCATGGAAGTGTTAAATACATTTTCCCATATCATGGAAGTGTTAAATACATTTTCCACACTAACAAGAGAGCAATATTCCACGACTCTCATCAATGGCAATTGGGGGCGATCAAGCGCTAATTACAGAGCCATATTTTGGCAATGGTTGCCAAGGTATGCCGCAGTCTGGTGTCAAATGAGGATGGTAGGTGATACATCCGCCCCAGCCCACCGAGTTTAATCCCGTCACTCTAGTTAATTCCCCTTTTCTCACCGTTTGCGTTAGTCTACCTGTGTTAGTTTGCGTTAGTATACCTGTGCCTGCCAATGCCATTTGGCGCACGCCTGCATCTGCCTGCCTGCCCGCTGGACATCCTCCTAAGCATTACGTTACATTACAAGCATCTCTCTATATGTGCTTATGCATTGGGTTCATTTGTACCCAGCCCACTGTGGGTATGTCGGTGTCCCACTTTCTTACGACATACGCGCACGCACCTAGATATATACATAGAAACATATACACGCGTTCTTATGTTCTCAGTATGCATAAAGAGGGCACGTTGCGAATAAACAGTTGTTTCCTTATCCGGGCACTAGCTCGCCTGCTGCTATTGGACTGCCTCATCACGTGGTAAAAGTAACTTTACAGGGTCGCTCGCAAGTAGGAGGGCTTTATGGAGCAGAAAAACGACAAAGGTAGAAAAATTATTTTCCACTCCAGAAATTAATGATCATGAGCTCGTATTTGATGGACTCTAACTACATCGATCCGAAATTTCCTCCATGCGAGGAATATTCGCAAAATAGCTACATCCCAGACCACAGCCCCGAATATTACAGCCGTACGAGGGACACTGGCTACCAGCATCATCACCAGGAGTTGTACCCTTCGCGAGCGACCTACCAGGAGCGCCAATATAGCTGTGCAAGCATCTCCGAACCCGAGACCCAGAGAGGGCACGGGCTACCACATTCAGGACACCTGCTTCCTGGGAAAGCGCAACCAGCTCCTCGCGAGCCCCCACCGTTACCCACGTCCCCCTCAACCCCACCGGCTGCGCCTCCCGCCTGCATCCAAGCCACCCCGGAGCATCCTAACAGCACAGTTTCGTCCAAGCAGCCTGTAGTATACCCGTGGATGAGGAAAATCCACGTCAGCACCGGTAGGCAACTTGTGTGTATTTCTTACTGACTCCCTCGCTCGCGCACTCCCCCTCTCTCTTTTTATTTTACCTCAATCTCTTAAGTCGTCCGTGCAACGATGGGAGAGAAGCCTTTGAAATGGCACAATTGAGGCGGATTTACGACTCGGCATTAGTAATTACACCCACCATAAATTTTATGGCTGAGGTACTAGTCTGGGCAGCCGTGTTGCCATGTGGCTCTCGCTGTTATGTATGTGACTGAGGGGGAGAGAGAGGAAGAGGAAACAAAAAACCTCAGTTTTTGCAATGTTGAATAAATAATTCAGCGGTTCTCACTTTGGACGTCGTACCCATTAGGGAGACTAAGAGTAGCTCGTATGAAACATTGGAGATGAGCACATAATACCAATACTGTCCCCCCATTCTCCTTTTCACTACTTCCTTTCAAGTCTCAACTCACGCCAGTCTTGCTTCCCCCTTCCTCCTTGCTCTTTTCCCTTCTTCCCTCTTCTCTTCACTTCTCCCTTTTTCCAGTGAATGCCAGTTACAATGGAGCAGAACCCAAGCGGTCCAGGACTGCTTACACGCGCCAGCAGGTATTAGAATTGGAGAAGGAATTCCACTATAACCGCTACCTAACTCGGCGAAGACGCATCGAGATCGCGCACTCCTTGGTTCTCTCTGAACGGCAGATCAAAATTTGGTTTCAGAACCGACGGATGAAGTGGAAAAAAGACCATAGGCTACCCAACACCAAAGTCAGATCCTCCGCACCCGCGGGCACATCCTCTGGATCCAACACAACCTCGTCAGCGGGCACTGTCTCGGCTGCTCTGGCTTCTAATACGGTGGCAGCTACCGAGGAACACTCGCGGGTGCCCGGAGCCGAACGAGACGAGGATATTACAAGGTTATAAGACAGACAATTATTTCACGGATGAGGACAAAGAAGATGACTGATTATTTATAACACACACACACACACACATCTATATATATATATATATATATATATATATATATATATATATATATATATATATATATATATTTTATATGTTTAGGGTCTTCGTTGTCTTGTGCGTAAAAAAAGGTTTTCCTTTAAGTCCACAGTTATATAAAATGCATGTTGTATAGCATGGCTTAATGCGAATCCCTAAGGATTGTTTACACTGCACATCAGGGTTTATTTATTTGAAATAGAAATAAACTGATTTTTAGTATGTTGTTTTGAATGAAAGCGAAAGAAGGACATTTTAACAAAAGGTTATTGCAGGAAATTTGTCTGCTCATTTGCGTCGATACACGCACAATTGTTCTATTTATTTTACAATCAAGAATGTAGAGACATTTGCGTTTCCTTTACTGTGTGAAAAATGCCTGATCGTATTTGTTTTGAAAAAGCAAAACGTGGATTACTTTTAAAAGATGTGAGATATTCGGCGTGATCTTAAAAATAAGACTAAAAATACATTTGGCAAGTAATACGTGTTTGTGATGACAACGTTGTGTTTTAGACTGAAATGCAATAATATAAGTTTAGTGTATTTGTGCTAAATAGTGGTCAATAAAACAGTGGGTGTCAATTAGTTTCATATACGTTTTGGTTATGTTCATTTACTTATGCACTTGTTGGGTCATATGTCTATTGCGCTTGCTAATGTTATTACCAAAGAGGATAGCACCCTGCGTAGGTTTAGCGTGTATGTTAAAAATGGAGAGTAGCTAAGATGATCATAAATACAACAGTGAGCTTTATATTACGTGATTTAATGGTTATGGAAACTTGACAGACATGTCAATCACTCTGTCCTTCTGAGAGTATAGTGTTAAAGGAAAGCGTACAGTGTATAACGAATTATATTTGAACAGTAGAATTTTTGCCCATGAAATGGAGTAGAAAGATGCGACTATGTTTACACCCAAAGACAGTCCAATTCAGCTAATTCATAACCACACCAGTGGAGTGTTAGTTGCAAAGTTTACTGTGATTCACATTGGGTATTGAGCTCTCTGGAAAATGTGTAGGCCCAGTCTTTAGCGTATCATTTCCACCGATGGCTTTTAACGTGTCTTTTTTATACTGTCTTTAGAGTACTTGAATTAAAATGAACACCTTACCCAGGTCAATCAAAATTTCAACGTTGGTGCATACTAATGGAATCAAACAGAGTGCTCATAGTCACTTTTCAAGTGCATTCTTTCAGCTTGCCATGCGATGCAGGCCACGAATCCCACGCTGTCTTCATCAAAGAGGTATGCTCCCTGGTGGATACTCTTCACTATAGGGAACTGAGCTTTAGGCTTATCTGAAATTTTAAAAACAATCGTCCAAAAGGCAGTTTTTAGCGCTCTTGCATCTCGTATTTTTGTGGTTTGTTTCATCAGACGTAATGAACGCTCGATCAGCCGCATATGTCCTACACCTTCCACTTTAGTTTGCTTCATAAAAATTCATCATTCAGAATGCAATCATTTTATTCCTTGTTCGATTTTTGACACGGTTTCAGTAAACCTGTCCTGCGGAATAACTGTCGTGGAATTACCAGATATCCTTATTTGTTATGATTGTGAGATTATCACCTGTCATATGTCAATTTGATGAAAATCGGTGAATTTATTATTTCCAAACTCATCTCGCAATAACTACTGTAATTACTCATTATTTTTTCTTTATATTTTTGTTTCACTGTGATGATTGATGACAGTAAAAATGTGGTTAAAGATGAAAAACAGTATCCGACGTCACAGATATCCTCGTGGCCATTTTGCATTAATGAAAATGAACGAACACCCATGACAGTGGACTTACCTGTTTCAGTTTATTTAGGCTAATTACAGTCGTTTGCTCTCAAAGTATTGAGGGATGTTTTCCATGCTTTAATAGAAACATTATTGACCTCGTGAGCGCTCACCCTCAAGCTTTAACCAGAATTTGTTATACGGATGTACTGTTTACTAAGTCTTATATTGAGTAAATTGCTGTAAGTTCCTGTGTGATCGCTACGATGTTTTCAGGTATTGCCCATGTATTGGTGTTAAAACACAACTTAACACGTAGAAAATTACAACCAATAATGAATTTCAGTTCCAAATTTCATGATAAACGTGCAAATATTTGGTTCATTCAAATGCCTCAGAACTCTTTGGTGCCTTGAGTAAAATCAACCTTACAGAAATCTAGAGAAAAAAGTGGCGCCCGAAAAAGATGACGATAAATTAACGTGAATGAAGATTGTACGGCTTCCACTGAAAAGCACAAATGAGGTGTTCTAGACTGTTAATCATAAGCATACGAGGTTACAAATGAAGAAGGGTCGAATATTGTTTGTTTCTACTTGTTCGTGTTTAGCAAAATACCGTGTATGTGTGTGTGCGTGTGTGTGTGTCGTCATGCATGAGAGCGCGAATCATTCTGTATCAGTCTGACTTGGCCATGACTTTCTAGAGGCGTGGAATCAGCAGGCCCAGAACAGCATTCTGAGGCCATTATGTTGCCAGACAGCAGAGAGAAATTAATGTGCATGCCACAAACCCAGATTCCCCGCGAGCTCTTTCTACGTCCTGTCGCCTCCATGTCGCGAGGCTGAAAAGGTATTTTACTGAAGTTTCGGGCGAACGGTGAGAAGGCTGGGTTCACGCGGAGGGCACGTTTTCTGTCCCATTAGGTTTATTTCAGCCGGGTTGGTCGACCTTTACAACCCCGTGACCTGACTGGCTCTCTCGACGTGTACCTCCTGTGTGTGTTCTCCAAGGCTTGCTTTCTTTGTGTTGGTTTCTGCTATATTATGAGGTTGGAGAAAAAAAGGTAGAACCGTAATATGCGCTGGTGCTCTGTGATTCTCACGTATTCTGTGCTAATTGTGTAGTGCGTTAAAACAGAACTATCAGTCACTTCGGCACTGACCTATATATTTGCACAAAGTAATACTAACTGAAACAGTGAATACGTTTGCTAAAGTCAATGCTGTGTAATGACAGAGGGTGTTTGCCTATGTGGTTTAAGAGTAAATAATTTTATTTAATGGCATAGAGGTAACGCGCCTTGTTACAGTAAATTGTTTAGAATGAGATGAATCCTAAATTCAGCATTAGAGCCCAACTGTCAGGAAATTTGCTAATTTTGCTAAATAAAGTGAAAATTACCACGCATGACCTGGACAAGTATTTACTATTACGGCATCTTCATTTCATCTGATATAAAAATAGGTCAAATTTAAATCTGAATTACATTCATTACATTCAATCTGAATTATACATTGTACTCTGAATACATATTTTTTGCCACTTTGATACCTGTGATTAAGATGTTTCTATGAAGTAGCTATTTCGTTTGATGGACTGAACTAACAGTTGATTATGACGGTAGCGGTAATAAAAATAACACTAATACTAATAATAATCTTTTGTAGCCATTCAAACCTGAGTCAGAGCAGTTCCCCCACGTCGGTCTGTTTATCTGTGAATTGTGTGATTTACAGAGTAGGGCAGACGCAAAGCCGCAAAGTTCTGTAATCAACAGCGTTACAACTGCGACTGCCAGAGGAACACGGATGTAATTCATCTTCATGTTGATCACATTTATCATTATGCAGCAAAAGTCCTGTGGGGTTCCCAGTCTGTCAGTCTGATTTATCGTAATGGACAGGAAACGAAAGTATAGTTTTACTTTGATTTTCAAAATTGAAATGTTATATTGGTTTTGCAGACGCGTAATTAGCCTACTCATGTATTGCACCACCAGAATCCTGCTTTTTTCTTGTTGATTCCTAAACTGATAAAAACTCAGTTGACACACCAAAATGTGAATCTGGTATCAATTAAATGTATGACATGATGGCAAGTGTTTGACCTGAAAAAGTCAATAGTGCGAATATTTAAGATGATATTCAATTATGATAAAAACATTACGGTCGTGTTTTTTTTTTCGTCATTACGTAGTATCTCTCTCTCTCTCTCTCTCTCTCTCTCTCTCTCTCTCTCTCTCTCTCTCACACACACACACACACACACACACACACACACACACACACATACGCGCACGCGACCGCCATAAAAACGTAGCCCTTATTTTCGTCTTAGTCAGGGTTTGTAACATCACTCCTGTGTTCTTTCTTCTATACCGTGCTTGCTTCGGTATAACTACCAAACGCCAAATACTCTTTGGCCTGCCATGGTTGTTGAAGACACGCCGCGTTGCGTAGACATTCCTGAAAATTCTCTGCCTATACCAACACGCTGCGGTTAATCACACAGCTGCAAGCACTGTTCAGACTGATATGACGTAAATGAACAGAATATTGATTTTGGATCTCGTATCAATCACAGAAACTTTTATTTACAATGCTTTTATTTCCCCCAGGGTGCAAGCGAATCTTATTTCAAAGTGCCGTGTGTCAAACTGAAGTACTTTCGTTTAAAGTGAAAATAAAGTTCATTAATCACCGTTTCGAAAACTTCTTTCACGGTGTCACATTTCAAAAGGTGCCTGAAAATGTAGCCTATCGTTTCACTTCTAAGGGTTTGGAGAAGATGGAAGTTGCCTCTTTAGGGCACCTGTGTGAAAATTAGTCAGTTTGTGTCATTATTTTCTCACTGTTCTAATGAACACGTGTTGAGTGTGGGTCGCCTGCCTTCTCAGGATACAGCCTTTATTTGTAAAAGGCTGTGTCCGGATTTTTCCGTTTGTTGCGCTATAATAAATATTTGGGGAGCCAATGAAGTGTTTACTTACAGATTGGTGTCTGGCATTCAAAGGGTCCTGACCCTACCTCGGACATAAATAAAAATTTTGGTTGGGGTGCTTAGACCAAGGGTAGAACAGAACAGAACTCTGTGTGTTTGTGTGTGTGTGTGTGTGTGCATACTAATCATGTGCTTTTGGTAAAAAGTGTTAAAGTTTTGTTTAAAAACAAACTAATGTACTGCCATGAGCCAAATCTATTAATATAACAATGATACGTTAATTATGTTGGAATTCCACAAAAACTGACTACAGTGATTTATACTTTATTTTCAAAATCTTTGAAATGATGAAGTTGTCATGCAGTTAGTTTTTTGGGACTGCCCTATCATTTTTACAGGTGTGAAACGATCAGTTTAGTGACACATTTAGGGCATTCTATTCTATTCTATTTTGCTGAAACCTGTAATATTGAATTATTTGCGTTATATGAATCACATTGAAATTAATTAGAAATTTTGTGTGCGAAACGGCGCTAAATTGCTTTGACTACGTACACGTTTTGGCCTGAATGAATATTCAGACACCGAAAACATAACAATTAGATTTATTTAGAGGTAGTAGTCTTTAATGCGTTAACGTCACGAAAATTACTCACACCTTCCTCATCAGATGTACTGGTTTCTGCAGACTGAGTAATTCTTTGCGGTCTGTATTATATTACCCTGTTCCGAGAGGAACCCATGAGCTTTATTAGGAAATTCTAATAGATATTCTTAATCTATTAAAATACAGCGTCAATCAGTTATATATCCAGAGCTTTGTGGGCATAATTTTGATGGCGTCAATAATTATATTATTATTATTATTATTATTATTATTATTATTATTTTGCCGTCATTTGTCAGTAGCTGTCAATAGTGCTGTTATTGTCGAGATGACCTACGAAAATTCACAATTGCAACAACTGACTTATTTTGTTGGTTTATTCAGTACTTGGCTCCTACTAGACTTTAGTAGTCATGTTTATTTCCCTTGGTCTGAGACACCACTGGTAAACTGATCAAAACCGATCATCTGTCAGTTAAGACGAGAGAAAGGAAACTTCATGATGACGTCAAGGATGGCGTAATAGAGAGACGTCATAATATATCTTTGTTAAAAGCAGGAGGGATGCAAACAGCAGTAGAACACCATGTAAATGCTGAAATATCGCTTTGAACAGGTATTATGTTCTTAGGTATTAGGTATTACATTACAGGTATTACAGTAAAATAATACATCTGGCTAAAAATAGTACTCTTAACAAAACACTCAGCATTATCACAGGGCTTTGCACCTGGGGCATTGCATGGAAACAATGCAACCTACTGCAGATACGACCTAAAGTGGGCTGAGGGAAAGAAGAATAATGACACTTTTCCTACAGAGAGGAGATCGCCCAGAGTGATAGCATAAGCAACAGGTATCGAATATACGATTTGCAAGAAACCCACAAAAATTTAGACATTCGTGAAGGGCGGTGTATTTCAACCGACCGAATGCAGACTAGAAGAACTAATTTACGTGTTTTTTTCTGGCGGAGCATAGAATGAAGCTAACCTGAACAGAAACCAAGCTTTAACAGTTCAGCGCAAATCTGTCGTTTGTCTTCTGAAACAAGCAACTTGGTTGACATTGTACGGCTGTTTGGAGACCTCTGTATCGGTTGTTTGGGAGCTCTGTATAGTGTAGTTCCAGTTGAAAATTCCGCTGTAACGTATTGATTTATGGTTGTTTTTAAGCCCCCCCCCCCCCCCCCCCCCAAAAAAAAAAAATCCTGGACCCCCTACACAAAAAGGAATGCTGATAAGCATGTATGGAACATACATGAATCAACATTCTGTCTCCTGGGCCAAAGCGGTGCTTTAGTAATTGTGAGAAACCGCAAGACAGAATCACCGGAGAACACCAGAGTACAGCAAAACCTAAACCTTTTTTTAGGTTCCCTCGTTTGTAAACTGGTTCCAATAAATTCATGTACAGTCTGGTTTTGTTTTAACGCCAGGGAGTGAGAGTGTATGCTCTCCATGTGCGCGCGCGCGCGAGCACGTGTGTGTGTCAGTGCCTTTGGCAACAGCAAAGGAGCTCAGAGTTGAAACAGGGGTCGCCAAGCTATTGTCCAGACGCAGGGCGGCACTTGTATTGGTCAGTGGCGGGTATGCCATAAATCTGGTTGCTCTCTCATTCAGATTCCCAGGAGGAGCAGATGTCCCTCGACTCCCCGGGCGTTCGTTTTTCGCGCGCATGCGCTCGCGTTCGAATGCGTGTTCTTATTATCTGTATGTAAATATTTGAAGTAACAGTATATTAATATCTCCCTTGCAAGCTTTCCTGTATTCGAAAGGCCTGACTGAGGCTATTTAAAATCATTTGCCAAATAAAAACAAAAAATGAGAGGGGAATGAAGAGATATTCTGACATTTGGCGGGTCAAAGTGAAGGGTCGGGCGGGGTGGTGGTGTGGTGAATAACAAAGTGGCGAGCCTGGGCTGGAGTCTGTGAAAAGATGGACGTCTTTCCATCCCTATCAAACAAACACGCGCGCACACACATTCGAAGATAGGTCCATTAGTGAATTTTGTAAGTCAAGTTAAGTCGGAATAGTATTGGCATGTGCACCCTCACTGGTAAAATATGGATGGAAACGGCCATGCGTTTAGCAAATACCGCTTAACAATGATAGAGTGCTTAGCTCTGGCCGCTGTAGATTGTTCCAGATGTTATCAGATGCATAGATTGCCTCCATTGGTCATTCCTCCTGAATCACAGACTTAGCCGCTTTTACCCTTCACATGACGGTCTGTGAAACTCAATAGCAGGGTTAAGCTGCTTTTACACAAACCCCTTTACTACACCTCTGCCTATCCTCCGTACATAAGACTACATGCAATTTTGAAGAATGAGTCTACATAGGTTTTGGGTGTCAAGTAGGATTGGCTGAAAATATTATGACACACACTGTTCTGATTCTGATGGTCTGCAAATTTCTGTTGGTTTGTGTAAATGGAGAGGGTTTCAAAAGCAAATGTTATGTTCGTTATGTCACAAATTAAAAAAATAAAACTTGATATTTTTCATCGAAAATGAAGGGTCTTGAGTTTCGTTTGATTGGCCGAAGTTAGGGAGTATTTGGTTCATGCAGCGCCTTAATTTAGGCCATTCGAAGTTACTAGCGTAATTCATATAACCCTTCCAATGCTGAAATTTCTTAAGCATTGCACATCTGAACTGGCTGCATATGTTATGTATATAGTTAATGTTGTATAACTTTTGGTTGTATAACCAAAATGTGTCAGTTGTTTTAATTACTGACCTACATGTCTGTGAATTATTGCATTGGGTTTGGGTCGGATTGATTTAACCCAGTGTTCAGCACGTATCATTTTCCTAGTTGTTTACTTTCGATCTCAGATTCTGATCTTTTCTGGTAATATTCATAGTAATTTTGACAATTCACTCCATGCTCAAAAAGCAGTTCCAAATCAATGATTTTTGATAAGTAGAGATTTAAATGGAGAGAATTAATTTGAACTTTCACATAAAATGCCACCTGTAACTTTGAGCCACAAAGAATGTTTCGTAACCCGTCCTACAAGCATAGAAATCTCATTCAAATCACGGAAAAGCTCGTGCTTTTGAGCACATATTGTGTCAAAGAAAATGAGAAAGCAGAAAAGTGTCGACTCGCGAGATTGTCCTCCACACTTCGAAGCCCCTGTACGCTGTGTCGGTTTTTTACTCCGCGTTGTTTACAGCAATAGATGGCAATACAGTCATACATCTTACTCCGACGCTGGCGAGACAGGTCCATTTATATGCATGGTTATAACCAGAGCCTATACCTTTTCCCATTAACGTCCTTTCTAAGGCTCCCAGCTTTTTCTTTCTTCGCATTCGTTCTCTGAAAACATTATCAGATTGTAGATGTCTTCAGTTACAAGGGTAAACTCTTCACAGGCGTGAAATAAAGTGGATTAGGCTTTGCGATTTCAACAGCAGGTTTGTTTATTTTTTATTTGTTAATTTGTTTTGAGTGGACAAACACAGATTACATTAAAAGCTAATTGCCCTAGCCTAGTCAGTGTCTGTATTGATGGCATTTATATAAAATTGACGGAGGTTAACATTTGGAATGAATGCCCTGAATGTCATTGCCAGTTTTTTTTTTTTTTACTGTTTGTGCAATTTCCTTTGTTTTCCTTCTGTTACGCGGGGTGTATCCATATGGTTTGTCCATGTTTTCTGTTAGCATCTCCGAAACCCTTGAAGGCAAGACGGAATAATAGGTGGTTGACGCTGAAAGCGAACGGAGCACTTTTCGCGCGAGAAAAAAATGATTTATTACCGCTATCGTGGTTCAAACAGAGTTCACCAGGAATGGCCTCACACTCGAGGAGGAGTTAAAAGATGGTCTCGCTCAAGTAGCCTGACTGTCAAGGAAAAAATCTATTACTAGTACTCTGGCCGCTGCTTTTTCTGCTATCTGTGATCACGAAGATGATGATGATGGGGACGATAATGATAAAAAAAAATACTTTTACGCGATTTATTTAAGCGGTAAAAATATATGCACAAATAGTCTTGGTGGCAAATATTACTCTGCTTGTGGAAAATATTTTTTAATAAAAGCTCAAACCTGAATTATTATTTATATAGCTGAAGTAAAGACTGTACGCATTATGTGTTAATATTTTCTCTTTTTCAGATTTAAACCATTCAGCATTGTTAGAATGATAGAATTGGACGAAGAGACATTAAAAAAAAACAACTCGGATTGACAGACTTATGTATCCTCTCTTTGCATAGTCTTCAACCAGTATGTGCATCGCTGTGCACGTGTTATTAACTGCACACTTAATTATATGGAGTATTTATTTCTAACTTTAAATGAGCACCAACAGTAATTCAGCGATTCATGGAATTGATGAAGGCCTGAAAAAGCTACCATTAAATTGATGTACCACAGCGTTCTTTGTGTACACTGTCAGCAAGTGAGATATTGTATGTAGAAGCCTGATATTAAAGGTTTCTGTACCATGAAATGTGACTTTTCCTTTGAGATGAGTTTAAGCAAGTGTCTTGCTCTGTGTTTTTCTCAGACCATATCACATGTTTGTCAGTCACTGAGGTGAACAAAAATGCTAGTAATTTTATGTATTAAAAAAGCAGTGCTCACTGAAATGCTCGAAGGTAAAACGTAGGGGAAATTGAACTGAATCTGCACCCAGGATCAAGTTTTCAATTGCACGTCTGATACGTCCCTATAGCCCCTATTTTTTCTCCAAACCAAGATTACCCGAACAATAGGTTGCAATCAATGGTTTGAAGGGACAAAGATAAATGGTAGTTAATCTAGCACAGACTATAGCAGTTTTCTTTTCCCAGGCTCCTGCTGCAATGGGGAGAAGGCACACTTTACTCAACATTTACTTTTGTCTTAGGATTCATTTAAAGCACACAAGCGTAAAGCCCAAAGTGTTGTCTCAACTCATTATCACCTAAAATGAGCACCTGCTAAGCAGTGGTGGATTTCACCTGCAAATGTCATGCTTTATCTACTGCATGAAAGAAGGAAGTTGTTTATTTAATTCATTTTAATTATGTGTTTTCTTTTCGGCAACATTTTACAAAACTGTGTTTATTTAATGCAGTAATAATTTATACATACTTAATGTACCTTGTTGTATTTTTCCTGTTGGGCTGTAGGCCTTCGGTAGGTTATATGAAAGATTCTTGAAAAATTATTATTATTATTATTATCATTATTATTATTATTATTATATGTCAATCATAATTATCATATTATAAGTATACAGTTGTAACAAATAAAAACTATTTTCTTCCACGGATTCACAACAGCGGAATTTACTCCTCGGCTGTGATATTTCGATTTTGCCTGTACCCCTGTTGGAACCTACGAATGCACGCGCAAAGGCACGTTAGAACGTGTTTCCTTAAATAAATACCCAGTAATGGAGGCCGTCCAAGGATTACCAGTACTTACAAATTTTGCTCTTGACTGCGTTTGGAAATTGCATGATTGAAAATAGCGCCAAAATGAGCAAATTACATGTCTAACGCTACAGTTTTTTTTAGAATTATTACTGTTTAAAAATGCAAATAAAGAGTTAGACCCTTCTACTGTCATGTTGCAGACTACTACTTCTCAGTTTGCGATGTTGCAATTCATTCAACAATGCCTCTGGACATTGATCTAATTTTGGAAAACAAATATTTCATAATCAAACACAGGATTACTGCATGTTTATTACAACAAAATCGGGCATTTTAATGTTGCACTGTTACGCTACACAGTACGTTTCCCCGAGGAAAAAAAACAGAAGACCAGGGAACAACTGGGGAAAAGACGGACAATGATTCCCTAATGCCAGCAAAATTGGTTAAATAAGGAGTGTTCCGAAACATAACCAAGAGTGGCACATAGAAACACACCTAAGCTTGCAAATGGATATCCATTAGTTTACTGCATAAATTCAAATACTGCTATAGGTGGCTGGAGGGATGACCCTTAGTGGGCTCTGTTGGGCTGTGGGTGGGGAATTCTCATCCAACAGCAACCAGGGTGGTCAACCAGAGATGCTGGGGTCTTTCCATCCAAATATGGCCAGAGCTCTCTGTCCAATGATGCAGGGGGAATAGAGTCCATGACTGGGGGCTGGGCTGCAGGTGCACTTGTTACACAGATGGCTTGATGGAGAGAGAAAGAGAGAGAGAGAGAGAGAGAGAGAGAGAGAGAGAGAGAGAGAGAGAGGGAGAGAGAGAGAGAGAGAGAGAAGGGAGTGTTCAGAATAGGCAAAGGAACTGAGCACAGGTTTTCATGGGCCATGTTACACCAAGTTTCACCTTAAAACTATTGTATGATGTTGCCAAGGGAGGGAGACTTTTGACATTACAGTAGCTTAACAGGTGACCTTATGAAAAGCAACTTGCATGCTTATACATTTGGATATGTATATGGATATTTGAGGTGATGTGGATTAAGGTCCTTGCCAAAGGGTGCAACAGCAGTGCCCCACCTAGGAATCTAACCAGCAATGTTTAGGTTACAAGTCTCACTGCATCAGTGCTAAAAAATTGAACAAATGATGTGGTCTTTATTGTCTTTATTTATTATCTTTATTTTCTAATATGCATGCCTCCATGATGTTCAACAAATAATACAAAGATATAATGACTCTTCAGTTACTGACACTTCCATGTCAGCTCGCTTCAAGAAAAGAAGAATATGCCTTTCAGAATCAGCTCATTATTTAGGCTACCCACTAAGGCAATCTGAACAAACAGCCTGTTTAACTGGAATCACACCATTCGTTCTACATTATCAAGCAATATCTTTTATTTGTTTCCATTTAATGAGGAAATACAGTCACACACTTGGTTTTACCACCAGATAGAATGGCATGATTACAGCCACTTTTGTCTGTAGGCTTGAAATGGCTGTCTAAATTCAATTAGTCCTGGCAGGTCCCCTCGTCACATCTCATAACAGGTTTGATTACATCATAAATGAAAGAACTACATTTATCCCACTCAAAGTTGCGCAGTTAGGCATTGTGTTTTAATCATATGTAAGTACATTTAAGGGTAACTTTAACAATTAATGCCCATAGTAAGCTTACCAAGAAATGTTATGGTCAATTTAGTCTGGCATAAGGTTAATGCCCCTGCTGTCAATCAAAACCCCCCTGACAGTAGAGCCAGGTTTTCTGGCCTTTTGCATTGTGGAAGCCTGGGATAAGTTACTACCTAAATCGCATTTTCAAATTCCAACCCTTTAGTGGCTATACCCATGGCACAAGGGTAATTCCTTATTTCAACAGGGTTCAGATATTATTTAAATTAACTCCTGGTGTAAATGCATCATTGTAAAACATTTCTAGTTCAGGAACTACAAGCTCTTATATGAATGGAAAACACTTCTTTTTCTTTAGGGGTCTGAATTAGAAATTACACTGTGAATCAGAATTACACTGAATTAGAGCTACACTGTGATCCTTTACAACCATCCAAACCGCTAACATCGATCTGGAAACATCTCTGGAGCTCGGAGACAGCTACAGCCTGACATTAAGGGAACTTCCCTTATCAGTTCACCTGCAACCAGTTCTCACTGGATACACTTTTAAGTTAATTCTGTGTCATCTGTCTAGGTTCAGTAACCTATATAATACAGTATTTCATACTGTGTACAGGATGTTAAACAAAATAAAATAAGCTAAGTAACAACCAAGGGCTGAGCTACCAGTTGAATTGTTTTTGTCTAGTATGACTCCATGAAGTCAGTGAGCTGAAGATAGAACTTTGTTATGTTTTATGGCACTTGTGATTAACAATGACAAATTACAAATGTGGGATAAGGATTCCTCACAGATCTTTCCTGGGACCTTCATTATTTAGTTTATGCATCAGTGCTTTACCCGAAGTCTGTTGTAGCTGTGGGTATTCAGATGTACCCTGTCTTTATGTGTAGCCACCAAAAGAGAAAATGGCAGCTGGCAATCTGGCCAAACAAGGAGAGAAAGTATCAGTTGTAATGGTTTGAAAACTCCCTCCTGACACTCAATGGAAAGAAAATGGTTTCTGCCTTTTTTCTCTACTACAGCACCATCTGTAATGGAAGAATTTAAAGGCAAAACAAAAGGAAATCAAGAACGAAAATGATTTCTAGGTGTTACTTTAGGTCCAAAATCAAAATCTGACAAATATGCACCAAAATATGTAGGACAGTGAAAGCATATCTCAGTGGTTTTAGAGTAATTAGGCACTACTTAATTTCCCACAAATCCCAATTATTTATGTATACACTGGTGTTTCCCATCTATCTCACTGCATTACAACCTGGTCCAAGGTGATCAACAATTAATCCTATAACTTTCAGTTTAAAATCAAGCATTTTAACACTAGACACAAAACAAAATTGTCACTGCATTAGTAAAGCGACTGCAAAAGAATAGTGTTAGGAACACTGGGGCAATTGCCAAGCTATAGATCCGAAATCATATCTTAGCAGACAGCATCCTCTGTTAAAAGCACATGACTGGGGAACGTACTACCAGATCACATCCAACTGTTGCAGTTATAAGGAGATATGTAATCAACATTGTAATTGTGGATGCTAATTGTGTATTGTAATATGAATTATGACAATATTTGTTCATCTTGTCATCACTTCTTTTCACAATACCTTATGACTTACCATATTTTTCACTCTGTGAATTTTGGAGATTAACTATGAGATGCCTCTTCTTTTTGTTTCTTTTTGACTTTTTATTCCATAGCATCTGATAGCATCTGATAGGCTTGCTGATAGAAATTAGCCTTGGCTATACACATTTTTACAATGCAAGGATACTTAATTTTTAAAAAGCATTTTACTATATTTACTATATATTTTACTATGTATTTACTATATTTCTACCTAAACAATTACATGAATATTATCAGTCACTTCCCCTGTTATTATGTTCAACTTTAGTAGGCACCCTCTTTGATACTTTTTCATCCCTTGACCTTGCATGCATATCAAATTTGTCTCTGCATCCCAATTTGCAATGAGATTCCATTATTCACTACACCCCTGATCTGAGAATGAACTTGGTATGATGATGACATTACCACTGAAAGTACCAAGGAAGTACCTTCACTGCAAAATTAGTTTATGATCACCACAGAAATATCAGTATCACTGGCTTGGAAACAAGCAAATTATACACAACTATATAAGCCTCAGCCTGCACAGTGATCCATTTTACTTTTTGACAAGGACACAACAGAATTTTATGTCATGCATGTTGCTAATGCCAGGTTGTGACAGGAGCAGACAAGGTAACTCAGCTACGTGTGGAGGGGTGAGTCTCATATTAGCTACATTACTCCACCTACTCTTACACACCAGTCTGTCATTTCCTCCAGACATGCAGAGAGCAAGCCCTGTGTGAGTACATAGGATTGGACACACACACACACACATGCACGCACGCACACACACACACACACACACACACACACACACACACACACACACACACACAAACACACACACAAACAGATATTCAGAGCAGTGGAATCCTTTTGTGGCTTTTAATTTCACACCACTTTCGCTGCATTATTATACATACTAATATGACCCATTTTCAATACAGCCCACACAATTGAATATGCAATAAACAACCAAGGGAGGAAGAAAGCCATTAGCACCAGCCGTGTATCATCTGATAAAGAGAATTGCCTACATTTATTTCTTTATCAATCTATTTATAATTATCTTCTCGGCAGTGTGAAATCTTGGGTGTCCCAACACAGCAGCAGCAGTCTGATCTTCACATTAAAAATGACCGTGCTTCAGCCACTGAAATAATAACCACAATGCTGTAATGAAAGCACCCCAGATCTACTTGTGATTAAACTATTTGTTTACTATTGTTCAAAAGACTTCAGTTAAGCATTATAAAACATACCCAGGTAAAAATTATGAAAGGTGTCCATATAAAATAGCTAGTTAAAAATATGGTAGTATTTCAAAGGCAACTTCAGCTGTGTTCAACTATTTAATATGATGTAAATTAGGTATATTTAGATGCAGGTTGTGCAACAGCAGGCTATCTCCTAAGACCAATATTCTTGTGTCAAGTTTATGAAGGCATCAATCTACTCCATTGCAATTCTGTAATTGTTGATGTTATTTTCAGCCTCTTGCCAATCATAGACAAGGCCAAACTTAGTTTTATGATTTATATTTCTCTCAAAATTTTGGCTTTCAAATGCAGAAGAGCTAAGCAAGCTGGATCACTTGACTGTGTACTTGGACATGTGCACAGAAACCATTTTCATCATGAGCAATCACAGAAACTGCACATAAATCAAAAATAAGACAAGGAATGTAACTGACTATGGGCCAACAGGGAAACTCCGTTCAAGCATTGTATGTGTATATTTTATATTTACTCATATATAACTCAAAGACTGTGCACAAATAAGGAGATAACTGGCTTTAGGCTCCAATGGAAAATGCACACACTAACACAATAGTCTTTTGAATTCCACTGTGGCAAAAGGGGAGAGGGAATAGTGACAGCAGGGGCTGGTGTGTGTCTCCTACTTTAGAGACCGCATGGTAATGCAGTTCTGAATCTGCACAAGGTTACTTTACAAGATGCCCAACCAGGCAACTCTCGGGGGGCAGTAACATGGGAAAACACAATGACTCTACCTCTGTTTTTTTTGTAAAGGCAACAGTAAACAGCATGTGTAACTATGCTTTTGAAAGTGGGTTTGTTAAAAATGCATCATGTTGAAATAAATAGCTTTTTTTTCTTGTTGCATGCTTATGTCTCCATTACTTAGGCCTTGTGGGGCCCATGTGTCTCATACATCTCCTCTCTTTGTCTGTCACTCCCCAGATGAAGTACTCCAAGACCTCAGCCATGGGGAAACCAGTGGCCTGGCACTGCCAGCCAGAGGGGCAGCAGCTTCCTGTGTGCCCACTGATCTGAGGACAAAATCAACCTGGTGAAATGAAGATAGACGTCCTGAACATTGCAGTTGGAGATGACCCCTCTTTCTCCCATTACGCTGTCTGAGTGCCAAACGAAAGTGTCTGTATCCAGGATCTCATGTCAAGCATGAGGAAGCCCCAAGTGTCCGAGGAGTCTGAGTGTGTCTATGGTGTGGCGGTTGCGACTACAGTCAACTTCCTGATGTGTTTAAGTCTGCAAATCACCTCGTGGATATAGTCACACTACAGGCATTGAATCCAGTCTCAGGAAGGCCCTGCAGCTGGAGACCTGACCCCACAAGTCACCCACCATTGTGGACTGCCATATGTTGCCAGCTGTGCTTAAACAGCCCAGCCATTCTAGCCATTCCCAACCTCTCCTCCAGCTGTCCTCAGCTGGTCCTCTGGTCCCATGACCTGAATTCATTCCTCTGACCTCATCTTCAGAATCAACACTTAGCGACTGGCACCAAATTAGAAGATGGACCTCAGTGGTGTAATTGCACAAATGGTAGAGACAAAAAAAGAGTTAAAATAATTATTCACTTGCTTTTTCATAGCAGTCAATTAAGTTCCTAGCACTGTTAGCTTGTGGGTTAGGCTGTTGCTGTAATACTTCTGGGCTAACTTATCCATTCCCAATGTATAGCTACCTTGTTATCCAGTCAGTGTTAAACATACTATTGTATTGCCATGTGCATAGAGCTATTGATGATGAGGTGTAAATGTGTAAGCTAATTACATGCCATATGAACATGCTAGTTAATGAGTGAAATCAGTTGTATTACTGTCATCTGGTCTGGTTAAATGTAGATGACAAGTTAGGTCATTTCCCACCTGAGGCAGTGACCCCAGCATTGGTTAGATATTGCAAATGCAGTACACTTCGCTTATAAGAATATAAATGTGGAATTCTAAATGAAGAAGTAAAATGGCCGTTTATGTTTTAAACACCGCTTTCTCTTAAGTAATTGAGAAACATTTTCATCTAAATTCTTCATTCATGGAACAAAACTTATCTGAAGCTTTCAGTATTTTATGCAATCCTTAAATATTTATAATTCATGTTATTTATTTGAATGTCATCATGCAAATTACTGCCACCTGTGCGAGCCGCATTGCCATGCAGTCAATGGACATGATTAAATGTAAAAATGATTATTATTATTATTATTATTATTATTATTATTATTGTTGTTGTTGTTGTTGTTGATGTTGTTATTTATTTTTGTGGTACCTATATAATAATGGACGTTCTGGTGTCTTGCCTGCAAATATTGGATTTAATGATGTGATGCCCCCTCAAGTTCTTGGTACGCGTTGGTACAGGAATGATTATGTCCTGATGCAATTGCTCACGTTATGTGTCTTAGATCAGTAGACCTATTTCTTACAAGTGGAATGCACTGTAGCTAACTCTCCAGCAGTCAGCGCCTAAACACACACACAGACCATCAGCTTAACCATATGCTGTGTAATTCTTCTCTACATACAGTGGCATGCAAAAGCTTGGGCACCCCTGGTCAAAATTTCTGTTACTGTGAATAGTTAAGTGAGTAGAAGATGAACTGATCTCCAAAAGACATAAAGTTAAAGATGAAACATTCTTTTTAACATTTTAAGCAAGATTAGTGTATTATTTTTGTTTTGTACAATTTTAGAGTGGAAAAAAGGAAAGGAGCACCATGCAAATGTTTGGGCACCCCAAGAGATTTGAGCTCTCAGATAACTTTTTCCAAGGTCTCAGACCTTAATTAGCTTGTTAGGGCTATGGCTTGCTCACAGTCATCCCTAGGAAAGGTCAGGTGATGCAAATTTCAAAGCTTTATAAATACTCTGACTCCTCAAACCTTGTTCCAACAATCAGCAGCCATGGGCTCCTCTAAGCAGCTGCCTTGCACTCTGAAAATTAAAATAATTAATGCCCACAAAGCAGGAGAAGGCTATGAGAAGATAGCAGAGCGTTTTCAGGTAGCCGTTTCCTGAGTTCGTAATGTAATTAAGAAATGGCAGTTAACAGGAACGGTGGAGGTCAAGTTGAGGTCTGGAAGACCAAGAAAACTTTCAGAGAGAACTGCTTGTAGGATTGCTAGAAAGGTAAATCAAAACCACGTTTGACTGCAAAAGACCTTCAGGAAGATTTAGCAGACTCTGGAGTGGTTGTGCACTGTTCTGCTGTGCAGTGACACCTGCACAAAAATGACCTTCATGAAGAAGAAAACCTTTCCTGTGACCTCACCACAAAATTCAGTGTCAGAAGTTTGCAAAGGAACATCTAGACAAGCCTGGTGCATTTTGGAAACAAGTCCTGTGGACTGATGAAGTTGAAATAGAACTTTTTGGCCACAAGGTATGGTATGTTTGGAGAAAAAAGGGTGCAGAATTTCATGAAAAGAACACCTCTCTAACTGTTAAGCACAGGGGTGGGTTGATCATGCTTTGGGCTTGTGTTGCAGTGGCACAGGGAACATTTCACTGGTAGAGGGAAGAATGGATTCAGCTAAATACCAGCAAATTCTGGAAGCAAACATCACACTATCTGTAAAAAAGCTGAAGATGAAAAGACACATCAGGATAATGATCCTAAACACACCTCAAAATCCACAATGGACTACCTCAAGAGGCGCAAGCTGAAGGTTTTCATGGCTCTCACAGTCCCCTGACCTAAACATCATCAAAAATGTGTGGATAGACCTCAAAAGAGCAGTGCATGCAAGACAGCCCACGAATCTCACAGAACTAGAAGTCTTTTGCAAGGAAGAATGGGTGAAAATCCCCCAAACAAGAACTGAAAGACTCAAAAGCTACAAAAAGTGTTTACAAGCTGTGATACATGCCAAAGGGGGTGTTACTAAGTACTGACCATGCTTGTAGTTTGCTTTAGGCCCTTTTCCTTTTTTGTTATTTTGAAACTGTAAAAGATAGAAATAAAAAAGTAATCTTTCTTAAAATATTAAAGAAATGTGTCATCTTTAACTTTATGTCTTTTGGAAATCTGGTCATCTTTTACTTGCTTAGCTATTCATAGTAACAGAAATTTTGACCAGGGGTGGCCAAACTTTTGCTTGCCACTGTATATGTAATAATTAACCAATCAGAAAACGTTTACTTCTAAGCATGTCGCTTTTGTTTGTTGCTGTCAGTTTACGACAGCAGCAGCATTTTGCTGAATTCATTGTTTCAAGAACTACTCACCAGGAGGTTTACTGTAAAGTGCTTTCTCTCATTAAATGTAAGTGGTAATTTAGCCATGAGGGTAGTTCACCACCAGTGCTAGTACTCATTTATGCTGGCCACTCCCATTCAGTATCCTTCAGGTGTCTCAGTTAAAGCACAGTAACACGGTTCTGTACAATGACTTTGCATATCCACAAGCAAAACATGCACTGAAGTTTAGCTTTTGACTGGCATCTGAATGCCAACAGTCTTCACAGCCTTCAAATATTTGTGGCTGTGAGTATTTAAGTATCATTGTAAAAAACAGATGTATTTAATTCATATATGTTCTGATGCAAGCACAATTTGATTTTAAGAGCATTGACATTTTGAGGAGATTTTGCTTGTATCTTAGAGTTCTCAATATTTATTGACAACCACAGCTTTTCCCAAATTGTTGTTAAATTATGTATTCAGTATTTCAACAAATTGAATATTCATGTGAGTATGTGTGTTTGTGTGTGTGTGTGTGTGTGTGTGTGTGTGTGTGTGTGAGCAGTGATGTGTAGTGAAAACCTTTCACCAACTCCAGTCTCCTACAGAGCAAACTCCTCCTTTGCCAGCACATTGCCTCAAACAATTCCACTGACACTTACGTTTTAACACTTGGCATTTTGCCTGCTTGCACAGTATCTTCTCCAAAGCTGTCCCACATGTCCCCAGACTCCAAGAGAGACAATGAATTGCATACAAAATTTCAACAATGAGCAGCTCATCCACCTTTGGACAAAAACAGCGGGCCCTTCCAAACCCAGGTTGGAACTGCTGAAAAATACTGAGCATAGACCATTTTCCTAAAATCCCACTACCTCTACATGAAAGAAGAAGTCTCGAAAAGGTCAACACAAAGGGACCAGGCACTTATACATGTTTGTCCTTCCAGATCACACTGTTACTGTAGTGATGAAAAGAGCACCCGCTCACCAAGGTGAAGGGTTCCCCATGCTAATCCTTGAGCCTGTAGCGTAACATGATTGTGATTGGCCCCGGTGCAAATAGCTCATAGCTGCATTCCACTCAAATATGAATGATGTATGTCCATTTCTAACTCAGAGAGATATTTATTTATTGTATTTAGATTATTAATTATTTACTAAGTATTTATACCTTCATCAGATATTTCTGTTGTTTTTGATGTTTCAGTTCTGTTTTTTATTCAACTGTTTTTTTCTCTCTTTGGGCTAAGACACAGACCTTCAGTTCATATGTCCAATGTCTGATCTAGGGGGTTTGTGCAGTGTAACAGGAGTTGACCCACCATATTTAACCAAAATATCATTTTCCTTTGGCAAATGAGTGTCAATTGGCCCTCTACGTTTAAATGTGGTCAGCATGAGCAAAATGTTTATCAACATTGCACTAAACTTGTTCTGTCATCCCTCTTTACAAGGCAAGAGTAATTTTGGATTTTGAACTGCAGTTTTCCTCAGTGCAAGGGGAGGGAGAACTATCATTAGCATACCATTTGAGCTCATGGTGCATGGGTAATGTACTTTCACAATGTATCAGACAGCTATGGAAGCACAGAGTGCACTGAACAAGTAGCTACCTAATGTCCATGATCCTCTGCCGTCCATGCAGCTTGTCACTGCGTGAAGCCCCTCAGAATACAAAGCTGCCATGACTGTGGTGTTATTCTCTCTTTTTCTTCTGCTGCCTGTTGTGATTATAGCCCATTGTGACCTTGCACACACATTATCATTCTTAAAAATGGCAAGCAAATGTACTGTGAGTGTTCCTGACATGCATTACGAGTGGGCTGCAGTGAAATTATTTAGCCAGGGCTCATAAACTATTCAGAGTGTGAAATCAGGGAATCATACCATGTGTCATCACCATGTGTCAATGAGTGTTTGCAGGTGAATGTATCATGGTGTTATTCTGGTTATGAATTATATTGACACAGACCAAATACCATGAACATAATACATTAGAGAAAAGCACTGAGGTCCAACTGTGCTCATGTGAAAATGTGTATATATAAAATGTGTTTGTATATAATCTAACATATCTAACAGTAGGTCAAACTTCTATTGATTCTGACAGCTGTGTTCTTTCAGATGAAACTTGAACTATATGTGTGAAGTAGAAGTGCTGGCTGTAGAAGTTGTAGTTGTATGAGAAAGGGGAGAAGGGGCCAGAATTGTAAAGAATGCCTTGGGTGTATATTGCAACTGCTTAGTGAATCTGATCTGGAAACCAAAAAAGCCTTTCACGCCTCTGTGATCAGAACTGTGGGGAACCCTTTTTGTATCCATTCAAAAGGCAGTTAGTCAGATTTCTTTTATTATGGTCATGTTACAGAACATTCCAAATTAAAATATAATTTATTTCACTTATGATTTTGTTTCACTTGGATACAGGATAAATAGGTTTGGGTCTGAGTCCCTTGACATTGCAACCATTGCTTCAATGTTTTTGTTTCAGTGGAGTGGGATATCTGTGTAATATTTCGTGGAGTGATCTGACTGTTTAAAGTTTTCCATACATGATAGCCAGTGATCATTTCTGCTGGTGCAACTCTAATAGATCAAATGTGTAGTGTTTACCTGTTCATCTCATAGAGCAAGCTAAGCCTGAGTAATTTATGAGAAAGTGGTATTGCATCAAAAGAAAAACCCACCAGATAGTCAATGTGAACACAATGTAAAGTGAACTAGAAATTGATTCATATCATTTATTTTTTATGTCAAAAATATGGTTCATGAGAAGAAACACAACAATACTAAATATCTCTCTCATTCCCTTTCTCACTCTTTCTCTCATGCTGCATAAATTGCTGAAGAGAATGCTGGGGGAGATAATCTATTCCCAGCCGGTGGCACAGCAGCTCTGTCTCACCTCTCTGTATCACTATGTCCGCTTGTTTGGGGTTAAAGGTTAAAAATGCACATTTTCATTTGCCCGTACTGAAGCAAACAAACAGTGCCCTTGGGCGTGCACACACAGGAATGCACATACACATGCACACAGACACACACACATACGTGCGCACGAGTTATGCATGCTATGCAGACGATTTACAGCTTCGAGTTGTTCCTATTGAGAACATGCAACTGGGATTCTCATCTCTGTGCCTCATCAGCAGGCTCCCCCACTCACCGTGCCCTCTCTGTTGCTTTAAATAGGACACCACAAGATGTGTTGGATATTTCTGCTGCTTCAGTGCTTAGCTAGTCCATTATCTTTTGTTTGATCAATGGCTGTTTGGCTCTCTTCTTCTGTGCTGCAGGTTAGCTGGTAACCTTCTGCTGCTTCCTGTTATGTATACTGAGCCCATATTTTTCACACAAATCAAGCCCACCGAAATACTCCTTTCCGTTCTTATGAGTTTATGTTTACTTCGGTTTTTTATTATTGTTTAGGTTTATTTTCTGGGGGATTATTCAGGGTTATGTGCGTTTGCAAAGCAAAGGCAGACAGATGGGAACAGCAGGCTTTGCTCAGTTGTGTGCAGGCTTGGCTCTCCAGTACAGAGGGGGAGGCAGTGTCAGAGCCTTGGTCTCCAGAGTGTGTCCGCCATGGTGGCTGCACTCTCGGGCAGGGGAGCCGTGCATGAAGTGGCTGTTATTTTACATGTCACCGCATTAGCATCCATCAGTGGCAGGCAGAGGAGCTGGCCTGCAGGTGGCCTACAATTGTTACCACTGCCTTAACATTTAAATATTAATGGATAAATCTTTTGGTGATGAGGGCCTTGCTAAGGGTGTTGAATGTGTGCATTACATGAGGTGCCAAGCATGACATATAATATTTAACATGCATTTACACCACATAAGATATATACCACTTTTAATTCCATAAAATACTTCTCAATTCTTCAATATTCTTAATAAGGTATGCACTGTATCAGAATTGTATATTTAGTACAAGTTGGTCAGTTAATAGATTATTTATTTATTTATTTATTTCAATATTCCATATATTTAGAAATGCCTTATACACTTTGATTGAATATTTCATGCATTTGATACATATTTTAAGCATTTCACACTTTTCACTTCTAATATTTCATGCATGTTTAAAGCATTCAGAAAACATTTCATATATTTAGCAAATCTCTCATGTATTAAGTAAATGTTTAATTTCTTGTGTGTTTCATACATTTACTAAATATTTCAAAAAGTTGCATAAATATGTATGTATGTTTAACAAATATTCAGTTCATTTCATTCTATTTTAATTTCTTGAATGTTTCATACATTTATGAAGTATTTCATACCTTTACACACATACTGAAACATTTGCTAAGTGCTATGAAAGTTTCATACATTTAGTAAATGTTTGTTCATGAAAATTAGCTCTGCTGATCTGACATAAATCAGAGACTGGTGAGAACAAATGGTTTGGGAATTTACTGGGTAAAGGTTGCTGATTCAGTTCCCTGCTGGAGTGTTGTGTACCAATGGGTGAGGTACCTAGAACTGCCTCAGTAAATATTCTGCTTTATAAATGAATAAAATTGCAACCTGTGTAAATTAATCTGTATAAGAGTGACTGCTAAATGACAATAATATAAATATAATGACTTTTCTGTCTACAACAATTGTGACTGTGGCAGTCTGGCCAAAAGGATGTAAATTTTTCACACACTTTCCTTTGTTGAATCTGTGAAAGGCACTCTTACTGTCTCTTTAATATACTGTTTTACTAATAAAGAGTATTGTAAAGGTCATTAGGACGGTGCAAACCTTAGACTCTAAACACTTTCTAATGAATGAAAATGACATGATGAGGAGGATGTCCTCCATCCAATCCATCCATCTGTTCACAAATCCTTAAGGTTGTCTTTTGCATTTCACTAATTTCTTGACTGACAGCAGAGGGAAACCACAGACCAATCACACACAGCAAGTGCATAAAATTAGGGCCATTTTTACCTTTCAGGGAAAAACTCCATTTGACTGTGTAATGTGTTTAACACTTAAATATCTTAATATACAATCTTTTTACACATTTACAGGACATTTTAATCTGCCTATTTAGCTTTGGTAATTAACGTGCTACAGAGAAATAGCTATACTACTGCGATACTAATAGTTATTCTAAGATACCTCTATCTGTCCTACAATCAGCTCTTAGCATTTTGTAGCTCTAGTATTTTCATTTAACTCTGAAGTATGCTTTGTTCGATGACTCATTTCAGAGTAAGTGAATTAATATACTGATCTTGGTGCCCTGTCTACCCCCTCATACACTTATGTGTTTGTTCTCCAGGCCCATTGCTCAAAGTTCACAATTCAGTCCTCCCACAACCTTCGTCTTCTCATTTATGTTTCCTGAGGGTTTATATTGGAATGCCCATATCCATACATCTTTAGTCCCTATCCATCGTTAGTCCCCACTTACATTGAATGCATATTTCCTGCTCATAACTCTGCATGCCTATTTCCCCTTTTCTGTCTTGCACAAGCTACTCAGGTAGCAAGTTGATTAAACCTATGTGCAGGCTAGCTAAAATAAATACTTTGAATAAATTCTTTGCTTTTGACTTACAATATGCAAACTTTTATCAATGTTCCAGGCATACTTCTGAGAAATGCTTAGAAACTTAGGAGGATTCTACCAACTTTTAGTTTAACTCTGCTCTTTAGATGTTTTTTCTAGGTTATCCTAGTCATCTTTGACACATCTCAACAGTTAATCTTGCTTTCCTTTCTCAAGGCATAACCATAATGATCATAATCAGTAGCTCATATGATTGATAAATGCCTGACTGTAACATTCCAGGAGTGTGGCGTGGTTCCAGTGCAGCTTGTTGAGTCAGTGGCCTGAAATTATAGGCCGTAAACTGCAGGGGGTCGGACGGAATCCAGCCCCAAGGGCCTTGTCAGGCCCATCCTTTCTTTCTCCGGGGATATCATGTCAAGAATGCCACCATTCTACCTGGGGAGGTGCTATGGGGAGCTGCAGCCAATCTCTGTTTCCAGTCAAATCACGCTCAGACTAAAAAATAAAGGGAGAAACCAATGGACTGTTTTGATCACACATGGAGCAGAATCCCATGGCGACAAACTAAATGGGACCGGGAAAAAAACTTTTTTCGGGTTGCAGGAAAACCTCAATGACCAAACCCAACAAGTGTTTCCACTGTTTATGTGTGTGTGTGTGTGTGTGTGTGTGTGTGTGTGTGTGTGTGTGTGTTATTGTCCTCAGTGGTCCACTTAAAGGCGTTTGTTCAGCTTTGTCCTGTTTTTTCTTCATTGTGATAATTGATCAGAGGGACGAGACATAAAAGGAAGTTCAGCCTCCCTGACTGAGATCCCAGGCCATATGCCATGGGGGGAAAACCAGAAATCTGAGCTGACTCGAATTTTGGCAGTAGTTCTGAAAACTCTGCAAGGAAAGAAAGAGATATTCCACATGTGCCTTCATGTAACTGTAGAAAGCACTTAAGGAAGTCATTTGTTTTCCATCACCCCTCCAGTTAACCCTCCCTCGCTGCAACATAAACTATCATAAAACTTCAAACTGAAACTCTGAACGAGCCACTTACCCCACACTTGACTTAGTGCGGTTAAAATGTTTGTATTTACAATGATCGATTTTAGAATTTCTTACCGTCTTTTGTTTTATTAACATTCAAGGATCATGCATCATTAAAATTGCTGGTATAGTGTCTTAAAAGAGACATAAGTGCAGGCATCTTTGGAACTATTTTTATAGGACTTAACTGTGTTTAGGGGGTTCACTTACTGGTGGTTTTGTTTGTATATCAAAGTGTACTGAAAGGGCAACCACTGTATTAGTTGAACCATTACAAAGTGAGTCCATATTCTGTTTTGAAATACTGCATGCAATTTTGACCTTTACCTGTCCCAGGAAGAAGAGAGGTTGGTCATTCATCAATGTTCACCATGTCACTGTTGATTGACAGTCAGTGTATTCAAACCTCACAGTACACACCTGAGACAGCCTTTGGACACATCTTTTCATAATAATGGATTGAACAAGAAGTTGAGTGTGTGGTTGAGTTGACACAAAGTTGCCAGATGAGTTCAGGTCAGAGCTTTTCATTAAGGCACTCATGTCCCCTCCATCCTTATCAAATAATTAAGAAGCACGACCCCGAGGAGGTAATCAGCCAGAGGAGATCTGAGCTTCCGCTGTCTCTGCTGGAGTCAGAGGTGCCAGGCTTCACACAACCTGAATCTGCAAAATTCATCAGAGACCTCTTAAAATGTTAGCAAACCTCAAAGCAGTCCAAAGTTACCACCTGCACATGCAGAGAATCTTTAGAAAACAATGTAAATATCTTGTCATATAGAAATACCTTCCTTTTGGAAATTTGTGGCATACAAAAGTACAGTATCAAAAATTAAAATGTAAGCCACATTTATGGTACAGTATCTTTAGCAGCACTATGAAGAAAGTCCAGGTGAGTAATTGGCTTTTAGACAGAGAAACATACATATAATTTTCCATGCATGATTTATAGAACCACCTTAGTGCCTGTATGGTGGTGTTGTCTATGATTTTTTTTGTTGTTGTTGTTGTTGACAGTTGCTACAAACCAGACACATTTCACACACATTTAAAACATCTTTTTGATTGCTTTCGTTGGACATTTGCATTATAATTGACCCAAAACACAAACAACCCACACTTAACTGTGGGCAGGACTTCTAATATAAACCTCTTTTCTGCTACCTGAAAACATTTAGGGGAGTAAATATAGCTCTAATTCTATATCAGATGCATCCTTGTTATGCTGGTGAATTCAAGATCTGAAAATAGAAACCAAAGGGAAGTCTGCCAGACTCTTGTTAGAGAGGGTTTCCCTTGTTTGATGAAATGTTATGCGCTCATTTTTTGACTCAACTACTGTATTTTGTGGATAGATCCTCCCACTTTCTCACTACCATTGTAATACCTGCATGTCCAACTTCACACCTCAGTAGACACATACAGTATAACATAAAAATATTGAATTTTTATGTGATACATCCACAGGGAAATTAAAAACAAAGTTATATTAAGCTAGGCCAAAAGAAAAGAAGAGAAAAGAGAACAACAAAGTGAGATAATATTACATATAAATTCATTGTGTCACAGTAATTATTTTGTTAACAAGTAATAATTGACATGCTGGTTTTAAATAGATGTACTGCTATGAGCTTTACAGTTCACCATCACTAATAAGACATTTTTAATATGCCTCCCAACCCAGATGTCGTGGGTTAATCAGTAAGGGCACAACAGGTCAATGCTAGCTGATTGTAAACCCTCAGTAGTAAAAATGTTCCTAACAAATACCTATTTCTGCTGTAAACAACATGTTTAAAATGGAAAAATAGTTTCTAAAAAGTTTTTTAAAAAGTCACTTGACTCGGCTGTTATGCTATTACAGTTTTTCCCAATCGCTAACACATTATAACCAGTTCCCTCTGTACCTATAGCCTTGCCTCATTTTTCAAAAGATACACACTTTTCTCACAACTGTAAACACTATTCACATGTTTTCACACAGGTTTCTATGTGTAAAACCCTTTCTGCGAAACTCTATGCAAAAGTGGCCAAATGAATCATTCACTGCACTATATGTTCATTCAGCAAACACACGCAACCAATACAATGCACTCAAGTCATTATCACCCGAACTCAAAGAGCACACCTTTCCCCAGGTGTAAACACAAAGCCACTAAATTAGTGACACAACAATCAGAATCACAGGATCCCTATAAATAGGGCCATTTGTTTGCATGTGATCTTTGAACTTGATGGGATGCCTCAGCCCCATGAGTATATCTTTGTTGATGAGGCAGGGTTTAACCTCACAACAAGGTGCAGAAGGGGATGGAACATCATTGGTCACCATGCCATTGTGAAGGTTCCTGGCCAGAGAGGAGGCAAGTAATCAAGGGGTCCTCCACCGCCATGCCACTTTGGGTCCATATAACACTGTGCATCTGCTTGAATTCCTAGGTCAACTTCAACAGGAAGGGGAACCAGGACAACCAGAGCAGTCCCAGTATGTTATCATCTGGGATAACGTTAGTTTCCATCGGGCTGCTCTGGTTCACGCCTGGTTCAATGACCACCCCACATTTACAAATCTTTTTTTACCTGCGTGTTCCTTGTTCCTCAATGCAATAGAGGAATTTTTGTCAGCATGGCGGTGGAAGGTTTATGACAGTAACCCCTACACAAGAGAAAACCTCTTGATTTCCATGGAGGAGGCCTGTGGGGATGTGCCCATAGAAGGCATCCAAGGCTGGATTAGACATACCAGGGTATATTTCCCGCTTTGCCTGGCCAGGGAAAACATCCTTTGTGATGTTGATGAAATTTTGTGGCCAGATCCAGACCAGAGAGGAGATGATGATGCAGAGTAGTTAGAATTAGTAGTAGTAGTAGTAATTAGATTTACAGTATGGAAGTACATTTGTTTATCTTATGTATATATAAATATTTTTTGCAAGTTTTTCAAGTTTTTCTTTTTTTTCAAAATTGTACTCTACCTACCCTATGTACCACTATTCCTAACTTATGGTTTTCTGGAAATAAAGGGATGGAAAATTTCTGCTCTCTTCATACAGTAATTTGTCAGTGTGACATTTGTGACATTGCAAAGGTGTTGTATAGTATTGTTTTGAAATTCTCTTAATGGTGTCTTCCTGTACAGGTAATCTGTATGTCAGTAAAGTGATGTTACAAAGTTCAAAATAATGCAGATTCTCAAAATACTGATTTCAGAAAAAAAATTACATTTTGGTAAGAGTGTTTTGAATTAATCCCTCTAGTGTCTAAGAGGCAGTCATGTAGTATGTGCTTTTGATTGCTTGTGTGTATTGTCTGAGGGCAAAGTTTGATTTCGACCAGAAAGTTAGCTGGTTGTACAGATGAGAGTGACGTTTTGAGAATGTGTGTGTAGTTTTGAGACAATGGTGAATGGTTTCAGAAAGTGTGTCTTAGCAATCGGGAAAAACTGTAACATGTGATGTGTCCTTTACAGTTTTTTTTCAATTGCTTAAGCACAATTTTGAAAACAGGGCCTGGTTTTTCAAAACACTTCACACAATTAGCACAACACTACACCCAAATAGCACAACACCTCAGATCATTTGCAAAATGGAACACTTAAGTCAAAACTATACAATTTCTTATAAAAACCCTATTTTCTTGTCATAACATAAACACATCCATCACATGGTCTGATTCTGTTTAAATCAGTTAAACACTCCTGTGCTCAACCTAAAACACTTTTAGCATTTACACAGAGAAAGTGTAAAAATAAATTCAATATTACATGACACCAATTGTGCAGACTAATTAAAATATTTATTTCTTTTCATATACTCAAGTCAGTCAATACTGAACATTTCAACAAAACATTCATAGCAAAACATTTTCCAGTTTTCATACAGTATTACTGAACATACCATTGTACTCTAAGCTTACAGTAGTACTGTAACATAAATTACGTATCCAGTTCAGTACTGAAAAAAAAGAAAACTAAACATCATCTCTCCGCCTAGCTGGATCTGGCCACAGGGCCTCGTCAACATCACAGGCTATATTTTTATTTGCAAGGCAACGTGGGAAGAATCTTTTGGAATGACGAATCCACCCTTGTATTGATGCTGCATCAATTTTATCACAAGCTTCCTCCATAGCTTGAATGAGGGGTGTCTGGACATAGGGCCGGAGATCATAAACCTTCCACCGCCATGCTGAGAAGAACTCCTCGATGGGGTTTAGGAAAGGGGAGTATGGTGGAAGGTACTGAACTGTAAATTGTGGGTGTTGATGAAACCAGTTTTAGACCAGAGCAGAATGATGGAAAGATACATTGTCCCAGACGACAATGTATTGCATCTGGTCCCTTTGGTTTGCTGCTGTGATAATATTGTGTAATCTGTCTAAAAATGTAAGAATGAGGTCAGTGTTGTAAGGACCCAAGTTGGCATGGCGGTGGAGGACCCCATTCTGTGTAATGGCAGCACAAAGGGTAATGTTACCCCCATGTTGCCCTGGTACATTGACAATAGCCCTGTGGCCAATGATGTTTCTTCCCCTTTTTCTCACTGTTGTCAGGTTAAATCCAGCCTCATCAATGTATATAAACTCATGTGGGACTTCCTCCTCTTCCATTTGCAAAACTCTCTGAAATACAGCAAAAGATCACATTGTGTAGATCAAAATACTATAGGTCTGCTATACAGTAAAATTACATGTACAGTAAAAAGGTTATGTGTGCAGTACACAATACTACAGTCAGTGAACAAAACTTACCTCCACATATTCACGCCGCAGGATTTTCACCCTGTCTGAATTTCTTTCAAATGGCACTCTATACAGTTGTTTCATCAGAACTTGATGTTTTTTAAGGATACGGGCTATTGTTGACAGAGAGACCTGTTGGACATTATTGAAAATTGTGTGATCATTGACAATATGGGTTTGAATTTCTCTAAGTCTGATTGCATTATTGGTCAAAACAAGGTTTATGATCTCTCTCTCTTGCTCCTGTGTGAATATGGGGCCCCTCCCTCCTTGGTGTTCTCGATGTTCTGCACGTCTCTGCACGTCTCTGCACGTCCTACCCCTCCTCCAGGTCTTCCTCTCCCTCTACCTCTTCCTCTTCCTCTACCTTGGCCTCTACCTCAGCCTCTTCCTCTACCTTGTTCTCTCCGGATTCCCCCTCTCATCCACACTCTCCCTCTTCCTCTGACACCGTCCATTTTTGTTGAAGACAGGTGAACTTACCTGTTGCCTTTTTATAGTGCTTAAACCTGATTGGTGTGTCTACAATTAAGTACCTGTGTGTGTGCACACCTGGTGGCTGTGTTTAACCAATTGGTTCATGGGTGTGTTCATTTGAAAGCCTTTGCTTTGAAATTGCAAGGAAATGACATCATGATAAATTTTGGTGTCAAATGTATACAAGTGTGTTTAGTGTTTTGCAAATCACTGTGTGTAGTGTTTTGCAAAAAGTGTGAAGCTGACAATGTGCTTACAGTTGCGCAAATCTGGGCCGGTGTTTTGCTCCTTGAGTGTAAGGTTTTGCTAATTGTGGGAAAGTTTTAATTTTAGTGTGTAAGCAATCGTAAAAAACTGTAACTATCCACCTTTTCCCTAGTAGTTAGACTCGTCAGCATTCTTTTATTCTAAATTCTATTGTCATTTGCGCATTAGTTATGGCCCAGCATAATTCTTCCCTCTAGACGCCTCTTGATTGTGTATTTTCTTATAATTATTGTATCATATACTGTCACACTGGATGAGGTCATGTGTTTAAAGCCATTATAATCCAAATAATAATGATCTTGATAGCAACAGTAACACTGCAGGTACTTAATCCATTTTATCAAGGTGCATGTGACAACATTAACATTCTTTATTTTTAATGTAAGATGGATTTTTTGCAGATGATAATGGCTGTCTGTTGATAGCAATGCTTTTATTGTGTTTCCCTCTCAGCTTACGCACATATACACATAATGGGGGGCTGAGTGGAGGGTGTGTCTGACTCTAAAAGGCTAAATAAATGCTTCTGTAGTTCTGTAGTTGGTCTGCTGTGGTTAGGAGAGAAGTTCTCCCTGAATGGTGCTAGCCCCCCCCCCCCCCCCCCCCCCTACGCATTTGCACAGGGCAGCACACTGCATGGAGATGACAGGTTGTCATGGCGTTTAATGTCAGGGTTGTTATATTTGTGGAGCTCCAAGGTTTGTATTTCCGCAGAGAATAAAACAGGGCAGACCATGGCAAAGCCGCTGTGCTGTGCTTGTGAACATAACATTTCCTCTCTATGGCTTCTTGGGATTCCATATGCTATCCTGAAGTGCCTTTCAGAGCATCATCAAGCTTTAGTTTGAAATGCCTTTTGTGTTGTGTTATACTGCAGGAAGCAGGACACAGTTTGTTAGTGAATCTACAGTTCCCAGACTCCCTCTCACAGCAGCTATACAAGGCATCATTATCCGTTATGCTTACAGGGGACTTCAGATCAGCAGGTCACCTATTTTCTGTGTGCTGTAAAAAAACACAACAATGGGTGACATGAGCATGAGACCAGGAAAAAAAGATCTTTTTCTGGGAACACAGTCTTCAGGCTGAGGTTGGCCAAAATAATGTACACATTGCTAAAAAGTAATTTGCTAAATATGATTACACGTGCTAAAATAGTATTTTATATGAATATAAAAATATATGAAATAGAATAGACTTTGTTATATATGTTATATATCGCTATAATATCTCTTTGAAGAGTTACAACAGTTTGCTACGTTTCCTAAAGGTCTAAGCTAACTAGGCTTTAGAAATGTGTTGCCTGATCATTGCTTACAATCTCATAATTTTCTAAAGGAAATCTTTAGGATTATATGTGATCTGTTAGGATTGTATGTATCTGTGCAGGCTACAGCACTGTTGACTTCAACATGACACATCTTATGGAGGTGGGAACTATATTCTCTGACTCTCAGCCATAGCATTATGGAATTGTATTTGAAAATGTGTGTTCATCTTCTAAATGTAGTCACTAGAGCAAAGACTCAAACGGAAGGACATCTTCCATCATTTTTCCCTCTACACACTTACAACAACATAAATATATTTCCATCCAGTCTTAAGCTCTAAGTAAACTGTTGCTGAAAAAACACACAAGCCACTGTTTTGCATGGGAGACAAAAAGGCCATGTGGGGTGAATGTTGTCATCCAGCCCAGTGAGACCACTCTGTGCTCAGTGCAATCCGTAAGGGGAAAATTTCCAGCCTGTACATGCATGCTTTAAACTTTGGTGTTAGTTGAACCATGACACAAGATGATTCACTACATCAGTCATACATTATACCTACAAACACTGTGATTGCTGTCTCTGACCACTTTCTTACATTTTCCTCCCATCTGCACTTCTGATGGTCAGCTGAGTGTGTGGTACTCCCCATGGAGAGATGCTGTGCAGATCACCACGGAAAGACCTGGCAAAAAGACCATGACCAGCGAAGGGACCTGAGCTCAGACTCCGTGGTTTCAGCTTTCTCTGGACCACCCACTCAGACTCTCTGAACACCAATTGATTCTATGCAGCCTCTCTTACTGTATCTCTCCATGGTGGACTGTCACTGGCATGAGACATGTCATTCCTAAAATCACCATCCGTGCATTTCCCAACCAAAAACCCTGGGTCAACGGTGGAATCCGAGCCATGCAGAGAGCATGTTCTGCAGCCTACAACGCTGGCAATCTGACGGCCTACAGGAGGTCCAGGTACGACCTCCAGAAAGCTATCAGACAGGCAAAGAAAAACTACAGAGGCAGAGTGGAGTCATGCTACCAGAGTTCGGATATCAGACACATGTGGAGTGGCCATGCACCATCACAGACTACAAAGGGAGCAAAAGGAACATTCTGGGATCATCTGCCTTGCTACGAGATGACTCAACAGCTTTTGGCTTGCTTTGAGGCAAACAACACCACTTCTGCAGTGAAACTCCTGGCTGACCCGACTAGCCCTGACAGCAGCAGATGTGAGCAGGTCCTTCAAAAGGGTCAAATCCAGGAAAGCACCTGGACCTCATGGAATCCAAAGCTGTGTACTGAGGGCATGTGCCAGTCAACTAGCAGAGGTATTCATGGACATCTTCAATCTCTCCCTGGGCCTGTCCTTGATACCCTCTTGCTTCAAGAAGACCACGATTGTTCCGGTCCCCAAAAAACCCACTACTTCCTGCCTGAACGACTACCACCCAGTAGCACTTACCTCCATTATCATGAAGTGCTTTGAGCGCACAATCAAAACACATATATGCTACTCTCTACCTATCGCCGTGGACCCCCTTCAGTTCGCTTACCACAACAATAGATATACAGATGACACCATTGCCTTGACATTGCACACTGCCCTGAGCCACGTGGAGAAAAGGAACGCTTATATGAGAATGCTATTCATTGACTACAACTCAGCTTTTAATACCATCATCCCCATCAAGCTCATCGCAAAACTACAGGTTCTTGGGTTGGACAGCCACCTGTGCAACTGGATCCTGGACTTTCTACCAGAAAGGCCCCGGGTGGTAAGAATAGGCAGCCTCACATCCTCCACTGTACTCTCAGTACAGGGGCTCAACAGGGACGTGTGCTCAGCCCCCTGCTATACTCACTGTTTACACACGACTGTGTGGCGAGGCACAGCACCAACATCATCGTGAGGTTTGCTGACGACACCACCATCATAGGCCTCATCTGCAATGATGACGAGACAGCCCACAGAAAGGAGGACAGAGACCTGGCTGAGTGGTGCTACAACAACAAGCTGAATCTCTCTAAATGTTAGCAAAACAAAGGAGATGATAGTGGACTACAGGAAGATGCAGAAGGGAGGGCACACCCCCTTACATATCAATGGAGCAGAGGTGGAGAGTCTCCAGCTTCAAATTCCTTGGAGTACATATCTCCAATGACTTCACCTGGTCCCTCCACATAGACGCAGTAGTGAGGGCAGCTCGTCAACGCCTGCAAGAAGTTTGGCATGGTCTCAGGCATCCTAACCAACTTTTACCGATGCACCATTGAGAGCATTCTGTGTAGTTGCATCACAGCCTGGTACGGCAGCTGTTCTGCCCGCGACCACAGGAACTTGCAGAGTAATGAGATCAGCAGAGATCATCACTGGCACCAAACTCCCAGCCCTTCAGGACACCTCCAGGAAACGGTGTCTGAGGAAGGCCCACAAAATAACCAAGGACAGCACTCACTCTGCACACAATATGTTCCAGACACTGCTGTCCGGCAGGCACTTCAGGAGCTTAAAAGCACACACAAACAGACTGAAAAACAGTTTTTCTCCCCAGGCAATAAGACTCCTACACTGCTGTCTGTACTGTACTGTATTGATTGTATTGTCGGTCGTATTTGTATGTCACAATTTGCACATTTGTATATAGATGTAATGAAACAGACTGGGATCCAAGAGCGGTCAAAAAACTTTTCTTTCTTTTAATATACGAAGACAGAAATCATAGTCAGGGACGCAAACAGATTGGTAACAGGGAAGCAGCAGTACAAACAGATCCGACAGACACAAGGTCCAGAGGACAGGCAAGGGTCAGAATAACAGCAATCAAACAAAGTATAGCAGAGTACAGGCTTAGTAGAGTCTTTCGAACAATACCTCACAATGATTCAACACAGAGTGAGTCCTTAAGTAGCCAGAAACTGATTGAATCATGGGTTACAGATGCACTTGATGAGCAGGTGAGGTTGAGCGGGGCTGAACTGTGCATGGCTGAGCTGGCTGACTGGGTGTCAGTGCTCCGCCTCCTTAGCTGACATGCTTTTGTTTTCCTTGAGTTTTTCCTGCCCCGCTCCCCGCCCGGTCTCCGCCCGCCTGATTGTCTGCACACCTGCTTTTCATCCCCTCGTCAGCCTTGCCCTATATGTTCCCCGCTTTTCCCTGTCCTGTTGCTAGTTCGTCACAGTGTTTTTCTCCTGTTACGTCCCCGGCGTTTGCTTTATGCTTCTGTCTGCCTGTTTCCTGTTTTTCGACCCTGCTTGTACCCTGACCTCGTTTTTGCCTGCCTCCTTGCCTCGTTCGCTTGATTGCCTGCCTGTCCGGTTCCCCGACCTTGCCTGCTCTGATTTCCCGATCCTCGCTCTGTCCACGGACTGCCTCCCGGTTTTCGACCCTGCTTGTTTTCTGATTAGCGATCTGCCTGACGATTCCGTTAAAGACGCTTGGAACCCGAAGCTCCCGTGGTCCGCGCCTGAGTCCCTGCCTGAGCCCCGACACTGGGAGCAGGTGTGACAATAGATATTCATATACTGTTTTTTTTATTCAGTTAGTTTTTTATCTTAAATTAAAGTTTTTGCACTAGTGTATTTACATTTTTTTATAACTTAAAAACTACCTTGCATGCAGTGCCTTCTATGTTGTGCCATCACCAGTCTTTAATGTTACATGTTGGCAGAACCTACCTCAAGAATTTCAATGCTCAGTTATCCTGTGTGATCCATGCAATTGACAATAAAAGACTTTGGCTTTGACTTTGATGTATATGTAACATATCCTTTCTTAATTTTTTCTCATGTTTCTCATATAATGAGTTTATCTTCATTGCCTTTTACAGAGGGTCAGGGAAAAATATTTCTATTTTTCCCATTCAGTTTTACTAGGGTCTTTCTTGTTTGTTCGTACTGTTCCTTCTGGAATCAGCACTGCAAAGTGCCCTGATTGTGAAGGGTGATAAGCCAAATAAAAGTTGATTGATTAATTGGTTGATTGAGTGATTGGGTGAGTTGTTCTCTAACTCCACCCTCTGCATACTCAAGCAGCCCTCAGTTGTGTCAGACAATAGTCGCCCATGTCATTATGGTGTCACCTGCACACTGTTTGAGGATGCTCATAAACCGGCAGTCCCATGTCTCCCAACTCCCTTCCCTCGTTCAGAGAGCAACTGTGTCTGTGCAGACAGTCTGTCTGTGAAAATGCTACTGCGCAGATTTGAGGGAGTGGGGATTGAGCAGGGGCACACAGATTTCGCAGCCCCCATTTTGCCATCAGCGACACAACCCCCCAGTCATCTGTCACCCCTGCTTCCTTCTTCCTTGCTCTGGGCTGAGGGACGAAAAAAAGGCACCTGATTGTCTATTCAGGTTAAACAAGGGACGCTTCTCGGAGACAGAGCCCTGCATTATTTTGGGGACCTTGTCAGTGAGGTGAAGACTTAATAGGACAGAGGGACGTGAACTCCCATCAGATAATGGCTCATGGTCATGATCTCCGTGCCTGATATCCACATCACAAAACATGATGGGGTGGACAGCCATCACTAAAACAGGAATTATAGCCTCTGCGACCCTGGCATCATGTCACCTCCTTACTCGGGGTCTTCTTTGGCTTGAGGCCAAGGCCCTGAGATCCACACCAAGGGCTTTGCAAGGCCAGGTCACATTTCCATGAGGACAATGTTCATGTGGCATAGTTCAGGGATAAAACAACAATGGCCTTATACTTACTAATGAATTAATTACCTGTGAGAACCTCTATGTCAAGAGTCTTGGACTAGCCATAAATCTGAATGTCACGTCCCAGTGCAGTCAAAATATAACTTTCCATTTTTCACAATAATTACACACAAGGGGATGTATTGGTGCAATATGTTGGTTTAACGGTTTGATTTGATATGTATGCAAGTTCATGAAATGGAATAAATAAGGCATCGCCAAGAATAGCACATGAAAGTGTTGACAAAAACTGTTATTTTTGATGTGGCTCTTAGGAGTAGTCATGTAGCATACTTGCTGTAACTTTCACTTTCAACTTTCTAATTATGCACAAATTAAATTACACTGCAAAAAGAGATGTTTGTGAGATTTTGTATATTTTCTTGATGCTAATTGCACAACATGTAACATGACCTTCTGAGACCTCAACTTCCTGCATGGAAAACCTCTTAAAACCAGGAGTGCACTGGACAATATTTAAGACCATAATGCTAGTGTCTGAAGCCTGAAATTTGCAACCGACTTTTAAAAATGGTATATACAAATGGACAAAAGAGCATGCTGAGTCCCTGCATTTATTCCACTTAGCTCATTAAAAAGCTCATTAGCTCATCAAAAAGCTAAATTATATTTCATGGAAATGTGTTATATTTTCACTGCTTTTTGTGAAAATTCCAATTGTAAAAATGTGCTATAAATGATACAATTACTGATTGAATTTTCACTGTAGAATCCAATCATGAACATGAATCGTACATGTTACAGTATCATTCACACATGCTGGCTTTGGCTGAGCTGATGAGGACTGGCTGGTGGAGCACTGTGATGACCTGACGGTTGGCCTGGTCGAGATGGGCAGCAATTCCTTGGCACTGCAGACCTTGTACCCTCCACAAGGTTACCCTAATTTCCTGTACCATTTTTCCCATTTGTATTTTAGTATTGATTCACCTCTGCTGCTGCACCTCAGAGCTTTCCCCTACCTGTTCAGTTTTACCACAGGCCTAGAGGGCCAACAAACCAGCCAAAACGCTTCTTCTGTGATTACATCCTGCAATGTCCGGTGCCCCCACCTCGCAAATTGCCAGAATCAAATTCCCCCTCTTCTGTTGTGACATCAGATCATGTGATTTCCTTATGACTACAGGTTCCGTGACTTGCTGGTGATACCTGAGTGGTCATGAATCTCAGACGTGACACAAATGAGCAGGTCAATTCACATTCCTTGGCACGTTTGCAGTAATGTGTTCATCATGTGAATGAAATCACTGACAGACTTGTTAACTTGCATCACAATGCTTGGATTGGCATTACATGTCACTTTTCTGCTAAGCTCAGTATGAGGGAAGTAGAAATTTGAAAAGTACCTTGGGAGTCGCTATGGTCTTTGTGTATGAACTTGTCAGGGCTCCGCCCCCTTAAGCCGCGGTGTTTTGTTTTTCCCTGTCCATGTGTTTTTGTTATCATTGTGCTCCAGCCCCGCCCCGCTCCCTGCCTGGTCCCTGCCCACCTGATTTCCTCATCACCTTCACCTGCCTGCCAGCACACCTGCAACCCATCTCTTCGTCACCCCAGCCCTATATCTTCCCTGCATGTCTCTGTCTTGTTGCTAGTGTGTTTCAGTGTTTCGACTTGTTTTGTCCCCTCCTTAGTTTGTTCCTGTGTTTTGCCGTTGTTGCTTTTCCTGCCTGCATCCCGACTACGATTTCTGCCTGCCACCTGGACTCCATCGCTCGATTTCTCACCTGCTCTGTCTGCTCCGATTCCCCGACTTGGATTTGCCCCCGGACTGCTTCTCTGTGTTTTGAACCCTGCCTGTCTTCGCACGAACTGCCTGCCGTTTCAATAAACACCCAGAACCTGAGAATTGCATGGTCCGCGTTTGTGTCTCAGTCACTCCTGTGACAGAACTTCACACGTAATCAGGCCACACCTAGAGTTGTGAGATCACCTAGAAATGAAATGTTGGGTTCATTTACATCTGTACCTGCAAATAGTGTCACTTTATGAGTCCTGGGAAACATATTTGTTATTACTGGAGCCCTATTTTCATACAGGCCTGATATGGCCTTGCCACATTTGCCATGTTCCTGCACAGTTTCACACAAAGTTCACAGACAGTGCTGAAGGAAACCCTTTGCAGTCTCTACCCTTTGACTATATGACTTCCACAGTACTCTAGCACCAAGCAGAATCTTGGTCTTATGATATCTATGATATCTTATGATACTGCTACTAAATATATATCTGTATCTTCAGTTTTTGAATCATTTAGTAAACCTCTATCATTAAATAAAGATGAATGTTTTCTGCTGCATTCTGCATTTTATACATTATTCCATTCAGTATTTCCCAGCCATACTGCACTAGCAGGCTAATAAGAGCTCCATACAGACTTAAGCGTCCCCTTGAGTTATTTATTACTTTGATGTTTAACATTTTTCTGCTTTTTGATGCAAAGTATTACCTTCGAAGAGATTGTGAGATCTGAGGCACACTGAACATGCCGTGGAGGTGACAACAGGCAGAGTGAAGACAGAGCTTCAGAAACCAGCACTGAAAATGGAAATGCAGGGGGGCGTATCTGATTTCTATCAAGAACGGGATGCACAGCTACAGTGAAGAAGAAAGCGTACCAGTGCTGGAACATGCTGGGCTGCTGATTTTGCCATAGCTGAAGAACGCTCATGCAAACTTGAGTATGCATTTTCGAATGATTTTAGTAATGCACAGCTGTTTTACATGGCAACAAGCCCTGATTACTAACAGTGGACTGACAAACAAGCAATTTAGTCCCAAAGAGTGCTAATATGGAACACAGTGCCAACAAGAAGTCTGCCTGCTCATGAATATTGCTACCCTCCTCTGCTCCTGTAGCTATCTGATGGGAACACATTCACCTGGAAAATCGTTGTTAATTCTAGTTCAGATTAAGGTGCGGGTTTATTAGCACAGAACCTTGACAAGCGCTGTACATGGTGAAATTCTGCCCTGCGCTTTAACCCTGCTGATTCAATTCTGCATTTCACCATCGCAAGAATTTGCATATTCCTACAGAGGGTGGACGTAGGCTACTAGCTGTCTGAGGACCTTTTTTAAAATCTCTACCCATATGTGGCTTTAGCCTACAAATGCTGTCTCTAGTGTCCTCACATCTGTGATCGACTGTGAGCGAATTTATATTCAGGCAGTACACAGAGAGCTGTAGAGATTTATTCACTGAACCGAAGAGAGAGAAACAAGCAAGCAGGTGAACCTTGTACGACCCCGCCATTGGCACAAAGATGGATAAGTATATCATGCAAATGTACCAAGGAAGCTATTTCACTCAGTCACTGCTGCCTGCAGAAAGCCATTACCTCCCCCAGCTGGGACCATGTATGCATCTCTATATGTTGTAAGCATATGTTATATGATTCTGCTGATTATTTGTAAATGTATTTTCAAACCACTCTGCGATCGCCGGCAGCTAATAAACCTTAACCGACCACATCAGATAATGACCATGAAAATTAAGATGATTTTTTCCGTTATTGCTTTTATTATTGTTAGGCTATTTTGGTATCATCTTGTGCTATCCCAAATTTGTAGTGCTGAATTCATCTTTTGAGCCTGAGACGATATACCCCACAATAACAATGTGTGAACAAGGCACACGCATACACACACTCACACATAAGCAGATACACACGATTAAAAACAGATGCACATACCTGCAACCACTCATAAACACGCTCAAACTCACACATACACACAAATCAAAACAAAGTTTGCTCTATCTGTTTAAATCTTGTGGGGTGAACATAATCTGCCAAAAACGCAAAGCAACATTTAATAAGAAGATATATATTTTGTTTGTCTGAATAACGCTGCTATTACTATACCTATGACTACTGTAACTACTGATGAAAACAAAAGCATTCAGTTTTCCACCATTATTTTCAAATTGGTTATTATCAGTTAAGCTTTTAAGACAGATTAAAGCTATGATTAAAACCATAAAATATACACAAATGAAAATCAACATTTAAACTCTTCCTTTTAATGTACATCCTGATTAATAAGAAAACAACATTTCATCACTTTAGTTGCACCAGAGCTTAGTGTTAAGCACACAGTTGGCAAATGACTATTACAACAACAACAGCATTTTATAGCTAAACACGGTTGATAGGGAGGTGTCAAGCTTGAGAGGAGCTTAAATGACTGCTCTTTAAGAGCAGTCCTGCCTTACAGAGAGACTAATAGTGAGATCTGACAGCAAAACGTAATTCGCCTGGGAGAAAGTTGCCCAGGTCCCTGGATGATTTTTCCTGTGTGTTTTGGAATACTACAGTGAGACATGCAAAAAAGCCATCTGAACCGGATTCAGTGTTATGTTCATTCTGCCACTCTGAAAACACAGGCAGGCTTGATGTGGGAGCTGCTGTTCTTTCACCATCTGCCATTCCTCATCCAAATGCGTGCATGTGTGCATGGTAGGCCTGTGCAATACACTTGTCCAGCTGCTGGTTCACAACGTTTCTGCAAGTTTGCACCAAAACTGGGCGCTAGCCCCGAGCACCTACTTACAAAAAAGTTATTAGGTTCCCTCAGTCTGACACCTCACAGTTTTACAAGAATAAACAGGAAGTCAAGAGTTCAAAATTTTAAGTTCATTTCTATATGCTAATAAAACCTGTAAAAATACATGATTGCATTTTTCTCTCGCTTTCTCTCTCATACATACACGGCCTCTTTTCAACACAGCAGTATACCAGACTTCTGGTACTGTGAGCCACTGTGAGCCTGGTATTAAAGTTACAATTACCCACAATGTGACATCACCATCTAATATAAGTTCCAGAAATTTTAAAGATAGAATATTAAGCCATTGATGTGTAATCATTAAGTTAAGCAGCTACAGTATGAGACAGCAGGATCCTGTATGAAACAGGAAAATATGAAAGAATCCAAACTGCCTTTGAAACCATTTCTGTGTTGTTCCCTTGTAATGCAATATGCACCAGTAATTTACCTATGTCGTTACTCAGCTTCATAAACCACACAGCAGATCTGGTTTTTTTTCAAGCTGAAATGAATGAAAAATGCTGTCTGAGCACAAAAAAAGTGATTGAATTTTAATGCTATATTGTTGTGTGCTTTAAATGAATCCTCCCTAAAACGAATTAAGAAATTAATTGCATTATTACTTTCATTAAAGGTAATGAACAAGATCATGTCAGTGCCTAGAAAAATAATCACCTACTGCAATTAACAATTGTTTAAGCTTCTCCTCTGGTAGGCACCTTCACAGGTTACTGAGAGCTGCTAGAAGTTTACCTCTGGTAATGTCTCATTGAAGACAGTTGTGTTTTATTTTTTCCAAAATCAGGAGTTTTTTTGTCACCATGAATAAACCAGTCTGATTCAATCTACTGTCAAACAGTCTACATTAACACATGGCATGTTTACTCCTTTCATCCTGAATGTATTTGAAAGTCTTGTATCATGAAGAAACACCCTGTGAGTGTGTGTATGCATATAGATTCTTTTTGGACCATAGTGATGATTAATACCCATGCACTGCATAAACATGATTATTAACAACAGCTCCATTAATTTCAGAATTTTAGCAGGACCCCAATGGTGAATTCTGAAGGGAAGGCCCCTTCAAGAAGTGGCCTGACAAAAAGGACTCAATGTTTTCAGCAATGCTGGATTCTGTATGACACTCACTCTACAGGGTTTTATATGACTCTAAAAAGGCACTGCTAAAATGGCAAGCTAGAGGATGGCCACTTTACCTCCTTCACTTAAGACCTGTGTATGCCCATGAATTCTAAATGAGTTCCATGGGGATTATCTTTCACTGCTGATATTTACTTATTTATTTTCAGGAGGAAAAATGTTGCATCATGCAACATGTGAGTTGATTGGCATTGATATCTGCTTTTGAAGAGCACATTAATTAGTTAAATGCAATGCAGGCCACCTCAAAAACACTGGCAAAATGTACTGGTATACTTCATTTACATAAAAGTAATGTAGGCTACAAAAATACATACTTCTGTTCTTGTCAATAGAAGATTGATGGGCAGATTATGACAATGACAATGATAAAAATGATGATGATAATGATGATTGTGGTGATGAAGATGGTGAGGAGGAGGATCTTACCTAATAACATAAAATGTACAATAAGTAAAAAACAATTGTAAAATACATGAAGATACCCAGCACAAAAATACTATGGGCATACCTGTAATGCTATTTGAGGAAATGAAACACATAGGCCGCACAGACATTGGGTAAACTGTACACTGTACACAGATGTAGGATGATGTAATTTAGTAAAAGTTACAAATGATCACAGCAGTTTGCATGGTTTCAACTGTATTACACTGTATGTAATAGCTTTTTACCTACATCCTGTGGTTTCAATATTCTTGTGGGATCCATTAAAGCTCATTGCAGAAAAAAATGGCAGCGCAGAGGCCATTTTGTTAGATGTCTTTTTAACCAGGTCTGTGTTTTGCAGTCTGCCTGAGCAGAGGAGCATTTCTGCATCCTAATCTTAAGAAGCAAGGGTCAGTCTGCAACACTACCCTGAGACCATCGATTTATTTCTGCAAACTGATTACGTGAACCATGGTTTGTAGGCACATCAGAACATGCCTCTGCAGGTTGCCCTGGTCACGACCTTTGAATCCAGAAACCCGTGGTTTGGGTCCTCTCTTCGAAATGCTGATCTGAGAAGAGGGCTGCAAAGATTAATGTGGCGATAACGCTATACACGTCAATTAAACGGCATGAAATTAAGCCATGTCACTATCACGCGTGTCTGCAAGTGTTGGCAAGGGATGAGCGTGGTGTGGGGTATATATATCTAAAGAAAGTTTTAAAAATCTGCATACTAATGATCCTACACCGTTCCTTGGAATTAGACGAGGGCAGGGGGCACGAGCCGTGCTTTTGAGCGTCTGCAACAGGCAGTATAAATGCAAAGCGAATTCACCATCGACTGACTTCGCATAAAATCGATGTGGAGCTAAGAGCTTTAATATTTTATGAGTCACAACTTGTTAATGCAGGAGGTCGGAAGCCGTGTCCGCAATCTGTGGAGTATTAACAACCACGCCTTACTAGATGGACCTTAAAGCCACAGTTGAAAAGATAACGACGCATATATTGACGCATGCCTTCTTAAAGTCTCCTCAATGAAGCGAATGAGCCATGACCTCAGTGAAAAACTGCAAATCAGTACACGAAGTACACGATATAAGCATCCTGAACATTTAGAATTTTGGACATTGTTCGTCAGTTTTTAATGTTTAAGGATGTTAACCCAAAACTAGAGAGCGGAGAATCTGCTTTTTGCGTCCTCCATCACTAATAATATATTCATATAGCCGGGTAAAAGTTACTGTCAGTCAGCGACGGTCTTACTGATATTACACACCTGTACAATATTTACATAAAGCATACCTGATTTATACGACGTATGGGCTAGATAAAACACGAAGGAAGCACTCTCACAAGGGCTCCAATGCCCATATATTTTTATTGTGATTTTCTTTAAATGCTCTTATTTAATCGTTTATGTTATGTTACTAAACATGTCAGCTATGTTTTCAATGGAAATTGAACAGAATTTTCTATTGTTCCGAAAAAAAATCTTATATTTTAATAATACAAAATACAGGCCTGTACAGTACCACATGCCCTGTGAATGTTACACTTACCATAATAAACTCACCTACGTGTGCCGCTCGGTAAGCACATAGACCGATGGTCAAGCTCCATCGTGGGTGACACCAACAGCAAAAGTAGTTTGTCTGCAAAAAATATTTATGAAATAGAACAGAGTTTGGGTCCATGTGTCTTGGTAATCGGCAGTCGTTCGTTTCTTTTTGCCTTTGCTAGTGAGTTAAATTACAAGTAGTCTGCATTAGTCCATCAAAGTATCCCTTCCGCTGACAAGGAGTGCTATTGGCCAAAACAGAGAGGGCACGTCATCTCTTTCAATCACGGATCGAATTTCCAGGCAATATTTGTTTCCCCTTCGGCTGGTACGCTGAGTAAGTGATGTGCTGCATAAGTGCCGGGGAGAGGACAGTGCGTGAAAGGATGCGAAAGTAGCAGCGAGAATGAATTCCTACCAAGAGTTAATATGCGGCGGGGACAGCAATGCACAGCACGCTGGGGTTTACTTTCCAGCGGAGGCCAGACTCTCACACTTAAACCAAAGAACAAGTTCAAAATTTAGCTGTGGTAACGAAGAAGGGCGCTATGTGGTTGGCACGGAGTTTCCTCTGCAGCACCGCGTCTCATCACTGACCAATCCCACGCCCACCCAACTTCAGCACTATGGGTTTGCGAGCACAAGTGACGCTTTCCACGCGGGGAGCCTCCACGTTGCCTTCGGGGCCGGGACGGCGGCCGCATCCACTTACAGGCAAAATCAGGGGTGCCCTTCCTCAGCGCCCTGCTCTCACCTGCCTCACCCCTCAGCTTCCTACCCCCATATCGAGGATCTGAATTTCAGCACTCCCGGATTTCCACCCCCGAAGGAGAGTCCCGTTAACTTCTCTGTACTGCACTCTGGATTGGGGTCAATTAAGACGCACTCTGAGCTTTGCTCCCAGGAGATAACAAAGATTCACCTGACAGTCACGGACGGTCACGGTCATCTGGACGACGCCAGCCCGCAACCTGACAGCAGTTACACCAGCAAAACTTTTCAGTGGATGAAAGTTAAACGAAACCAACACAGGATAGGTGAGTTACAAAGCGAGTAATATGGAAGTCGCTTATCCACAATGCCTCGGTGCTCTGTAAGTATAAATGGAATAAATACTACCCCCACTAGTGTGAAGTGCCCTAAAACTGAGTCAGTTATGTGACACGAGGGCCCTGTTAATTTATCCTTTGCTATTCGAAAAACGAGATTTGTCATCTATCTTCGTCGTTCCAGTCCTTGCCTCGCTGTTTTAACTAACATACATATTTGTCCTACTCTCATAGTTGATGTAATAGATAGGATACATACTCGTTTTCTTAAACAAGAATACAGCTTAGATGCCAAAAAGACATCATCTAAACAGAGGGCACCCTCGTCCGGTACTGAAGCTTCCAGTCTAGTTTTAAATATGAAGAGCTTCCATGTTTGAACTGCCGGTACCCTCTGTAGCAATTTGCAGCCCTAGTGGTGCGAACGTAGAAAATGCCCGTATGTTGCATGGAACCACACTTAGACAATAAATCTTGAAACTACACTTTAATGCTTAGGTGACACATTTCAAGTGTTGTGGCAGGAATATGGTTTCTCGCATCAGAAAAATGCGAAGATTACACTTTTCACATATCTTATAAAAAGGATACACGATATCCTGTATATGAATAAATATAATAAAACATGCTTTCTTCGAATAATCCGGTTTTTAATTCGTTTATGTGAAGCCTGACCGTGCTGTTGTTATTTGATATTTTGGTCATGTCAGGTCAATGGAACTCGTAAGGTTGCTTCAGTCGTACATAGCAGGTGGACCAGGCTGTTGCCGCATGTCCTGTGTACCGGTCACTGATAGCATAGCAGGTTCCAACCTGGCCCTGAAAATCAGTAACAGTTCAAGTAGTTGTTGTGTTTAGCCATTGCTCTTCTTTAAAACGAAAGAATGCTGCATCCACGTCTCCATTTCTAAAATCATTGGTGCCATGGCCATGCTCCAATATTTCCGATTCCATTTTTTGTGTATGTTATGGTTTTATGTTCTTATCTGTGACGCGGTCGGTGACAGTTCAGTTTTGTCCTGCAAATTAGAAAAAACGATGTTAATAATTGTACGTATGCAGGGATATGGTGGGCGGATAAATACATTTCGACGTCAATAGCGATTTTTAAGGCAATATCCTTAGTTTAGTTTTTTTTCCTACTTTTCAGACATAGTTTCAGCTGGGGGCTGTTGAACAATACTCAAAATGATCTGCCCTTACAGTAACGGGTTTAGCGTCAGTTATAGTCAATACCTGCTGATTTCAATAATATTAAATTGTCATCCATAAAACAATATTGATTAGGCGTGTTTGATTAGAGGGACGAATCAATCCAACGGTAAAGTCAGTTGGCCTCTACTGTTACTACCAAAATTAAGATAGCGTTACTTGAACAGGACGACTACGTTTATGTAAAGGTGAAATATTGTTTAAAAGTAGAGAAGAAGAAACGAAAATGTTGCCCACATAAAGATAGCCAACTGAGAGTTAAGGCCAAACGTCTTTGAGGTTGAAACGGCTTCCTGTAACTATTAAGGATGACAACGTTGAGGTCAACAATAATAAAGCTACACAATGTTGGTATGAACTTTAAAAACCACTAATAAACCATTAAGATCAGAACGCTTCATACAAACACATGCAACGCTGCCTTATATGGAGACATGCCATTTAATTTGAGGCCAGGCATTTTGCGTTTCAAGTTACAGACACGCGGCATGCCGTTTGTAAGTTTAAATCATACTTGGAGTGAAAGCAGTGGTTATGATTATTGGTTTAATATTTTGTTTCTTGTGTCTGAAAGTGTGTGTGTGTGTGTGTGTGTGTGTGTGTGTGTGTGTGTGTGTGGGAGGGAGGGAGGGGTGGCATACATTTAAAGAGGAGGTGAATGCGTTTCATGGAGAAGTGTAAAATATGATAACGCCATATAATATCGGTTTTTACTCATACTTACTGCGACATTGCTCAGTTATGGCTTGTCATTGCCTAACTGTGGGTTGATGGCAAAAATTAGTGACCCAGTGGGTATGGATATTTTCTCTTCTCCTTCTGTTTCCTCTTTCCCTCGCTCTTGTTGAGTGAAACATTTACCTCAAAGTCTCTAAGTGAAATTTTGTGGTTGTCCGAGGGTTATTCTTCAAATACTTACCTTTGAATCGTTAATGCCTTTTGGATCATTTCAGTCGTCTCGAGAGTCGTAAATTAGTATGTCTGTGTGATTACATCAGAAAGCAAATGTCTCTGGGCAGTTGTTCTTTTTCTAATTTCCAGCCATTTACAAAATAACTCATATACTCTTCACCTTCTAGCACACTGAAGACTCAAATAAAACTGTGTTGTTTCTCTTTGTTTGTGACGCCCTGGGTGCTGATGAGCGGTGTGTGGACATATGTATCCAACACCCAAAGATATCGCTTGAGATAAGGTATTTCACTTCGAAGGACACATTTTCGTACAGTTTTGGTAACTGCTTACCAGACCTAAACCTACATTAGAAAGAAAAGAGCTCTTCCATAGAAACAGTTGTGGTTAAACCCGAAGTCACTCGGGTGAGTGACCGTAGTTACCCTAGTCATGCGAACATGTAGAGTAGGAAACACTTAAGTGTTTTCGACTCGGACCAAATGTCTTAAGATAGAGATGAAAACCAGTTTCGATAGTATAATGGAAACAGACTGGTTCTCACTCATAAGGTAATTGAAGGTTAGCTCGTATTGCCCATTATTATGCCCATTAGATTGTGGGAGTGGATTTTTCCCCTCTCGCGCTCACAAGCACATCAAAGCGCTTAACTTGTGTTCCCATTAAATACCTTTGTCGAGCATAAACACTAAACGCCTTGGATGAGAATAATTTGCTTCCCAATGTGACAATTTTTAACTAGTCGTAATGGCCATAAATGTTTTAAAATGGCACTGTTCGTAAAACCCGTAAAAGGTGAAATTATTCTGTAATAAATAGTTAACACCTGGCCTTACGAATAGGTTCCACTGTCCTACTGGTCTTAACTCTTAACTCCAGTTCCGGTCAGATACAGTGTCCTGCGGGTGCGTACGCGCGTGAAGCGGGGAAAGGGTTCAAACTACTGATGATTCTCATTGGACAGAAGCTGTAAGTGTGATCTCCTATCAATTAATGTGCTTATTATTTCAGAGCTTATAGGGACAAGAGAAGGCGTTTGTGTAAATATATCCCATTTTAAGCGCTTTCTTTGATAATCTCTTATGCCTTTAGGTTTGTCCGTTAATATAAAATATGTGTTTATGTAATCGAACTGTGCATCATAACTTGATGTTTTTTCTTTCGATATGAAGGAGTGGGACATTTAGGCATGGTTTTGTTGAAATACCCAATTAATGTCTGTCCATGCGTCATCGACAGTTTTCCTATACAGTAATGTCGTTAATCACGTCAGTGTTTGTGTATGTATATCCTTGTTAACGTGTACATATACTTCACCTTGATATGTCGTTATAGCGAAGCAGTTCCCAGAGGTCAATGCTGCGAGGTACTTTGGAACCGGCCCCAGCGCAGACGGCGGGAAGGATATTCGCAAAAATGTCGCGCAGAACGGGCATGTGGTCAACGGCACCCCGAGGACCAGCTTTACCACCAAACAGCTGACGGAGCTGGAGAAAGAGTTCCACTTCAACAAGTACCTGACGCGAGCCAGGCGGGTGGAGATCGCCAGTGCCATGCAGCTCAACGAGACCCAGGTGAAGATCTGGTTCCAGAACAGACGCATGAAGCAGAAGAGGAGGGAAAGGGAGGGCCTGGTGCTTGGACCCCCGCCGTCCTCCAGCAGCAGCCCTGAAGATTCGCCGTCCGACCAAGGCTCCTCACCCGCCCCCTCCCCCCCACCGCACCAGCTCTTACCTCCAGACATATTAACTGGCAGCCCGCCACCTTCAATACAGACTGAGGCCTGTTGCAATGCCTCTGATGCTATCACCCCATTATGAGTTATATTGTATAATAGTTATTATATGCTAACTGACACACACACACACACTATCTCTCTCTGTATATATATATATATATAATCAGCTTGATTTTTATTAAGTTTATGCTATGCTATTTTCAGAGTTGCATGTCGTTCAGAGAATGTAAAGGAAATCGTTGTACATAAAAGAAACTCCCAGATGGAATGAGTCACAATCAACTTAAAATCGCGGGTTAACTTGTCTGGTTGTATATTTGCACTTAAAAAATCAGGATGCTGAGCAGAATCAGTTTTCTGTGATACCAGGGTGGACAACGTAGGCAGAAGAGCTATAAATGTAGCAATGAAGTTCCTATACCAGTGCCTCATGTATGACTGCTATGCACAATCAGTACATTCACAAACACAGGTGTGTGTAAATAATTTTCGCTTTGAACGTTCAGCCTTTCACTTTCACACCCAGAGCACAAGCACAATGTCGCTATCAATTTTGCTGACACATTCCCAAAATTATTTAAATTAAATCTGCAGTTTTGTCTCTCCATGTTCGACTTTAATAGAAGGACGTTTAAAATTTGTGGACGTTGAAATTTTGTCTAAGGGATATATGTAACCCCCATCCAAGCTCCATGCATGGTTTGGCTGGATTTTGTTACGAGAATGCTCCGTCTACAGCACTTTTTTACAGCATTTTATTCAACAGTAAACGATAATCGTATCAATTTCTTCATGGAAAACATTTGTTTCCAATCTATCGATTTAGGCAATCGATTGTCGATTGTGGGCAAATGTCAGATGTTATAACGATCAAGCTGCAAATAATATTGCTTTATTTTTCAGAAGAAAACGAAAGGTAAAGAATCAGCAACGCATTTGATTCTCTTTTGAATTTGGACTGATGTTATAAATTTTGCCACGGAGATGAAATTTTATCACACCTCGGTTTTAGTTACCATGTAAGAAAATATAGGTGCACATTTAATTCATATTATGCTAGTACAGAAAAACGGTCATGCCATCTTAATTTGTTTTGTGTCAGCTCAAGTTCCTAAAATATGGCCATGAACAAAACGCTCTTTCCCGGTGAGCTGTGTGCGTTCCGGAACTACAGGAACCGGTCAATCTCAGTGCCTTGAAGTTAGCCTGCAGTGACATGAACTTTACATCTATCTGACATCAAAGTGTAACTCTGTACTGCGTGAACACGGTACATTTGAAAACGAAGACTGTTACACGCTCTCTAAGCCTAAATCCAAATATATCACGTTTCAGTGTGTTCCCTACACGACCGAAATTGAATCAGTGGATTCCTTTAAATTCCCATGAAACCTTTTTGGCAAGTGAAATTGTTCTCGAAGCCATTATGTAGTAAAATGTGATATATACGACTACATATCAGTTGCCTACTAATAAAGCAAACAGTTGCAGCCAGCGCGGTTTTGTTTTGTTTTCATTTTTTTGAATTTCAGTTAGTTTGCTGAAAATATAGATGTAAGCTACGATTATTCAATTCATATGGTGTATAAGCCAAACGATACAGCACAAGGACTCTGTAGTTAGAAGAATCAGTATATAGCAATTATGAAGCAGGTAATAAGTTGTTGTCGCTTCTACTGTTCAAAGGTCTGCCATGTCATGACATACCCAACAGTCCATGCTCAAGGTAATTCATTTAAATTCATTTAAAATGGCTGTTGTTGGCCTATTTACGAGCCACACCAAACGAAGCGTAACGATTGGAGTGTTAGCAAATGTAAAAATGCCTGTGTTAATACCAACTTCTCCGTGCTTCTTAGAATTTCTGTTATGACGTGATGGCTTTGTGTATGTGTGCTAATTTTTTGAAGCGGGGGGGACGACGTGTCAGGGGAGGGGGTCCCTCTGTGTGTGTCGCGGGGAGGTGATCGCGTGTGCCTGTAGCTAGTATCCATTGCCACAAAACATGACACAATTTGACACATCGGTGTCACTGCCCGTCTGTTGCGGACACACACATTTGCTTTCGCACACACACCGTGAAAGTGGTATGTCTAACCTAAGCGTAATTCAGAGAAGCTTGACCTTAACAGACAGTTGACTTGATTGTCTTTTTGTCATACTATACACAAATGCCTGAAATGGTTTTAAATTAAACAAAAATGTATAACAAAAACAAGAACAAGAACGTCAATGGTTACCTTTTTGCCTTTTGAATGAATTCTTTACAGTTACAGTTCTTGAAGCAGAGCATAAGACAATATCAATAAGATTATTATATAATTATATACTATCATCCAACTTACGTTTTAATGAAAACTCTGAACTGTTTGTTGTGCGCCACTTGAAATATATCTTCTAAACGATTAATTTGTTATGTCGTCTGAAAACACGGAAATGAAGGAAAACAACTTACGTTATACAGTCCTTGGTATCACGTACAGATGGAGTGGAATCAAACCGATGAGGATGTATGGTTGTGGCTCATCGTCCCCTTGTTATCTTCTTTAAACTTAATATGTTCAACACACAATGCCGGAACAGATAGTCCAAATATGTTTGCGTATGTATGCATTATGTTTATTTTGGGGGTATTCAATGAAACAAAAGATACATTTTGTCTCATCTTGTTCTCTTTCATTAACGAAAGCCTTTACAAATGAATAATAATCGCAAAGTTACCTTAATTTAATGTCAGAATGGATAGCGTCATGTATCGTAAATTGCTCTGACAGCTTAATTTAGTCAGTGTGCAGACCACAAAAATTAATGGAAAAACGTGTTTGCATTGGAAAAAGATTACACTGAGTCAAATTAAGCACAAATGTTGACTGAATCCAGAGATTTCGGTGTTGATGAAGAAACGTGGGTCTGTACTCTCAGTTTCACATTCCCCCACTACTGATATTCCAGTTTGTAACCGTTCACAAAAATTCAAGCCAAATTTATTACGGTTTATTATAGGCTACCAAATGGAGTGCATATGCATATCTCATTAAAATGCAGCAACCGACTTTTTTATTCTATTGTTTATTTATTTTTTATTTATTGGGAACCCGTGTTCTTAAATGTGAAATTTTGATGGGTGCATTTAAGCATGTGTCCTGTAACATTTTCCATTTCCACATTATTTTTGTTGGTTTCAGTGATCATGCATTCCGTGATAATGTGTAAGAAAACATGTTTACATTTACTGGTTGTATGTGCTGTTTGTAACTGAAGAATCATTTTCAAATAAATGGTTCCTTATGACTCAAAGAGGATTCTTTGTGGATGGAAATACAAAGAACCGCATATAGCATTTATCTCGGAAGATGGTTTTTATACTACAATTTGCCAAGGGTCCTGAAAATAACCGGACGTTAATGAGAGTTTTAAATCTCGCACCCAAAGGGTTTTACCCGAGGGACACATCAAAGAAGATTTTTTGTCCTTCACAGAACCCCTTTTTTCTGCGGGTGTTGTTTATATTTGCCAATCAAAGCAAACCGCGATGTGAATGGATAAAATAAGGCTTGAAGTCAGAATGAGTTGCATGTAGCCTATTTGCCTTCAAATATATCGTCACTATTTCCATTGAGTTTTATATTGATATTTGACATTGTTTTGCATCAGATGATTTTGATAGTTTCTTTAATCTTAAGGCAATTTATTATCATTGCCAAGTCAAAGCATTCTTAAACAAAATTTATATCATTTTATTTTTTTTTTATTTCATTCTAACTGATTGTACACACTAGTAGCAACAGTAATAGTAGCCTACGACTTTCATATATTGCCGCAATGTGTTGTATTATTATATTGTATTATAAACTTATAATATTTCACAATTCAAGGCAGAACAACTGAATAACGGCTTTGCGAAATCTATTTAATCTTCTGGCATTATCGTTATTGCGCAGTAAGATATTTATTAGGACGAGAAATCACGAAATGTGCTTCTACAGTGCGTTATTATTATAGCAGAAAAAACGCATGCCGTTAAATCCGTTCGCTTGTGATTTCAATTTACTGTGGTTTACATAAATAACAAGCGATTTCAACTGGGATTATGCAACCACTTTTTCCTTTTTTATTATTTTGAATCCCACCGGTCAGCACCTCTGAAAATGTGAGTTTTGCTCTTTTAATCAGTATATTTATGGGCCTGGAAACTTCCACGACTTGTGTTTCAGGTGTTCTGCGTTTTTTAATCTGTTTTGTTGTCCATTTAGGCCTACATGTAAAACCAGAGAACAAGAAAAGTAGAATTCATGCGGATCAATATGATCACAGGAACATAATTTATTTGTTAAATCAATTTTCTTGGCGTGACCATCTTGTGTGGTTAAGATAATTTTGGAATATTTTGCATCCATTCATAATTAAGTCATTTGCCAAAGAATTTTTTTTACTAAAGCGCGCACTCTAGTCACTATTTTTGTCTGTTTCGTTTTTGTATCATGTAACGCAAACCCATGGAAATATCCCCGAACTGACAAAAGGTTCTGTGATCTTCTTTCATTAAAAGTAAAAATGGAAGTGCTCGCTTTCATTTAGTTTGGATTGACTAAAGTTGGAGTGAGACAAGGGGGATGATTCGATCTCATCGGTTGGACCTCTTTGTGATCGGACTGAATCAACCTTTTGCCCGAGTTGTCCCTTTGTGGACTGCAAATGTGAAATAAACGCATGAATCATATGAACATTTTATTCAGAATTTGAAATTATAACCTGCAGCATAGTAATCATCTAAACATAGTGGTTTTCATACGCTCATGTGTGATCCAGGAAATATAATTTGGTAAACAAAGTATATTTAAATATTTCACAATTTCGCCACTGGCTTATAATAGGAGTTTTGCGAGATATAAACAGAAATTGGAGGTGTAAAACAGAGTGAATGTGTGCGTGTGCTTAAGTTCTGCTTACCTTGAATTGATGTATGCATTGTTTATGACCTGACTTATTGAAATCATTCAAACAAGCCTTATTCTCCTGTGGTAGCTGCATCATTGTGTAACTACATAATTCAATATCATTCCTTGTCATATACGAGTGTTGTTTACTGCCTGGTTCAACTTTCACCTCTTGACCTGTGACTCGCCAAGAGACAATGTTGACCCGGTCACAGCCTGTCGGAGTCAAGAGTCTGCATTCATTTGCGCAAACTTTCTAGAAATTCAGTAGGTCTTTTAATCAATTACCCAGAAGCCACTCTAAGAAACATTTGTTTTCATTATAGGCTACCTCTAATCGTTTCACGAGACTTAAAATGCCACATCTCGCTACAAATACAGTTACCATACCGTATACAAACTTAAAAGATTGATAGGGGTCCTGTGTGTCGTGCGTCTTTGTTTTTTTTTGTCGAATTCCAATAATATATGATCAACCACATTCGTGTGTCCTAAGATATATTTATCGTCTTCAGCCATAGGGTCTTTTAGAAACTGATACAAATTTGCATTTGTTTCCTTAACACGCGCGGTAACGTGCTTTGTCATACGTTAATAAAATGTATTAGGTAATAATATCTATACGTATCCATTTGTGTTATAAGTAGTATTGCTAGATAATCATCGATATTTAGCAGACATCTTGATTACTTATACAGCAACATACAGCATTAACAGTATACTATGTATTTTGATAAAAGTCGTTTAAAACATTACATTATTAAACACATACCATTTCGTCTTCCCCAATACATTAGAGTCTGACAAAAATGACGAACAATTAGTACCTCTGAATTTAAACGTCTCCAAAAGACGAAAATGTTTATCTGGACAAACCATTACCAAAACTGATGGGTACAGTGTGACAACGTCACAAAAAACATCTTCGTATGACTTATGCAGCTCAGAAAGGTTATTTTCCATCTGGATATCACTAACCTATATGATCTAGCAGTTTTTTAAGCTCTTACATCAAAAATATAAAGACGAGTATGGACAATGAGTTATTGACGCAGCATTTCGTAATTGGTATGTTATAAATCTATAAGCCATACCATTTATTTTGTTGTTTTCCGTAGTTTAACCCAGTGCAGCTTTGCACGCAGGATATGCTTGCACATAAATCAGTCCCCTTCAAATAAATTGGCTCTAGATGACATTTGTTAAAGGACAAATCACTATGTAGAAGTGTGCTTCCCTATTTACTGACGCTTTGGCTCGGGTCCGAACCAATCGATGTTAGAAGCCCGCATGACAGATCGCGACAGCCGTACTACATTAAGATCATTGATCGAATGTATGCATTATATTAATCGTGGACGAAGGACACTTCATAAAATAAAACTTTGGAATGTTGTTTATTTTAAAAAGGCTTTTTGACTTTATATTTCCTTCACACTCCAATTTCCAAAGTAGGCTATTTAAAATATAGCTAGAGCTATATAGGCCTATAGCTAGAACTTTATGTGAATCGAGCATTCGTATAAAACATTAAAGCATAAAACCCATTGTTTTTCTCAGTACATGTGTAGCGTGCAACTTTAAGTATTGTTAAGAATGTAGCAGTCTAATTTTATCTAATATAAAATAAAGAGTATGCTACTGTCTTTTCCACTACAAGCCCTGCTCCAAACACTTGAATTACGGTCAACACCCTGTTGTCATGAATTAGCATAGATTCATGACACTGTGCACGTGTGCTATACCAAACACAAGGGATGTTTGCCATTCTAATCCCACACGTGCACTGAATCGCTTCCTCTGCTGTTCTATTCAGATGAGGGATTAAGCAGACCTTTTTACGTGGGAGTTTGTCGTCCTGATGGCAAAATTGGTGCTCTAGGAATCGAAGGCGTGCTGAGGTTGCATTTCCTGGCCTAAGTGCAGTATCGATTGCTCCCAAATCAGGGCCTTTTCGTTTGTAAATTCGCTAAATCTCTTCAAAGCCAAATACGTTGATAAATGCTAGCTCACTAACTTCCTCTTTTAGCGAGTTCGGACTGGAGCATCACGATGTAGCACCATACTGACGAACTAAAGTTCTAGTAGCCTATTTGGAGACCTAGAAGCAGCGCACCATTCCCTGGTCACACAAAATTCTTTATCCATCATTAAAAGAGACTGGGAGTTACATGCATTATTATTATTATTACTTATTTATTTATTTATTTATTTACTCATTTATTTTATTTGTGAGGCGCGTGAGGGTATCGAAGTAGGCAATATACGGAACATTCAAACACGAATCTGCAGAATTAATACAAGATGCAAATAATTCATTGCCAGTAAAAGAAGGAAATTCGTCAACATAATGGAGTATATGAAAATCGAAACAAAAAGCACGTATTCAACGAGCATTTGAGCTTTCTTATCCTTCCAACCTTAAGCAATTTCATTTTGATGATTGTTAGGAACTGTAGCAAAACTTCTTGCGTTTGCTGTCGTTTGTGCAATTAAATGCGACCATTTATTTTCCCGTAGTTTTGTTTTTACAACCACTAAAAATACTCAATCCTACCCAACAACCGAGTGAAAAATTCTAAATTAAAATTTTAAAAATGTAAATTATTAACTATAGCGCTCACGGGATGGGAGGACCTCTTGCATGCCACGCCCACTTAGGATATGCCACTGTGGTGACTGGCAAGCGTTCGAAACTCTGTTCTGGCGTTATAGTCACCATTTCTTTCCTCCCTGTTGAACAGTAGCCTATTAAATGTGGTCATTTGGTGGTTAACCCCGAGACACAGTTTGTTTTGAGACATATTTCTGTGTCACTTTACCCCGATACTTTAATAAACCTATACCATCGTTGCTAACAGTTTACATTCCAATATTCTATTTTAATATGCAGAGACCTTTATGTAATTTGTGATAATCATAAATGAGGTAACTATTTATTCTGAAAAAAAATCACAGATTTGGCACATCGTGGTTAGTATCTGTGTTAAACCATACAGTATAGCACGCAAACACACACATACACACACTATGGCTGTCATTACACTCTGTGCTGCATCATTCTGAATAGATATGAACCACACCACTGTGGCAGCTTGATGAAGTTCATCATACACACACTGTGTCAATTGCATTAAGTTGAACAACCTGTACATTGTTTCTTTCACTGGGAAACGCGTATGGTATGATTGAGTGCTATTCGCATCTCTCGCTTGGATGGTGCCAGTCTACTGAGTGATGGTCGCTGCTTCCAGTGCCCTTCTCTGTCATTCAGCACCCTTCCATTTGTTTCTAACCAGCCGCTTCTCTCAGCCTCACTGGTACAGTACCCCTGGTGACACTAGCTTGCTGGGCTCGCTGCGAAGCACAGCTCTGCTCAATCTTACATCGCAAAGCCCCGCTGAGTTTGCTTATTTGTTTCTGATGAAACGCCAGACGAGAGCAGCACAGAGAAAGCACTGATCCGCCAAAAGACAGCATTTTATGAGACAGCCAACTGCAAACACCTCCGTGGAACGATAACAATGAGACGGCTACAGCCACTCAGGAATTTATGGGATAAAATCATCAAGCAAGTATATGATACCTCTCTAACGACCTCCCAAAGAGTAATCCGTCTATTTCTTTGGTGTGGCCTATAACATTAACACCTATGTGTAACAGTGCATTAGTTTTCCAATTATTTCTTATGCATGCAACCCTATACCCACAAAACAATGGGTCCCTTTTATCATTTGCAAAAGTATAAACATGTCAAAGTGAGTATAAACCAGTCTATGTATAAACTTCGAATTAAATTTGACGACTCTGAACTCTTAGAATCTATCAGTACTCTATCAGTATCCATTTCAACTCCATCTTACAGCGCCGCCCAAAACGTTGACGTTGACTGGTAGCGGAACGTGCAATAGACATTACATTCAGCCTGATTTCTGGCTGGCTGGCCTAATCATCTCAACCGATAATCTTCGACACTCTCAGATTGTTAAATACATTGTAGTTTGAAAAGCGGTAAATTACATGTTATAAAGTGGGTGATTTCTTTCTTGTTGACTTAGCTTGTCGAGGAAATGACAGATGAACGCACGTCAATCAACTCGTAAGGGTAGTGGTTCGGCTCAATAACTTGTTGCTTGTTGTACAGTACAATGATTTACGTTTCCATGTTGCCCCATCTCCCATAGAGCTGAATCCACGCTCACAAAACCGAAAGCGCCTCGTGCACTATCACGCACGTTTTTAGATGGCGTGGACGAGAGCGAGCGCGTCGAAAGCAACAAGCGAGTGACACGGAACTTTCACTTAACTAATGTTGTCTAAGAATACTTTCCGAGAGATATGTTTCTAGAAATACCAGACGCGGACACACCATAGTTTTAATTTTCTTCCAAACAGTGTCCTTACGTAAAACTTCACACGATTGCATTTTTTCGCTGTGTGAAATGTGCAAACTAACTAGGTAGCTGGGATACCAGCTACTTTCTCGGGATAGCTAGCTGGAAGGCAGAGTTGTTTTAACAAGTCAGGCAGCTCAGTATAAGTAGCACAATAAATGTGTGTGAGAGTATCATTGACAAAATCACTTGCTAGCCAGGAATGAATTCAAAACATTGTCCTCAACAGCTTGTTAGCTAGCTGTCTAGCAGTGTTGATAACGCTGCATATTTTATTTGTTGGCGTGAATGACATTGTATGTTTTAATTTCACTATTCATATATATAAAACAAATTTCGCTCAAATCTGTGCTTTGATGTCGGTTGGAATTTAGTTTTTAGTAACTGTCCAGAAAAAGCGACTCTGGTGGGACTC